>NC_142591.1:24379072-24686227 GCF_965207765.1 Zootoca vivipara
TGATGTTGGGAAAGATTGAGGGCACTAGGAGAAGGGGACGTCAGAGGACAAGATGGTTGGACAGTGTTCTCGAAGCTACGAACATGAGTTTGACCAAACTGCAGGAGGCAGTGCAAGACAGGAGTGCCTGGCGTGCTATGGTCCATGGGGTCACGAAGAGTCGGACACGACTAAACGACTAAACAACAACAACACAGACTTCCGGAACCAATTGTGTACTTAAACCGAGGTACCACTGTATATTTTATAGAGATGAACAAAATTGATTATTTACTCCTACTTTATCAAAATACCCAGGAGAGACATTTGAGTGGTATTTGGCCTTTTTTTATTGATTGAGACAAACAACACTGTAAAGGAAATAACTGTCACATTTCTGTTTTCTCCTGCAAAGATTCATAAAAAGGAGTTTGCCAGTTCAGGTGTGGTTTGGCTTTCTCCCACTGTTTCTATATACCGTATATATTTTATCTGAATTTGTGTCAGAAACGCAGCATTCTTGGTATTCTGCCTTGTTTTTAACCCGTCTGTGACTGTATAATAAATTTTGATTGATTGATAGATTTGTGTTCTGCACAGCTTCTGCTCCCAAGTGTACCAATTTTCTTGAGCACCTCAATTTTTGCCTACAATAGCTAGCCCATGCTCCTTTGCCATGGTTCAGAGGATGTGGGCAGCCCTGGAAAACTGAAGTACCGTATTTACGTGACTCTTAATGTGCCATCAAATCTAATGCGCACATCAATTTTCAAAACATTAAAACCAAAAAAGTATTTGCTGGCGAATGTAAACGCGCCATCAAATCTAATGCACTCTCTAATTTTTACAACATAATTTGGCCCAAAAGGTGCACATTACATTTTAGTAAATGTGGTAGATACAGTGGTACCTCGGGTTACAGACGCTTCGGGGTACAAACTCCGCTAATCAGGAAGTGGTTGCTCCAGGTTAAGAACTTTGCCCCAGGATAAGAACGGAAATCGTGCGCCAGCGGCGCAGCGTCACCGGGAGGCCCCATTAGCGAAAGCACACCTCAGGTTAAGAACCGTTTCAGGTTAAGAACGGACCTCGAGGTACCACTGTAATTCAAATTAGCCTCTTCTTTCCAGAAATAACTTATGGTAATAGTTAATGCACATTAGTACTTTCTTAGAGCCACCATTTAAAAAAGTTCTGATGTCTCTGGGCTACACATAGCTTGTGAATTGTATGTTACCTTTTCCTAATTTATGTCCCATTTTAACCAGAGATGATTTAGGCAAAGTATATAATCTCCTATAGCATTTACAGCCTTATGCTCAGACAAGTTTGTATGCTGGAAAAAAAAGTTCTTAGCTGAGTTGCTAAACAGCTTGGTAAATGCCCAATCTTGGTAATTTTAGCATATGTCTGTTATTTTGTTTTTAGCATATGTTACACTGGTAGAACTCTTGCACAACAGAGGTTTGTCAGATCACTAAAAGAAGGCAGCCTTACTTTCCTCATATGTTCCGCAGCATTTCAGGGTTGTTAGGGATTTTCTGTCCATTAAGTATTTTTGGACAGAAGGGGGAAATGAATGGCTTTAAGGGATTTGGGTCCAACCTGTCAGTTTATAAAAATTTGTATATTTAATAGTCCATCTGGAGCCTATCAGCTATGATTTCCAAAAAAGATGCTAATGAAACATAGGAATTTGGGAGATGCTCACCATTTATAGTGGTAAAGGGACCCCTGACTGTTACGTCCTGTTGCGGACGACTCTGGGGTTGCGGCGCTCATCTTGCTTTACTGGCCAAGGGAGCCATTGTTTGTCCGCAGACAGCTTCCGGGTCATGTGGCTAGCATGACTAAGCCACTTCTGGTGAACCAGAGCAGCACACAGAAATGCCGTTTACCTTCCCACCCTATTTATCTACTTGCACTTTGATGTGCTTTTGAACTGCTAGGTTGGCAGGATTAGGGACTGAGCAACGGGAGCTCACCCCGTCATGGGGATACAAACCACCGACCTTCTGATCGGCAAGCCCTAGGCTCTGCGGTTTAACCCACAGCGCCACCCCCGTCCCATTTATAGTAGTAGTTTTAGTTAATTGAGAAAAAGAATCTTGGTGCAAAACCCAGAGAATCCATCTGACTTGAACCAGGAGGCCAAGGTTGTGGGGCTCCGCAGATGCCCAGTGATGGCTCTAGGGCTCTCCCCAGACATTTTGCTGTCTGGGGTAAAGGACACGGTGATGCCGACTAGACTTGCAGGTGAATCTTCTTTGAACACCGGTGATGGAATCGCCTTCCCTATTGCACCTAAGACAGCCTAAGGCAGATTACTGGGGGCAGGACAGGATGTATGACAGCAGAGGGAAATGGTTGGCAGGGGTAGGGAGTCAGGAGGAACAGCGAGGAGTGACTGCTCCAATCCATTTGCCTTCTGAGGTGATTGCCTCACACTGCCTTACATTAGTGCCTGCCCTAGATGCCTCCCCCTTGACACCTGGCCCATCTAATCCTGCAAATTTGCAATATTTGAGGCCTGATTCACTTATAATCCTCTTCATGAGGGAATATATGGAGCCAGATAGTCTTCTGCTGCCGCCATTTGTAATCTTCCAGCAACTGGTTGTAGCATTTGCCTCCTCCCTCATGGGCAGGTAAGTTCCTGGAATGTTTCTCACCTACCACCTGGTCAGCAGAAGAGGGCAAGAAGTTGAGTGAGGCAGACTTTAGATTAGCTCCCTGGCTCTCAGCCTGAGTTTTGTATAGGGTAGGTAGACAAGCTGTGAGCTTTGGGGCTTTTTGTTCAGTATACAGTTTGGTGAAGTAGGCAGTAGAGAGTCCAAATGGGATGACTCAGTTTTTACTGCAGCTTTGCATCCCAATCAGCCATTATGGAAAGCTTTGTGAAGCAATTACAAATGTTTTTGACCACGGTCTTTGTTACACAACATTCACGTTATTTACCTCTTTCTCCTTCCCATAGTAATTGGCTGGTAATCTCCTGCAGAGAGAGAGAAGAATCCACATAAATTATCCTTGAATCGCTTTTCGTGTATGAGAATTATTGGCCACATTTTCAAAGACTGCATCTAGAATACAATCAGACAACGTCTATTGGGCATATCTTGTTTATCAACACTATTTGAGAGGCACACATCTTCTGATGTTCCAAAGTGGTGCTGTTTATCCAGGTAGGTGTTCTGCTTTGGCTTGCTTTAATTGGGAAGTTAAAATGAACATATTTCTTGGTCCATTTAGAACAGTGCTATTTAACATATCTGGTAGCCTCTGCTCCCCAAAGTCCTGGGAGGACTCTTTCCCAGCCCACTTGCCCAACAACAACAACAACAACAACAACAACAGGGTTCCCCCCACTCTGTCTCTGGACTACTGCTAGTTTTTGCTGCACTCCCAAAGCATTAATGATTTTCTTACGTTATAGAGCTGTGATGGAATAATTTCATCAGCTTTTTTTGTGTGACTGAGTAGACTAAAACTAATACATTTCACAATGAAGTGTGTGTGTGTGTGTGTACTGCAAATGGAAATCATTATTTGCATTTGATTTTCTGCTCCCTCCAGCATATAAAGAACGCTGCAATGGCTGCATCCAGAAACTTAATGCAAATACTCGGCTGTGGTAGAAGGATTCCATCATGGGGGCTTCTGGGAAGAAGACCTTCCAGTTTCAGTCCTGCATGGTCCCGGCGTATATCTTCAGGTTTCGCTGCCAGCACCTCCATTACAGACACAGTGGAAGTTCTTGGCAAATCTTATCTCCCAGATGACTATACCAACGTCACAAAGAAGATTCTTTCCAAGGTGGGGGAAAACTTGCACAACCAAAGGCATCACCCTTTGTGGCTGATGAAAGAGCGTGTGAAAGACCACTTCTACAAGCAATATATTGGGCGCTTTGGGACGCCACTCTTCTCTGTGTATGATGATATGCCTCCGGTGGTCACTGTTGAGCAGAATTTTGACAGGCTGCTCATTCCAAAAGACCACCCTAGCAGGAAGAAAGGGGATAACTACTATCTGAATCGTACCCACATCCTAAGAGCCCACACATCTGCCCACCAGTGGGACTTGATGCACTCGGGACTCGATGCCTTTCTGGTTGTGGGCGATGTTTACCGTCGAGATCAGATTGATAGCACCCACTATCCAGTCTTCCACCAGCTGGAAGGTGTCCGGCTCTTCTCCAACCACGAGGTAAGAAAGGGTCTAGCCAACATGGTGCCCTCCCTGATGTTGTTGGGTTCTGGTTCACATCGGCCCCACCCAGCCCAGTGAATAATTAGGAATGATGGGAGTTGCCGTTCGACAACACTTGAAGGGTTGGCACCTTCAACAGGTTCAGGAGGATTGATAGTATTTCATAGAATCATAGAATCATAGAGTTGGAAGAGACCACAAGGGCCATCCAGTCCAACCCCCTGCCGATCATCTTCAGCACTTGATAGACTCCTACCTTCCGGACCACTGTCTCCCTCCCCCACATAAGTCAGTTTAAAGCCCTCCTGATGAGGTTTTTGAGTTTCATGGCAAAAACATTCCTCCCAACCTTTGTGAGATGCAGCCCATCACTTGCCAGAAGTCCATCTTCAAAAAACTGCAGACCGTGATCTAAGAATCCAAACCGTTCCTCTTTGCACCATTCGTGAAGCCAGTTGTTCACTTCCCCTATTTTTCCCTCTCTCCCTGGGCAATGTCGTTCAACAGATGAGGACAGATGAGATGACAATTTGTGCATTTAATTGCTTCAACTTCCTGCCCAGAGCCTCATAATCACTTTTGATCTTCTGGAGGCTATGGCTTGCAGTGTCATTGGTTCCCACATGGACCAAAAGGAAGGGGTATTTGTCAGTGGGTTTTATGATTCCTTGCAGCTGTTCTGTTACATCTTTGATCTTGGCCCCGGGGAGACAGCACACCTCTCGAGACATCTTGTCAGGCCCACAGATCACTACTTCTGTACCCCTCAGTAGGGAATCCCCTATCACCACTACACACCTCTTCATAGGCTTGGTCAGGATTCTTCCATGTGCTGTCCCTTCCAATGTTACCTCCATATTCCCAGAGGACTGACTTTGCTGCTCGTCTTCATATTCCTGATCAACTGTGATGAGGGAGAGATCTTCAAATGGAGTCTGTTCCTCGTCTTCCGTGTTAAGGGAGAACACTTCAAATTGATTGTGTAGTTCTAAACACTCAGAGCGATCCCTGGGCCTTCTGCTTCTATGAGTCACGTTCCTCCATACATCTGGGTCCTGTGTTGGGGAACTGACCAGGACATTCTCAGGGATGTCCCCTGTCTCCTCCTTGGTGCAGACAGTGCGCTCTGCTGCATCCAAGGAAGGCTCCAGCTCTTTAATTCCCTGGAGCGTAGAAAGATGGGCCTGAAGCTGCTGGACCTTGCCTTCCAGTAGGGCAACCTTGTCTTCTAGTAGGGCAACTAACTTGCAATTGCTGCAGGTGTAGCTGCCTACATCCTACAATTGTTTATTTAAATTCTACTGTCCCTTTCCTCCCAAAGGAGCCCAGGACAGCAAGCATTAAAAATGTTGAAACTATAATACAGTATATTGGTCAATCACAGGACAAACACCTGCAGAAGCAGTTCCCCATTGTTTTAGGGGCTAACATGATACCAAGCCTTATCGGGGTACAGGGGGAATTCATGATGGTCACCCAGCACTGCTAAGCTACATGGAGTCTTGTACCTCTTTTACAACAGCACTTTGTCTTAGCTCAGTTAAGGCCTTGTCAGCATTTCTGCTTCTCACACATAAAAGCATTTCTGCTCTCAAGACAGGCCATCATGAGCTAGTCTCTTGACCAGAGTTTTCTTCAATTCCACTCTGCAGCTTCTGGGCTAATCACATCCATTGCACAGACAGAGGTCCCCCCCCCCCAGTTGAGCTCATTAACTCCTGTTACAACAGAATGGCAACAAACCATATCTTTGTTTATCACTGGAAAGCAAAAATGTTTGGGTTTGTGCGGCTCAGAATATTAGTCATTCTCATTTTTAAAAGAGCATATGACTCCTAAAAAATGCCTATCTCATTGCCAGGAGGAAAGTTATAAGTGCTCTAGGTAACATAAATTGCAAAATAGAATGGAGTATGTCTTTCTTCCTGGTTTATGGGATCTCTGCACCATATAACATAAATCTTTATATTTTTAACCACTCTAGAACAGTGTCAGTAGGATTTTAAATCTGAAGTGTAATCTCCAAAACTGTAGGCATATACTTTGTGTTAATTCCCTCAAAATATTATATAGGAGAACCTTTCGGTGAAAAATTATAGTGACACGTTTAATGGCTAAAAACATGGACATTATATGGAAGTATATGTTAGCTTAATCCTGTGGTAAGTTAGTCCTCTGTTTTGAAGGATTGTCAGTCCTCTGTTTGAAGGTGTCCTTTTATTTGAGGACTGTCTCGTCCAAGATAGTGAAGCTTAAAAGTTTAAAGATAATGAACCATAAAATGGGGAAGCAGCAGCCTGAAAGTTGACCGTCAACTGAACAAAGGCACAATGTCTTCTCCATTATGGTGAGATGTATTGTATTCCTACTTAAATTACAACAATTCTTTCTAAGTAAATGACCATATGCAAATTGATATTCTTATTGGTCCTTTTTTTGGGGGGGGTTGTAGATCTTTTTTTTGGCAATGCCTAACAGGCCCCCTTCGAATTGGCTCTCAGCCCCACCCACCTCACAGGGTGTCTGTTGTGGGGGAGGAGGGGAAAGGAGATTGTTAGCTGCTTTGAGACTCCTTTGGGTACTGATAAAGCGGGATATCAAATCCAAACTCTTCTTCTTCTTCTCATTTCCCTAGGACGTCTCACAACACCCTCTGCCATGTAGATTACCCCCCCCCCAACCTCACACCGTGAAGATTGCAGCCATTAGACTTGCTTTTACAGGAAGCCAATAATCAGAAGGTCTCCAAACGCATGTCATGCTTGATCCAATGATTCTAAACAAATGCTCGGATTCAGAGAACCACAGAACTTAGTTTCATGGGACTGGGATGCAGGGAGCAGCAGAACCACTTGCCCCATGGCAGAACGTCGTGTGTGTGTGTGCGCGCGCGCGCGCAAATGGAGGCTACTTTCAAAACTGAGTTGGAATGGTGGAATAAAAAATCTTGCTCAGGGTGCGACCAAGCCACCTGCTGGCTTAAAGCAAGTTTTTGGATCTTGGTGATGCAATCAGAGCTGAGTAAGCGCTCCTGAGTAATGCAAAGAGTACAGTGGTGCCTCGCTAGACGAATTAAATTCGTTCCACGGGTCTTTTCTTATAATGAAAAATTCGTCTAGCGAATCCCATAGGAATGCATTGAATTTTTTTAAATTTTGTTTTGCCCATAGGAACGCATTAATTGAATTTCAAGGCATTCCCATGGGAAACCGCGATTCGCTAGACGAATTTTTCATAAAACAAATTCGTCTAGCGAGGCAATCTCCGCTCGAAAAATCCTTTCGTTAAGCGGAAATTTCGTTAAGCAGGGCATTCGTTAAGCGAGGCACCACTGTATTCCTATTTCTCCACACTCTGGGCAGGTTAGTTTCTTTGCCATTTTTATACCATCAACTTTAAAAGTATAGATTAGAGACACATTTCATCCCCTGTATTAATTATACTAGGAGTAAATGTATACTAGGAGAACTTTCTTGGCACTGAAGAGAGTGGGAAGTGTTGGATATTCAGTTGTGTTGACTGCAGTGATGAACTGCTGAGCGAGCCTTGCATAGAAAACAGTTGTGTTCTTCAGCACGGCTTATGATATGGTTAGTTTATTGATAGAAAACGAAGCTTTTCTTTTTTACTTTTTTTTTACAGACCAGAACATACTTTTGTTGTTGTTGTTGCTTTTGGCTCGATTCAGCACACCAGTATTAAATTGGCACTGCAGGACTGCACTGTCCTCATAGTTTGTATCTAGAAAGTGTCCGTAGCGTCCGTCATTTTGTTTTGTTACAGAATGTAGGGAGATGATTTTTCTCGAGAGAGTGACTGAGATGTTATTGCCGAATGCTAACGTCTGATGTGTTCTGCGGCAGTTTTGCTAAGCACTCAGCCAGGCAAATATGTTTCTGGGAGGGTTGCATGGAGCTTTCTTTGCATAACATTATGTTGCTTTCTTTCGTGAGCTGAGAAGTAAGTGTAGAGATATTTAACTTGCGACAAACTTCTTTGTGGGAGTAAAATATGCAGAAAACATCTTTTTAAATATGTGTGTGTACACATATGTGTGTTCTTGATATATGTCCCTGAAGTACACCTGTTAGTTTTCCAGCTGTTCCTATCCTGAAGGCTTGTATATCTTCTATACATAGGGAGATGTTCCACTTGGGAATATATGAAGGGGCCATAAGACCAAACAAAGAACACCAGCCCAAGGACTGTTTGCCGAACTTCTGAGCATCTGCTCTGCTTTTAGCACCTTGGGTGGCAGGTGGCGCTGTGGTCTAAATCACTGAGCCTCTTGGGCTTGCTGATCAGAAGGTTGGCGTTTCGAATCCCTGTGATAGGGTGAGCTCCCATTGCTCTGTCCCAGCTCCTGCCAACCTAGCAGTTTGAAAGCACGCCAGTGCAAGTAGATAAATAGGTACTGCAGCGGTAGGAAGGTAAACAGCATTTCCATGTGCTTTGGTTTCTGTCATGGTCTTCTGTTGCGCCAGAAGCAGTTTAGTCATGCTGGTCACATGACCCGGAAAGCTGTCTGTGGACAAATACCGGCTCCCTCGGCCTGAAAGCGAGATGAGCGCCGCAACCCCATAGTCACCTTTGACTGGACTTAACCGTTCAGGGGTCCTTTACTTTTACCTTTACCTCTAACACCTGTCCCTTGAGAAGGAGGACAGTTGCTTTTATGCTCTGCTTCTGGCATACAGGACACTTGTATGGACTGCACCCCCTAATCTTATCTTCTTTGTACTGCAGCCCCTGTGCCTACTATGAGCTACACATGAAAGTTAGGGGGGGAAGCCTTTCGTTTGGGAGACCAATGAGAAATATCTCATTGTTGATCCCACCGCTGGACAATGACTGGACAAGTTTTCTTTCATTGATTCATTTTGGAGGAGACTAATAAGGTCAAGAGTTGATGCTTACATGAAGCTTATCTGAGACAACTGTACATACCGTAGTAAATGCCTCCTGGAAAGGGCAGCGTGCTAGATTTTGTTTAGTGAAATATTTCATTGTATGAACCAAGGGTGAAAAAGTGATCTATGGCATGTATTTCCAAATATTAATATGGAGTCCTTGTAGGTTGTGCCTTCTAAACACAGGAAGGATATTGCAAAGCCCTGTACAATTTGTTCCTCCCCCAGCACTTCTGGGTCAACACTAAAATTCACTAAAATTAACACTAAAATATGATAATGTTCTTTTCTATGATCTTGTGTAACCTCTGTTTTACTTTATTTGTGCAAGTGATGCTTCTGCAAAGGAGCGATGAAGAGTTCAAAAATGTGGGAGTGTGTTAGTGGAAAGGAATGAAATATACTGTATTAGCCTTGCATGTTTTTCTTTCCCAGTGGATCTGTAATAAGTTGGCCAGCTTTTTGTGTCAAATATCTCAGCACCTCAAACTGGCCGACTCTGAAATGGTTCAGGGTTGTTTTTCTACTGTGAAAGGAGCTAGTGTCTTCCCTCATCCCCAGCCAGGCTGGTCTTAAGGACACAGTGACTCTGAATTTCTGCAGTGGCATTTCCTTTCGGATTTTTCAAGATGGTGCACTCCCAGGAATGTGCAAAATGCCCATCTGAATATTGCATATTCTGCAAAAATAAGTCTGCTTCTGGACATGTACAGTACTTTTTTGTCCCTGGCTGTATGTCTTTCTGTTTTGACAGTTGACAAGCAAAACAGCATTTTGTGCAGGAGAGTCGAGTTTTGACTGGTTACCACCCCCAGCAGTAGCTGATGGGATGGTGGGGCATGGGGTTCACTTGACCTGCAGTCATTGCATCACTGCTCCTTACTGGGAGAGGCGAGGTCAGCACAGTGCAGACACACTGGCAGAGCCTGCTGGTGGGTTTGCACTGCATTGACCTCACTGCCACGTCTCCTCTCCCCATTTACCTTCCAGTAAGCAGCAGCCATGCAGGTCAGGTGAGCACTGCCTTAAGACTCCATCTGCTACTGATCCCTTGCAATAACTTCAGCCTGCAAGTTATATGTGCCATACTGAATTTCTAGTGATTGTTGTGTTTTTCCTTTTTGCAAAAGCCACTTAAGCAGGAGCAGGAGCAGCAGCAGCTGGAACTAAAGTCATATGTAGAAGAGTAAGGGAGTACATTTGGGGGGTACACAGTTCCCTGCCTGCCTGACATAGACCTTCCAACTCTGCCAGAAGAGTTTGTATGGAAACCATGTCTTTAAAACTTGACTGTAAAAATCGTCTCACTTTTTTTTTTTTAAGGTGTGCCGCTTTTAAATTTAAAGTGGTGTTCTCTCCGCCAGAGGGAGCTAATGCAAATTGAAAGTGTCTGTTTCAGCAGTGAGATTCAATTAGCAAAAGTGACAACATGCATATTGTGGACAGCTTGAGGCATATGTTTCAGACGATGCCAACCTTTGTGTAATCTTCTGGGAAGCTCGTCTGAGGGGATGTGGGAGAGCCCTTCTGATAATTCAGCTTCCTGTTGCTGGCTGCGTTTAGCATCTGATTATTTAGAGGAAGATGCAGAGTTGCCATCTCAGAAGTGCACATTGGTGTTTACATAATAAAGATGCTTAAGATGAACAAAGTGGCACACATATTTGTTGAATGACATGTTGCTGTTTCCATTGCTGTAACATGGGAAGAGGCGTAACTCGGTCTAGATCCAGAAACTACCAAACTACAGAAAATACACTGAAGGGAAGCAAGGAGGAAATGTGTTCCCTTTAAGGTTAGGAAGAGATGCAAAAAGATAGAGGTGAAGCGGGCAACAGACTACTGGAGTCTGGCACTTCCTTCCCCATCCTCAGATGCAGGCCTGGTTTATTCGTCACAGTGCACCATGGTTTTAAATAAACCATAGTTTACTGTGGACTAGCAGCAGGTTGGTACATGCTGCTCAGGCACATCGGTTTCACAACTCCCCCTCCCAAGGAGGGAAACAAACCACAGAGCGGCTGCCTTGGCGCGACTTGCAAACCAAGAAAACTGCAATCGGTAAGCCAGGAGCAAACTTTAGTTTCCATTCATGGTTTATGTGGAAAGGAACAAAACAGAAGTGCTGGTTTGCAAATCATGCTTTGCTAGCCATTCCATGGTTTGTTTCTCTACTCTGGAAGGGGAGGCGTGAAGTTGCACTTAGCGTGGTTTATTTCAGGATATGACTTATTGTGACATGAGAATGGGGACCAGAAACTACCAACAAGCATGCATTCTACTTTCTTCAAATAGAAAGTTGTTGAATAGCTAAATGCTTTCCCTTCTCTACCTACGTGAGATAGGTTTGCCCCCTTTTGGGGTACCAGGGCATCTGTGTGTTTCATAGCTGTACGAGAAGCATGGTTTGGTAAGTAATGGAAAGTGGATTAATCCGTTGCAGACAGTCCACGGAGTACTCAACCTGAAGCGTACTTAACCCGAAATATGAGTGTAATTGGTTCTGGAAGTCCGTACTTAACCTGAAGCGTACTTAACCTGAAGTGAACTTTCCCATTGAAAGTAATGGAAAGTGATTTAATCCGTTCCAGACGGGTCCGCGGAGTACTTAAACTGAGTGTACTCAAACCAAAGCATATTTAAACTGAGGTAATAGGGACCCAGGTGGCGCTGTGGTTAAACCACTGAGCCTAGGGCTTGCTGATCAGAAGGTCGGCAGTTCGAATCCCTGTGACGGGGTGAGCTCCCGTTGCTTGGTCCCAGCTCCTGCCAACCTAGCAGTTTGAAAGCACGTCAAAATGCAAGTAGATAAATAGGGACCGCTACAGCGGGAAGGTAAACGGCGTTTCCATGTGCTGCTCTGGTTCGCCAGAAGTGGCTTAGTCATGCTGGCCACATGACCTGGAAGCTATACGCCGGCTCCCTCGGCCAATAATGCGAGATGAGCACGCAACCCCAGAGTCGGTCACGACTGGACCTAATGGTCAGGGGTCCCTTTACCTTTACCTTTTATGACTGTAATAACATTTTAAATTTGTATATCCTCCCCCCTTTTTGAAAATCATCTTCATTATGTAGCTTCACTATCTAAATATGTTGACTGGATTAATATACAGTAATAGGTATAAACAAGCTCAGCTTTTTCTACCTGGTAGCTTGTGGACTGAAGGGCCCAATGATTACACCAAGAGGTGATGTGACGTGCTGTCTAAAATAATTTGTGTTGTTTTCTTCCCAAACTAAAACTCCCGACTGTAAGCAGCCCAGGGTACTCCATTATTAACGCATCGACTTTAGTATCCACTCATTGACTGACAGTGCAGGGGCCAGGGTGTGATCTTACAAGTTTTATTGTGTCAGAGAGTGATTGTGATGGCAGGAAGTGTTCTCGTTGATGCACAAGTTCCACATTAGTGTCATTATTAATCCATCAGTTTAGAGGCTGCAGTGCATTTGCAAAAGAAAAAGAAAAAAGGGTTGGTCCAGACGAAGTGGATTTAGATTATGGATGCTCCTTCTTTAGAGGAAGTTTGGCACAACTGCATACACAAGGCATTTAATCATTGCCGGGGGCGGGGCTAGAAAATGGCAAAATTTTCTAACTATCAGAACTTGAGGGGGGGGGGGAGAGAATTTGAAGCCAGAGGCCAATTGCAGTCCTCACAGCTTCTCCTCCAAGCTTTATCCCTCACCAGCCATCATTTACACCCTCCTTTTCACCTGGATGAAACATCTCCTTGAACTCTGATCATGCCTCTTGCTTGCCTGGTTGGAGAATAAAGAGCAGTGTGTGAGTGTGTGCAGAAGCTAGTCTATGTGCAAAGGTTGCCCCGGCCACTCTGGGCAGTTTCCAACATATATAAACACATAACAAAACATTGGAAAACTTCCCTATACAGGCCTGCCTTCAGATGTTCAGACAAAGGTTGTATACTTATCTCCTTGACATCTGATGGGAGGGTGTTCCACAGGGTGGGCGCCACTACCGAGAAGGCCCTCTGCCTGGTTCCCTGCAACTTGGCTTCTCGCAGTGAGGGAACGGCCAGAAGGCCCTCTGCGCTGGACCTCAGTGTCCGGGTAGAACGATGGGGATAGAGACACTCCTTCAGGTATACTGGACCGAGGCCGTTTAGAGCTTTAAAGGTCAGCACCAACACTTTGAACTGAGCTTGGAAACGTACTGCATTGAGATGTATTGTTATATTTCTGTTTAAATTATAGCAAACATTAGGCACACCTGTGTCCTCTTTTGTGTGTGTGTGGTAGTGCATAACATTGCATAACACTCCCCTGAGCAGGACCAGCCCATTCATGAGGCAGGGTGAAGCCACTGCCTTAAGCGCCCCCCCCCCCGCATGCACCCTGACTGCCCCACTGATTCCGCTGCCACCAGAGAAGTGTGTGTGTGTGTGTGTGTGTGTGTGTGTGTGTGTGTCATATCAATCTCAGAAGAGACATGTCCAGGCTTGCTGCAGCAGGATGAAAGGCAGTTGGGCTTGTATCTCAGGAGTTTTGATTTAGCAGGGAGAGAAGCTAATTGGATAGGTCTTTGAAGTCCACTGATCAGGAAACAGCATTTAGGATCAGCAGGTAGCACTATGTCATCTTGGACCCCTTTTCAACAGACTCAACTAGGTTAATTCAGGCAAAAATGTAATAGTGAGGTATGCTTATGCAGAGAAACGACTGCTATTCTCTGGTCCTGAATGGGGTAACTGTGCCCCTGAAGGACCAGGTGTGCAGCCTGGGAGTCATTTTGGACTCACAGCTGTCCATGGAGGCACAGGTCAATTCTGTGTTCAGGGCAGCTGTCTACCAGCTCCATCTGGTACGCAGGCTGATACCCTACCTACCCGCAGACTGTCTTGCCAGAATGGTGCATGTTTGGTTGTCTCCTGCTTGGACTACTGCAATGTGCTCTACGTGGGGCTACCTTTGAAGTTGACCCGAAAACTACAACTAATCCAGAATGCGGCAGCTAGACTGGTGACTGGGAGTGGCCGCCAAGACCATATAAAACCGGTCCTGAAAGACCTACATTGGCTCCCAGTATGTTTCCGAGCACAATTCAAAGTGTTGGTGCTGACCTTTAAAGCCTTAAACAGCCTCAGCCCAGTATACCTGAAGGAGCGTTTCCACCCCCATCGTTCTGCCCAGACACTGAGGTCCAGCTCCGAGGGCCTTCTGGAACTTCCCTTCCTGCGAGAAATGCGGTTATAGGGAACCAGGCAGAGGGCCTTCTCGGTGGTGGCGCCTGCCCTCTGGAATGCCCTCCCATCAGATGTCAAGGAAATAAACAACTATCTGACGTTTAGAAGACATCTGAAGGCAGTCCTGTTTAGGGAAGTTTTTAATGTTTGATGTTTTATCACTTTATTATTATTATTATTAATAATAATAATAATGCTATTAATATTCTGTTGGGAGCTGCCCAGAGTGGCTGGGGAAACCCAGCCAGATTGGCAGGGTACAAATAAATAAATAAATAAATAAATAAATAAATAAATAAATAAATAAATCGTCATCACTATCACCATCTTCATCATCATCATTATTATTATATTACTGATGCTCTTACACTCTGCCCCCACTGCATCATTTCTCTTCAGGGCGAGCCTTATATTAATGTATTCTGACCCCTTACGAAACATCCACAACCCACAAAAAAAATCCAAAATAAAAAAATCCCCAGACTTTGGTACTGACAGTGTCCCTTCTAGCAATTCTTGGCAACCACATTTTTCTTTAATGGTGATTTAAGGAAATCCAAGCCATTCTCTGTTCTTTTAAGGGCAAGGTTGAAAGAAGAAATTGCTTCCTGAATGCGACCACAGGGGCACATATAGTGACTGCATTTTAAAAAGCAAAGGCATTTTTTGGGGGGAGGGGAATAAATTACTGGGTTTGGAATAAAGGTAAAGGTAAAGGGACCCCTGGCCATTAGGTCCAGTCGTGACCGACTCTGGGGTTGCGCGCTCATCTCACGTTATTGGCCGAGGGAGCCGGCGTACAGCTTCCAGGTCATGTGGCCAGCATGACAAAGCCACTTCTGGTGAAACCAGAGCAGCGCACGGAAACGCTGTTTACCTTCCCGCTGTAGCGGTACCTATTTATCTACTTGCACTTTGACGTGCTTTCGAACTGCTAGGTTGGCAGGAGCTGGGACCGAGCAATGGGAGCTCACCCCGTCGCAGGGATTTGAACTGCCGACCTTCTGATCAGCAAGCCCTAGGCTCTGTGGTTTAACCCACAGCGCCACCTGCGTCCCCATGGGTTTGGAATACCTTGGTTCAAATCGCTGCTCTACTCTGTGGCTCCTGTTTGCCCCAGGGAGCATTTCTCTCTCCCACTTTCTCTGCAGCCCACATTGCAGGTAGGTTGTGAGGATTAATGCATTTTTATAGCAGTTTTGTGCACTATCAGGAGCATTCATTATAAGCACACTCTAGTTATTTTCGGGATTTTCTCTGCATCTTCGAAGGCAAGACTAGGGAACTCCAGATGTTGTTGGGCTACAACTCCCTTCAGCCCCAGCCAGCATGCTTGATTGTCAAGTATGATGGGTGTTGTAGCCTAGAAACATCTGGAGGGCCACAGGTTCTCCACTCCTGCAGTCAGAGGTTGAGGGATAGTTGCTAAGAGTGTGAGCTGGGAAGCCTTCAATTCGGACACTTGTATTGGAATGAACTTGCTGGAATGAGACTTGAGTGGGAATGAACTCACTGCGGAATGAAAGTCTTTGAAATGCAACTGCAATTCATATTTAAAGTATCTAAACCGAAAATGCTCAACCTTAACTTCACAGGTCAGTTTGTAAAGATAACCCATATGTAATATGCAAAGTGCTTTGAATATTCAGAAAGGGCTGTACCGACGCTGAGATTGTTTTCGTCTTTTTTCTTTTTTGAACAGATATTCAGCAATGTTGGTGGTGGAGAAAGCTTCTGCTTGTTTGAACAAGGCCACCGCACACCTCACAAGCAAGAGATGCACACCATGGAAGCAGCAAGGCTCGTGGAACACAGCTTGAAACTGGCGTTGACAAAACTTGTGGCTCATCTCTTTGGTGATGGTAGGTGTCTCATGCGCTGGTCCTATGATCCTGCTAACATGGTCCCAACACACTTGCAATGCTATATGCTTCCTTCAGCCAACAGCAGTTGAAATGATTTAATGCAGCAACGAAGGCATCAGTGCCGACAGCATCCCCGGAAACACCACCTCCTCCCCAATCTCAGTGTTGCTCACTAGTGATGCCCATTTACTCCATCACTGGAAAACAATTGAAGCATTGTGACAACAGGTTTGTTGACTTGTATCCAATGTTAGTCAGGCTCAGAGTAGACCCATTGACATTATTGGGCATGACTAACTAGGGTCCACTAATATTACTGTATCTCCTAACCCATTTTGATGATATCACAGCACCCCGACGATACCTTTTGCCACAAACAATCCATGCTCTCAAGAATTGTGTTCTTTAGCTTCTGACACCCCCACTACTACTACTACTACTCCTTCTCCTCCTTCTCCTCCTCCCCCTCCTCCTCCTCCTCCTCCTCCTCTGTTTGACAACTCTTTGTTGTCCCACCACGACTCCCTCGGTTCTGAGCCTTCTTCCCTCCATGGTTCCCTAGCTAGTTCCTGCCAACATTCCTTTGCGTCCAATCAGTCCATGACAATATCAAGGGCAGAACATTTCCAGGATCTCTTATGTAGGGACAGGATAGATTCCTGTCTGAAAATCTGGAGAGCCTTTGTCCATCATTGTAGACTGACTGGCCAGCCTCAGCCAGGATGGCCAGTTGTCAGGGATGACAGGAATTGTTACCACTGGACTAGGCAAATTTTGCTCTGAGACCCAGCAAAAATCTTGTATTCATTGCTGACATAAATATCTATCAGGGAAACACAGTTAGTGTTAGAATTCAAGCAATATGTTGGCACATTTGGAAGCTGTTAAAGAGAGTTATTTTTAGCAGAAAATCTAGCAAAGAATATTGTAATTAAAACTCCTACACAAATAATAAGGTGTCTAACAGTCCTTTTTTGCTGTCAATAATTTTCCTGTTTGGGGTTGGTATGAATACTTGTCATTTTTGCTTCATACAATCAACCCATGTCACCTCTCTGTTTTGAAACTATCTTTGTACATGATCCTGGATAAAATGTATTGGGTTTTTTGTGTGCAAGCTGATGACAACATTACACTGAAGGTAAACAGGGCAATAAGCAATCTTTCCAATGGCCAGCAAAACAGGGACTTTTAAACAGTGGCCTCATATTTGTGGACTGCAATCCCATGTAGGATAAGACAAGCCTCTACTGTGCAATGTTTAAATGGCCTCTGAATATTCATCTCACCTGGTTTTAATTGGACTGCATAATTGCAGACTGTTTTTATTATGCTTTATAATTCTGGGGCCTGGGCTGGTTATGTGTGAGCTTTTTACGGGAGTTTTTCCTTGCTGTATCTGGAGAAGCCAAGGCAGGGGGTGGGGGTTTAAATCTGGAACCTTTGGCATGCAAAGCATGTTCTCCATCTCTGATCTATGGCCCTTCAAAGCTCTTCCCATGGCTTCACTTTCTCAGTAATCTTGGCAGCCGGTAAGGCCGGTGTTATCAAGCTGAGTCCAAAATAATAGTGACTTGCCTAAGGCTACCTCCCTTGTAAATACAATGCTGGATAATGGATTGCCATTCGTCCATACTTCTTTTAATATGTATAGAAATGTAATTGATCTTCGGCAACATGGCAAAGCAATGTATACTGCAAAGCGTTTGTTGCTTTCTCTCGGATTTGTGCTCCCTACAAATTGGATGTGTTGTGTTTGTGTCACAGTCATATTGTTTGTTTATTTAAAAAAATACTTGCGTACCACGATTTCATTAGAAAAAAAGGCAATGCTGTTTACACACACACACACACACACACACACACACACACACACACACACACAGATTAACATCGTGTAAAATTTAAACTTACAGATCACCTGCTAACTGCTACAAAAAAATATTTTTTAAAAAATTGTCTTTATATGCCTGGCTACACGGTTGGGGCTAAGATTGAGGAGACCCATGTCCAAATTCCCCACTTACTGGATGACCTTGGGACAGTCACTATCTGCCAGCCTAACCTACCACACAGGGTTGTTGTGAAGGTGAAATCAAGGTAGAGGACCATGTATGCTACCTTGAATGTCTCAGAAGAAAGGAGAGGTACAAATATAGCAAATAAACAAATCATCGAAGAACATCTTGTAGAGCACTAGACCAGGAGCCACTTGAGCAAACAACAACAACCCTCTTGATAACCCTTTGTAGTCACATCAACCCATTAATTATTACCATGCACATTTACCTGTTATTCCTATAAATCAAGGCTGGGATAACCCGTAGCCTTCCAAATGTTGCTGGACTTCAAGTCCCATCATCCCTGACCATGGGATGTGTTGCACAGGAGCCAACTTTGAGGGGTCGTGTGGGCTTCGGCCTCCACAAAGTTAATGGGCATTCCCATTCAAATGGGGTGTGTGCGCGCACACAGCATCATGTGACCGATTATGTGGAGTGGGGCTTACCTGGGCCCCCACAATATTTTATGCAAATTGGCACCCCTGCTGTGTTGGTTGGGGGCTGATGGGAACTGGAGTTTCATCTGGAGGGCCGCAGATCTGCAAGTGTTATAAACATACTGCATACAGCAAATATTTGTTTTGCTCTTAAGCCGCTTTGGACTTCCCTTGGGAAGCAGAAATGGGGTATAAGGAATAAGTGAGGAAGATATTCCACTGAGGCAGGTTCCTGTGTGCAAAGCTGCACACCCCCCCCCCCGCTTCTGCCACATTTCACCTCTGGCCCTGTGCCTGCTGCTTGTTGCTCTCTTCTTGCCATCCTGCTTTTCCAGAGCTGTCTGAAAGTGGCGAGGTTTGGGTCACCTGTGCCACAAAGTGAGAGTCTTACAACTCAATTGTAAGTTGCACTGCAGGGGGCTGGACTAGATTACCCTTGGGGTCCCTTCCAGTTCTACAATTCTATGATTTCCTCCTCCCCCAAGACCATTTCCTTTATCCAGTGCCTTTGGTGTGCGAGAGTTTCCCCTCGCCATTTGGTTAATGGCACTTCGTTGTGTATATGTATTGGAAATATACCTGTACAGTACTTGATTAAATAGTTTTTAATTCATTATGAAACTCTATAAAATAGTCACAGGGGAGCCACAAATCAGAGGAGAAGAATGTTGTATTTAAAAGGGTGCAATAGTGCAAAAGAACACATGCCACCCTATGGAAATTTGCTTTGCTAAAAGAGGTCATTAAGGTAACAGCTTTAAAAAAAGAATAAGAATAAGTTTCAGTTAGTAGAACAAGCAACTCTTAATCTCAGGGTTGTGGGTTTGAGCCCCACGTTGGGCAAAAGATTCCTGCATTGCAGGGGTTGAGCTAGATGACCCTGGTGGCCCCTTTCCAACTCGATGATTCCATGATTCTTTATCTCTGGGGAGCTGTTAGTCATTTCAGGTTACTGAGCCCAACAAAATTACCTGCTTTGCAGGAAAATCTTGGGCTCATTTTCCCGCCATGCCAGGTGGTTGCTGCAGTTTGACAAATGATTGATTTGGTTTTAAAGGGTGCCTGAGTTGCCCAAAGTGTTTTTCCTATTAGAAAAGCCATGAGTGCTTCCCCCCCCCCAACAACGACTCTTCACAATATCCAAGCTTTATTGCCTTGCACTCACAAAAAGTGCTGTAAATTTCTATTTGTTTTCTGTGGCTTGCAGTAATTGATGTTGCTAACTGAAGGGCAAGTTTTGCTAAGGGTGGGAGAAGCAAGCATCTTAATCACCCCCCTTTTTTTGGTTTATATGGCACAGATCTCGAGATTAGATGGGTGGACTGCTACTTCCCATTTACTCACCCTTCCTTTGAAATGGAGATCAACTTCCAAGGAGAGTGGATGGAAGTCTTGGGCTGTGGAGTCATGGAGCAGCAGCTGGTGAACTCAGGTATGAAAAAAACGCCTTTGCTTCATTGACATCTCTATTAGCAGAGGCTTCCAGCGCAATCAGTTTCACGTTCCAGCACGTTGCCTCTGCTCGTAGCACATGCTCGCCGTACACCCACAGATCTGCATTAGCAGCAGTGCCTGCTAACAGCTCGGAGACAGAGAGCAGACACTGTGTGCTGCACCGCGAGGTTACCGCATTAATTGGTAAACCAGAAACTCACACCTCAGTCCCAATTATGCACAGTGTAGTGGGCGGGAGCTCATTTTGTTTTGGAGGCGGAATCATGCGCAGATTGTATTGTCTCCAAAGAAGTGTGAATATCCTTGGGTGCAACACAGGGTTGCTCAGCTTTGGGAAGGCTGTAGCACCTCTGCAGATGGTGTCAGGACTCAGTTTGAGCAAGGACTTCTCACCAAAAAGGCCAGTTTTTAATGTAAGAGGCTGGACCACATAATTATTTACTTTTACCCCAAGAAGCCCCTTCATGGATCAATGCCTTGTCGTGGCGAAGGGGCTTGAATAACTCAGAGAAGCTATGAGCTATGCCATGCAGGGCCACCCAAGATGGACAGGTCATAGTGGAGAGTTTTGACTAAACGTGATCCACCTGGAGAAGGAACTGGCAAGCCACTCCAGTATCCCTGCCAAGAAAACTCCATGGACAAAGACAACAGGCATATAAAAGTTATGACGCTGGAAGATGAGCCCCTCAGGTCGGAAGGCGTCCAACATGCTACTGAGGAAGAGCGGAGGACAAGTACAAGTAGATTCAGAGCTGATGAAGCGGCTGGGCCAAAGCCGAAAGGACGCTCAGCTGCGGATATGCCTGGAAGCGAAAGGAAAGTCCGATGCTGTAAAGAAAAATATTGCATAGGAACCTGGAATGTAAGAACCATGAATAGAGGTAAGCTGGATGTGGTCAAAAATGAGATGACAAGAATAAATATCGACATCCTGGGCATCAGTGAACTAAAATGGAAGGGAATGGGTGAATTCAGTTCGGGTGACTATCATATCTACTACTGTGGGCAAGAATCCTGTAGAAGAAATGGAGTGGCCCTCATAGTCAACAAAAGAGTGGCAAAAGCTGTAATGGGATGCAATCTCAAAAATGACAGAATGATCTCGATACGAATCCAAGGCAGACCTTTTAACATCACAGTAATCCAAGTTTATGCACCAACTACCGGTGCTGAAGAAAGTGAAATTGACCAATTCTATGAAGACCTACAACACCTTCTAGAAATGACACCAAAGAAGGATGTTCTTCTCATTACAGGGGATTGGAATGCTAAAGTAGGGAATCAAGAGATAAAAGGAACAACTGGCAAGTTTGGCCTTGGAGTTCAAAACGAAGCAGGGCAAAGGCTAATAGAGTTCTGTCAAGAGAACAAGCTGGTCATCACAAACACTCTTTTCCAACAACACAAGAGACGACTCTACACATGGATATCACCAAATGGGCAGCATCGAAATCAGATTGATTATATTCTCTGCAGCCAAAGATGGAGAAGCTCTATACAGTCAGCAAAAACAAGACCTGGAGCTGACTGTAACTCAGATCATCAGCTTCTTATAGCAAAATTCCAGCTTAAACTGAAGAAAGTAGGAAAAACCACTGGGCCAGTAAGATACAATCTGAATCAAATCCCTTATGAATACACAGTGGAAGTGAGGAACAGGTTTAAGGATTTAGATTTGGTGGACAGAGTGCCTGAAGAACTATGGATGGAGGCTCGTAACATTATACAGGAGGCAGCAACGAAAACCATCCCAAGGAAAAGGAAATGCAAGAAGGCAAAATGGCTGTCCAACGAGGCCTTACGAATAGCGGAGGAGAGGAGGCAAGCAAAATGCAAGGGAGATAGGGAAAGATACAGGAAACTGAATGCAGATTTCCAAAAAACAGCAAGGAGAGATAAGAGGGTCTTCTTAAATGAGCAATGCAAAGAAATAGAGGAAAACAATAGAATGGGGAAAACCAGAGATCTGTTCAAGAAAATTGGAGATATGAAAGGAACATTTCGTACAAAGATTACCATAATCAAGGGCAAAAGTGGTAAGGACCTTACAGAAGCAGAAGACATCAAGAAGAGGTGGCAAGAATACACAGAGGAATTATACCAGAAAGATATGGAGGTCTCGTACACCCCAGGTAGTGTGGTTGCTGACCTTGAGCCAGACATCTTGGAGAGTGAAGTCAAATGGGCCTTAGAAAGCACTGCTAATAACAAAGCCAGTGGAAGTGATGATATTCCAGCTGAACTATTTAAAATTTTAAAAGATGATGCTGTTAAGGTGCTACACCCAATATGCCAGCAAGTTTGGAAAACTCAGCAATGGCCAGAGGATTGGAGAAGATCAGTCTACATCCCAATTCCAAAGAAGGGCAGTGCCAAAGAATGCTCCAACTACCGCACAATTGCGCTCATTTCACACGCTAGCAAGGTTATGCTTAAAATTCTACAAGGCAGGCTTAGGCAGTATGTGGACCGAGAACTCCCAGAAGTGCAAGCTGGATTTCGAAAGGGCAGAGGAACCAGAGACCAAATAGCAAACATGCGCGGGATTATGGAGAAAGCTAGAGAGTTCCAGAAAAACGTCTACTTCTGCTTCATTGACTATGCAAAAGCCTTTGACTGTGTCGACCACAGCAAACTTTGGCAAGTTCTTAAAGAAATGGGAGTGCCTGATCACCTCATCTGTCTCCTGAGAAATCTCTATGTGGGACAAGAAGCTACAGTTAGAACTGGATATGGAACAACTGATTGGTTCAAAATTGGGAAAGGAGTACGACAAGGTTGTATATTGTCTCCCTGCTTATTTAACTTATATGCAGAATTCATCATGCGAAAGGCTGGACTAGATGAATCCCAAGCCGGAATTAAGATTGCCGGAAGAAATATCAACAACCTCAGATATGCAGATGACACAACCTTGATGGCAGAAAGCGAGGAGGAATTAAAGAACCTTTTAATGAGGGTGAAAGAGGAGAGCGCAAAATATGGTCTGAAGCTCAACATCAAAAAAACCAAGATCATGGCCACTGGTCCCATCACCTCCTGGCAAATAGAAGGGGAAGAAATGGAGGCAGTGAGAGATTTTACTTTCTTGGGCTCCTTGATCACTGCAGATGGTGACAGCAGTCACAAAATTAAAAGACGCCTGCTTCTTGGGAGAAAAGCAATGACAAACCTAGACAGCATCTTAAAAAGCAGAGACATCACCTTGCCGACAAAGGTCCGTATAGTTAAAGCTATGGTTTTCCCAGTAGTGATGTATGGAAGTGAGAGCTGGACCATAAAGAAGGCTGATCGCCGAAGAATTGATGCTTTTGAATTATGGTGCTGGAGGAGACTCTTGAGAGTCCCATGGACTGCTAGAAGATCAAACCTATCCATTCTTAAGGAAATCAGCCCTGAGTGCTCCCTGGAAGGACAGATCGTGAAGCTGAGGCTCCAATACTTTGGCCACCTCATGAGAAGAGAAGAATCCTTGGAAAAGACCCTGATGTTGGGAAAGATTGAGGGCACTAGGAGAAGGGGACGACAGAGGACAAGATGGTTGGACAGTGTTCTCGAAGCTACGAACATGAGTTTGACCAAACTACGGGAGGCAGTGCAAGACAGGAGTGCCTGGCGTGCTATGGTCCATGGGGTCACGAAGAGTCGGACACGACTAAACGACTAAACAACAACAACCCCAAGAAGGCTACCAGAGGAGCTGGCAGTTGTCGTCAGGCTTACAGTTTAAAAGATGACAAAGAAAAAGAGATTGGGAGAGAGGCAGGGAAAAGCAAGTATCAAGCGCACTTCTTAAAAATGCACCATTTGGGACAGAAGCAGTTCAAATAGCCTGACGGTTTAGCTGCCACTTGGTGTATACCAGAAGGCGTATCTCCACCCCCATCCTTCAGCCTGGACACTGAGATCCAGCACTGAGGACCTTCTGGCGGTTCCCTCACTAAGAGAAGTGAAGTTACAGGGAGCCAAGCATAGGTGTGCCCCTAAAAATTTTCAATCACCCTGGTAGGCCCTCCCCTCCCAACGCTGCGCCGTTGATCAGGGCACATACCGCTCTACTCAGTATTTTCAAGGTTTCAGGAAATCCTAAAGCATCCTTCAGTTGTCACTGTTTGGCCAGCTAACAGCTTGTTTAATGTGTCGGTTAAAAAAAATGACAAGGCACTGAAAAAGTTGCCAATAAAGGTCTTTATATGAACACACACGCACAAAACATTATGACAGATTGAAGTTGAGCATTGGAATCTTATTAGCTATGCTTCTTCCTTTTTTAAGATACGAAATGCTTCTCTTGGGAGTGTGCCTGTTCAAGCAACGGTTGCCTTGTTCCCTATACGTAAGCAATAAGAGGAATATGGTAGGAACATTGAGGGTAAATCAAAAGGCACAATCCTTGTCCCCAGCGAGTTTGAAACATCAGAGCATCGTCACATGTAATTTATGATGAAAAGAGTTTGTTCCTTGGAGGGAAACCTGAGGACATTTCAGGTTTCAGTGAAGTCTCCAAACCTTTTGAGGTTTCCCTTTTTTGAACGTTTAGTTGTGAGTGAAGAATTTCATTGCACTGCTTCTTCATGTCTTATAGATTCTTTGTCGGACCTCTTATCCTCTGTGTTCCGAAAGATAATGCCGCACTGAAGAGTATTTTACTGAGAAACCTTTCTTTGATTTGTTAAGAAACCTTTCCTTGATTTCACTTATTTTTGAATAGAAGTATGCACTGAACCGCTGAAAAGTCAGAGAAAGGGAAGGGCAAAAGCTTTAGCAGGTGTTGCTTTCTTCCGCCTCTGATTTTCTTTCTCTTTGGGCTTCTTGGTTAAAGATTCTGCAACCCTTGTGTCTCGCTTCCTAGAGTGTGTTTCAGCTTCCTCTCTATCCTATACCTGAAAGTGAACTTCATAGCACATGGCTCACGCCTATAGTGAAATTTGGAACTGCGGAAAGTAAAATCTGTTCCTTGGCCTGCTTTCACACAGGACAGCCTTAGCATGATGAATGTAGAATATACCTGACCATGAGAAGTAAGCAACTGGACACCCCAATATAGCAGCCTAAGCCTAGTTTTAAGTTTACTAAAAATAAACTCCACTGTTTTCAGTGGTGCTTAGTCCCAAGCTGTGGTCTAAACCACTGAGCCTCTTGGGCTTGCCAATCAGAAGGTCGGCGGTTCAAATCCACGCAATGGGGTGTGCTCCCGCTGCTCTGTCCCAGCTCCTGCCAGCCTAGCAGTTTGAAAGTACACCAGTGCAAGTAGATAAATAGGTGGCGGGAAGGTAAACAGTGTTTCCGTGAGCTCTGGTTTCTGTCACGGTGTTCTTTTGCACCAGAAGCAGTTGAGTCATGCTGGCCACATGACCCGGAAAGCTGTCCATGGAAAAACGCCGGCTCCCTCAGCCGGAAAGCGAGATGAGTGCCGCAACCCCGTAGTCTCCTTTGACTGGACTTAACCGTCCAGGGGTCCTTTACCTTTTTACTCCCAGGTTAAGTGTGCTTAGCATTTTAGCCTGAGTCTTTTAAGTCAGGGGCAGGCAAGGGTTTTTTTGTTTTGTTTTTGCAAGAATACCATATTAGCGCCTGCCATTAATGGTGCCTTGGACCAGTTTCGTCCCTAAGGAGCCAGACAGCATGGGAGGTGCAGGCAGGAATATAGACCTAATTCTGTGCCATAGTCAGGCTTTGTTATCCTTCCTGTCCCTCCTCATGGATGTCTTGGACAACTACTGCTACCTGTGCTGCAGGTTGCCCACCATGTCTTAAATTGGGATTCTTATAATAATTAATTATAATTTTATTATTTATACCCTGCCCATCTGGCTGGGTTGCCCCAGCCACTCTGGGCAGCTTTCAACATCTATAAAAACATAAAAAAGTCAAACATTAAAACTTTCCGATACAGGGCTGCCTTCAGTGTCTCCTTGACATCTGACGGGAGGGCGTTCCACAGGGAGGGCTCCACTGCTGAGAAGGCCCTCTGCCAGCTTCCCTGTAGCTTCACTTCTCACAGTGAGGGAACTGCCAGAAGGTCCTTGGAGCTGGACCTCAATGTCCGGGCTGAACGATGGGAGTGGAGACGCTCCTTCAGGTACGCAGGGCCAAGGCTGTTTAGGGCTTCAAAGGTTGGGACTAACGCTTTGAGTTGTGCTTGGAAATGTACTGGGAGCAAGTTTTTCATTAAACTCACAGAATGGGCATACCTGGGTACATCTGAACTCTGGCTGTTCCATTGTGTGCTCGTTGTGAAAATCAGGGGTCTTTAAATTTTTGGCTATTCTTGGTGGCAAACCTAAACTTGTGGTTGCCGAGATACTGACTCTCCTGAGGGGGGAGGAATAGGGCCTTGGCCCAGAGATGCTCGTGAGAACCTCCAGAATGCAGCTGCAAGCCCAGGAGAAGGGCTGTAGCTCATCTGGGCCATATTGTGTTTCCAAGGTGCTTAGGGCAGCCCTAAGATACAGTGTGATACAACGGAGCCCTAGTCTCCCCTAAGCTGGGAACTGCAGATAGAAGATTCAGGAATTATCCTTCCAGTTGTGCTGAGGGCTCCCAGGGCATCAGGAGCAGAGATTGACTGTGGGGATGAACCCTCAGCTTAGGAGGAAGAGTGCTCGTCGCCATTTTGAATGAATTTGTGGGTTGTTCGTGAATAAGTGAAGCATGAAAGGGATTCCACTTTCTTCTCATAACAGTTTCAGAGGTTGTTTATTTGTAACATCAATGTGTTGTGGCACCAGACTATATATGCAACTTTCCATTTAAAGCAAACCAAAGAAAATTGCCCTGTCCTCTTCCTTTTTTGGAGGGAGACATGTTAAATCTGTTGATAGTATGAGCCTGGAGAGTTGGGTGAACCTGGTGGTACGAAATTTCAGAAAACCTTGGCATGCAAAAAATGAATGGAAACGAGAGAGGAAAACACATTGAATGAGGTAAATGTAAGGGATTCTGTGATGGGACATACCTTTCAGACTGCAAGCTGGTTTTTTGGCAATATGGAGTATGCACAAGCCCAGAGATGTGTGTCATACTTTGAATACTGTTAGCACTTATTACAGGCTGTCTATAGCCTATGGCATGGCTCATGTTGTCTACTAATGGCAATAAAATGACCCTCAGGATGGCTTGAATTGCACACCCTTGTGTTAAGCAATTTTCAGTCTGACACGTGGAAAACCGTCCATCACGCATAGTGAGTAATTAACCAGTAGCTAATGGAAAAGGCATGCTCGTGTTACCTTGCAGGCATACTTTTACTTGTTTAATTTATGAATCCGTTCCAAATAAATTTTTGGAGAAGCAGTCTTTTGAAGCATATATCAAGCTGCGGACTGTGTTTTAGAGAAAAGAGCTTTTAATGCTTTGAGCCTTGCAGCTCATATCTTCTTTGCAGAAAATGTCTTATGAGTTGCATAGATGTCATGCAGCAGGTGAGGCAGGTAGCCTGGTCCATCTTCCCAATAGCAACGTCTCTGTGTTTGGAAAATGCAATTACTCGTCGATGAGATTAACCATGTGCGTTGGGCCTGGCTTTGGTGAATTTGGGAAAGTCCATGAAGCTCAGCTAGCCGGGAGTCTTGAATGTGGGGCAAACCATTCTGGTGATGGCATTTGCAAATGCAGCTCAGGTTGACTGGGCTGGAGAGGCCAGTGAACAAATCATTGTGTGTATCACCTCTGCCTCTTTGACCTTGACTTGATATTCAGCACAGTCCTAAAAGGGAGTGTCAGAACTATACTGCTGATCACTTGAATGTAAGGGTGGACAGAAAAGGAAGCCATCTCTTTCTTGTTCAGTAGCACAAAACAAAATGGGGTGGCAGCTGGTATTGGTTCTCTTTTATTTGAACAAAATCTCTCTGAAGTACAGTAGTAAATTTTGGTTATCACCACATGGGGACTCCCACATAAGAAATCTTCACTATGAGCCACTGTGAAGGACAAATAGTGTCAAGGGCACTTGAACGTGTCAAAAAGTAAAATGCGAATCAGTTCTTAAAGTTGCTCATAGATTTATAGTACGTTTTTAAGACTTGCCTGTCAGGCTGTCTGTATGGAAATGTGATGTGTGAATCAGCTCTTAATTTCTATCTAAAATGGCTGTGACAAAACCAGAAGGGAAAAACATAGTTTGATAAATTAACACCTGTGCCACAAAAACCTGTCATTTTGTTCATCGTTACTTAGATTTCTGGCTGAACAATGAGTTGTTTTTCAAGGCAAAAACAAAACTGTGAGGGAAAGTTTTTGGGCAGTGAGCCAGGTGCAGTGATATTTCTCATTTCTCATATTCAGTTACTTATTTCAACGTATTGCCTACCCAAAGGCTGAAGGTGCATCATGGGTGTACAAAGGAAGAAGTGCATCATGGGTGTACAAAAGAGAGAGGGGTGTGGAATGCCCTCTTGAGGGTGTTGCACCTGGCACCAACACTGTGCGTTGGCATATACACTATGCCCAGATATGTTACATAATGATATTTTCAGCTGGTTGTATGCTTTTGCTTCTCAACTGCATTGCACTGTTGGTTTGCTGTATAAGATGTTTGCAACTTTAAATATATTTGTATACTAACCTGAAATCCAGGTTTGGATAAAGGGATGGTTTAGATGGTTTATACATTTTAAAAAGAAATATTAAGGCCTGTTCTGCTAGTCGAAGAAAGCGCCTGCTAGCACAACAGCCCCCCCCCCTGTTCCTTCCATGTACCCTCTGAGCTTTTTCCAAATCAGGTATGGAGAAGTGGGAGAACCCCTAGAACAGTGAGCAGGGGAGGACAGGGAGAGATTGCCCCACCAGGCAAGACAGAACAGTCTCCGTAGCATTGCGTTGAATTCCACCCTTAAAACGTAGATGCATAAGGCTCTAATCCTAATGCCACTTAGCTGGGAGTAAGCCCCAATGGAATTCAACGGGACAAAGTGAGTGAGTAGATAGGATTTCCTCAATAGCCTTTTCCTCATTTGTCTTTGAAGAGCTCCGTAGCTCCACAACTGGCATGGTTGGGCGCTGCAGCCCACCTGCCCTTCAGTCGGTCAAGTTGCTTCTTCTTCTTGGGGGTGGAGGTAGAGGGGGAGCAGGGAGAGGTAGCAGTGAGAGTGGCACATTGCAGACTCAGTGGCACGAGTGCCGGATTGGTTCTTCTGGTACATTTGCACCGTGCCGGCTTCGTCACCACCTTGTCGCTCCCCCTATACTTTCTGGTAAGCAGTAGCGATGTGACCGACGAAGAGATCAGGTGAGCAGCAGCAGCATCCTACCATGTCATCCACTGCTGGGTTTTTCTTGTGTTGCATACAGGTCTCTGATGCAATCTCAGATATATTCAGTGAAAGGATCTTGGGCAATGGGGCTGGAAAATGCCTCTGCCTGAGATCTTAAGAAAACCGCTGTTCGTCAGAGAAAGATGGGACTGATAAAGAATAAGACAGCTTCATATGTTTCTGTATGTTCCTTCTTGCTCCCTCATCCCAATTCCTCCTCCTCTGGTTCTCTTTCTTTCAACCAGACCAAATCCCTTTATCTTCTCCAGCTTGCTTTTAAACTTGCACTTAGATATTGAATGGTTAGGCTGCCCCATTTACTTTTCTCCTTTTCTTTTCATTAGCCAGCCTCATAACCTTGCCCAATTATCCTCCACTCACCTCCATCACTCCTCTCCACTTAAGGCAGTGGTTAAGTTGGTGGCAGTGGAAGCTGTGAATGTTTGTGCTCTCCCACTATCTGTTGCTCATAGCTACACCCACGCACAGTGTGTTAAAAACATATGCATCATTTGTTTTCTCCTTCTCCTGTAATTTGTCTTTATGCCTATATTTAATTTGCCGCTGAGATTTTTTTTGAGCTTGCATTTTGTCTTAAGAGAAGCCTGTAATGTTTTGGAAATGTTGACTCCTCTGATTTTATCGTTTCTGACACATCCATTATGTATGCTGCAGTTTGATATTCGTTGGAAGAATCAATATAGCCTTGCTCACAATCTGTGTGTGTTTGGATAGGAGGAACAAATATTGTCTTGTTGTATGATAATCCCATTACATCTTTTTTCTAAGAAGCAAGTTATTTGTTTGAAAGGAAGGCTGGATTTCTGAAAGTTGTGGTTCTCTCTTGAACTTCTGCTGGGGTTCCATGTGGTACACAGCTTTGCTTCTGCTTGCATAGCGAGCAGACAAGCTGGCAGTTTAGCATAAGACAGGGCTTCTGAATGCAGAAGTACAGGTCTTCCGTGCGGATAAAGCTCTGTAGTGGATTAAGGAAAAACTTGCATGCAATGTGATACAAAGTGAGCAGGGATCATATCTGTTTAACTATAGTCTCTTGGAAATTAAGAACTGGGCAAAGATTTATAGGGAATTCTATGTGTAAGGATACCCATGGTTTATGGAAAAACAAGTTTTGCAAACTACACTGCCAGTCACTAAATGAAGAAAAAAACTATCTAAAGAAATATCATCCAGGCATTCATACAATTAAGTGGCTATGAGCCCTTTTTGGTATCTGGTAACTTAGATGAAATTACTGCAATCTACCCTGAGCCCATGGAGCACGGGTGGCGCTGTGGTCTAAACCACTGAGCCTCTTGGGCTTGCCGATCGGAAGGTCGGTGGTTCGAATCCCCGCGATGGGGTGAGCTCCCATTGCTTGGTCCCAGCTCCTGCCAACCTACAAGTTTGAAAGCACACCAAAAAAGTGCAAGTAGATAAATAGGTACCACTCTGGCAGGAAGGTAAACGGTGTTTCCATGCGCTGCTCTGATTCGCCAGAAGTGGCATAGTCATGCTGGCCACATGACCCAGAAAAACTGTCTGTGGACAAACGTTGGCTCCCTTGACCTGTAAAGCGAGATGAGGGCCGCAACCCCAGAGTCGTCTGCGACTGGACTTAACTGTCAGGGGTCCTTTACCTTTACCTTTATACATGAAGCAAAGAGGGTATAGAGCACATTCCTAAATTTTGGGTTATTAGTCTGTGGTTAGGTTCCAGGATGGAGGGAAGCATAGCTCAGTGGAAAAATAGCACAGGTGGGAAGAGAGGTAAGCACAGGAATTGTCACACAAACGTATATACACGCAACACCCAGGAGATTCTCACAACACTAAAGGAACTGCATTCTATATAGCTCTCACAACAAGTAATGAAAGTCTACATCACATTTTCACAAGGTGGTTGACATCCATGCTCCAAAAAGGAAATGTGAAGACTGTGTGCAATAAATGGGAAATAAGCATGCATTTATTGCATTAGGAAGATGCAAGGTTGAATCCAGACTAAGTTGCACTTACGGTAGTTCCCAGTGAAATCAACGTGAAAAGAAAATAATGAGAGAACCAAGTCTGGAACCAGCATATTGTATAGAAAAGCCCTTGGCAAGGATTTTGCAATTCTCGAAAGGCCTGGAGTTGGACTGAGAAATACAGAAGTTGTTCACTTCTGTAAGGGGAAGTCATCTTAGATTCTGAACAGAGCTGCCACACTGCAGCACAGAACTGAGACCGAAGTGTGTTGCTCAATGAAGAGCCTAGAAGTGTGGCTGATCATTATTTTTCCATAGGAGATGGTGTGTACTTAGTAAGCCAGGTGTACGTGTGTTTGGGTTGTGGGAAGGGATTGATGTCGTTGAAGTACTAGAGAAGGGTATTGGGACAGAGGGGTATTGATTGGAAGATTGGTTTGTGTCAATTTGGTAAACCTCACCTGCCCTCTGCTTAGTGCTCTCATTTGTTAGACAGATACATTCAATTAGGAGCTGCGTTAGAAAAGGTTGGGTAGTCTATGTCAGGAACAACCCGTACAAATTGTTGTCACTTAGGGTATTCTATATTTATTGTGTTTCTAGCCATCTTTTCCTCCAGGTTGTTGTACACAGTTCTCCCCCCTACCTCACAACAACCCCGAGAAGCAACTTAGGCTGAGAGATTGTGACTGGCCCAAGATCACCCTGTGAGCTATATGGCTGAATGGGGATTTGAACTCGTCTCCCAGGTCCTAGTCAAACACACTGACCACTACTCCACACTGGGTAGACAGTCCTGGGTCAATGGATCAATAACATGACTTGCTACAAGGCTGCTTTCTGTATTCCTAATCATCTAAAAACATTTCTCAGCACCAAATGTAAGAAAGAAGCTGGAATAGTCTCACATTCCTGACTTTTTCTGGGACTGAATGGCCCTCGCCCAACAGTGAAAGATGGAGCCCAAATATTTATTACTAGTATTCTGCCCATTTCAAATGAACAAGTCAATAAAAAGTGTCAGCTGCTCCAGATGCTTAAAAGTATTTTTTCCACCTAAATAGCACCAATGAATTATTAACCAATTTTAAAGTGATGTCTCATTTTTCATGAGCACTTCAGACACAATTAGGTTATGCAATCTGATGATTATATAAGAAGCACCAATAAGTACTGGGGTCTGCATTACAATGAAGTTACAGGGAGCCTTTATACTGAATAGTGTATGCAACATAAGAGCTGCTGCTATATAATGCTTTTTTAAAAAAAGAGATAGAATTAATGCTATTTTAGTAGGCTCACAGAAATGTTCTAATGTTCCAAGGATTATTTTTTTTTTAATGCTTGTCTGAATAGACCAAAAGCCTTGACATTCTGAGTCTCTCCCCCCCCTCCTTTTTCTTTCTGGAAATAAATGTTAAGTGTCTTTCTTAGTCTAGCGGGTGAAGAAGCTGTTCCCAGGCTGATTGGCACAATTTTGTTTTACCTCTTCTGCAGCACCCGCTGGCAGCCTAAGGTGAGCCTGACCTTTTGCTGGCTCACCTCCCTCTCTTGCAATGCACATCTTTTGCATGGCAAGAGGTGTATCTCAAGAGCAGAAGAAAACTCCTGCATTCTTCCTAGGCCCTCGGTGTGGTCATTGCCCTTAGACTTAGGATCTCGTAGGAGGAAGAAAGGATCAGATATGCAACTAATTGGAGCTCCTAATCAAAGCAGGACTTTTATGTAGTGAAGCGCCCTCTCTTCTCCCCACCCAAAAGAATCTAGGGCAAAGAGTGAGCTGAATAAGGAATAAAGACAAATATAAAAGGGGCACTCATAGTGGGCTCCTGGGTTTCTCCTGGAGCTGAAATGAGAGACGCCCATACAAGTGCATCAAATGCTGGTGTAGCAGTCCATACTTTTCTCATTCTTAAATTGGGGCACCCACCTTAAGAAAAAAAAAGTTGCCTGTATATTTGTGTTATGTTTATTATCCTTTAAAAAAAGAAAAGAAATAAGTACAAAACTAACTTGGGATCCAGGTTGAACGAAGAGTTCTTGGTGACCTTTTGGGAACTGATAAGTGCTGTCCATAGTCAGCTTCTGCTGTAAATAAATAAATAAAAAAACACCTTTTATTTTGCCTCCAAAGCTCAATCCTGGAGATGAATAAGCATATATTGAACTGAGTGCAGCGAGATGTTTCCAGAAGAGCCCCACTGCTCTAAAAAATGTTTTGTCTGTCTTCATCATATGACGTTCAGATGCCTAAAGGGAAAGGGAAAGGTACCCCTGACTGTTAGGTCCAGTCGCGGACGACTCTGGGGTTGCGGCACTCATCTTGCTCTATAGGCTGAGGGAGCCAGCATGACTAAGCCGCTTCTGGTGAACCGGAGCAGCGCATGGAAACGCCGTTTACCTATTTATCTACTTGCACTTGACGTGCTTTTGAACTGCTAGGTGGGCAGGAGCTGGGACCGAACAACGGGAGCTCACCCCGTGCGCGGGGATTCGAACTGCCGGCCTTCTGATCGGCAAGCTCTAGGCCCTTCACCTGCCTAAAATGACCCCAAAAAGTTAGGGCCAGTCAGAATTTTGAAAGGGGTGTGTGTGCTTAAACTAGCAATCTAAGCAAGATTGCAAAGTATTTGAGCATGAACTGTCCAGACAGCAAATGTACGTTTGGGAAGACCTGATTAAAGCAATTTGTACCTGTTTGCTTGCTTATTCCTAGTTCCCTGTCTTATGGGCTGTAATATTAAATCAACACAGAATGTTGGAAGGTGTAGCTTGAATTTGTCTCAATAGCAGAGCGAGAGCTATTTAGCAACAGCCAGATGCAGTGTTCCACTGCATGGAATGCAGATGTTGGTTTCGTATTGGAGTGCAGTATTAGAAACTCAGGTATTTAAGCTAGGTGCCAAATCGCTCCTTAAACCAAGATTGCAGTCGCCAGAATGGAATGCCTAGTTGCCATTTTGGGGGAAGACAGCTCTAAAGTCTTATTTTTCGAATGATGGGCTGACTGTGATTCTCAGTTGAACATCTAACTAGTTCAGATGGCAACCTTGAGCTAGATTAAGAACTTTGAGAACTTAAAGAAGAAAAGTCACTTGATCCAGGGACAGTCCACATGCAGGTGAAACTCGGAAAATTAGAATATCATCGAAAAGTGCATTTATTTCAGCAATGCAACTTAAAAGGCGGAACCAATATATGAGACATGCAAGGCAAGATATGTCAAACCTTTATTTGTTGTAATTGTAATTATTTGTCGTTAGGCAGGTCAATTATAAATGGAATGTAATTAATGAACTGTAATAGCAATGTTTATTTTTGTATTATTGTAACTATTTGTTTTATTACTGTGGAATTTCCAAAAGAAAGCATTTGTAAAAATTAAAATAAATAATAATAATAATAATAATAAGTTGCATTACTGAAATAAATGCACTTTTTGATGATATTCTAATTTTCTGAGTTTCACCTGTATATATTGGCCTATTCCAGCCTCTTTTTTTCTTAATGGTGACTGCTCCTGCTCAGGCTGCACAGAAAAAAGCATTTTGGTTCGAGAAATTCATTCTGAGTGTGCAGATAAATTGTAACTGATAGACATCTACAGGATGGGGTATTAGTGTGTGAAAACAGTCCAGATTCAATGATCCCCCAGATTGTGGAGATGCCAGGCGGCATCCTGGTGCCCACTTGGTCGCAAGTGGTCCAAGCCCAGGTGCAAAACGCGCCTGGCTAATTTCAAACACTGTTGGAATGCCACCACCTGTAACATCTAAAGGAAGACAAGAGACATCTCACTGTTATGTCTATGATAGATCAAAACGCTCCCTGATATGCTAACTTTTCAAGCATCAAATTTTTGATATAGGGAACATTCAGGTGGTGTGACAGCACTTCTTGGCAGCCTGAAATTTAATGGCACACTTTCAAAGAACTCTAGTACAGATTGGAACACACAACACACGTGTTTACGGAGCATTTCCTCCCATATGTACAATGGAACCTCGGTTTATGAACACCTCAGTTTATGAATTTTCAGTTTACGAACACCGCAGACCCATCTGGAATGGATTACCTGTAATTCACTTTCCATTACTTTCAATGGGAAAGTTCGCTTCAGTTTATGAACGCTTCAGTTTATGAACAGACTTCCGGAACCAATTGTGTTCATAAACCGAGGTATCACTGTATTGCTTCCACTTCCCTTCCTCGTTGAATTTTGATCAGCTAGAGAGATTACGATGTTTCGTCTGCCACACCCTTCACCCAAACGAGAGCTTTTTGTGTGTGTGTGTGTACCAAGCCTGAGCGGTAATATACAAAATGTGCAAAATTTTAATTTGTGCTTAAAATGATTGTGAAAAACTAATCATGGTGAAATTCAAGGAACGAGGTGTGCGTGAAATGCAGCAGGCTGCAAATGTGATGGCTTTGTGAACAGAGTATGTGTAATCGTAGGGCGAAAAGCCTTCCTGGCTCCAAGTATCCTAACTGCAATGGCAATAAGATAAAAAAAAATATATAGTTTTCTTCCGTTTGTGCTAAAGAGAATTTCTCTCGCTATTATAATCAAAGGCTTCTAAAAACAAACAAACAAACAAACCTCACATTAACTTGTTTTCCGGAACATGTTTTGAGTGCAGGCAAGTACTGAGGATTTGGAGATTGCGGGGCGGGAGAAGTGTCTGAGTCAGAGAGTGAGTGACTGTGGCACATAAAACGTTTAGCTAATGAATTATTCCAAAAGAACAAGTAGATGGAAGGGAAATCCTTCCTGTGACTCATAGTAGTGCAGACTATATTGGCCACTTTTGTTCTGCACTGTCAGTGACTGGAATTCCTAATGCATCATTGACAAAAAGTTCTTGCTTATGGAGTTGGTGATGCACCTGAGTGCATTGCAGATTTTACAGGGGGGGGAAGGCCCTTCCAAGTAGGAGTAGCATAAAACCCACATGTAGGTGGTCACATCAGACAATATTTCGTATGCATAGTTCTTGCTGGATAGTTCCCATGCTGAAAACCAAGTTAAACTGCAGTTTCTTGTGGAATGTTATGCAGCTGAAACCTTTAGGTTTAGGTTGTTGTTGTTGTTTAGTTGTTTAGTCGTGTCCGACTCTTCGTGACCCCCTGGACCAGAGCACGCCAGGCACTCCTGTCTTCCACTGCCTCCCGCAGTTTGGTCAAACTCATGTTCGGAGCTTCGAGAACACTGTCCAACCATCTCGGCCTCTGACGTCCCCTTCTCCTAGTGCCCTCCATCTTTCCCAACATCAGGGTCTTTTCCAAGGATTCTTCTCTTCTCATGAGGTGGCCAAAGTATTGGAGCCTCAGCTTCAGGATCTGTCCTTCCAGTGAGCACTCGGGGCTGATTTCCTTAAGAATGGATAGGTTTGATCTTGCAGTCCATGGGACTCTCAAGAGTCTCCTCCAGCACCACAATTCAAAAGCATCGATTCTTCGGCGATCAGCCTTCTTTATGGTCTTTATGGACCATAAAGAAGGTTTAGGTTAGGTTATGTTAAAGTTGGTTGTTTTTTGGTCAGATTGTCAGCTTAACAGCCCCCAAAGTGTCACATGCGAGATTTAAAAAGAAATAAAACAATAAAATCACCATTCTCGAAATTCAAAAAGCAATACAGCAATACTTTACAAAACAGCAAAGCGATAAATATCAAGGGATCATCAGTGCGTGGATAGCTCAGTTGGTTAGAGCATGGTGCTGATAATGCCAAGGTTGCGGGTTCGATCCTTATATGGGACAGCTGCATATTCCTGCATTGTGGGGGGGGGACCAGATGATCCTCAGGGTCCCTTCCACCTCTACAGTTCTATGATTCTATGACCACATCTTCAATGACCATAACTCAATGAGAAAACATGGTATTTAGCATCTGCCTGACTACAGAGGAGGGAACAAAAAAAAACTGATGAGGAAGGGAATGCTAGGAATTCCAGAGACTGTTGCATATACTCTATACAGTTAAAGCAATAATTCTGGGAACTATAGTTTACCCCTTACAGAGCTACAATTCTACAGTTTCTCATGATTCTTTGGTGTGGAAGTATGTGCTGTATGTGCTGTATGTGCTGTAAATGCATGATATCACTGAGGAGAAAGCCTTCTTTCATATATTCATCAGCCTAATTTTGGATAAAAGCCAGCTGTGTTGTTGCTGTTGTTGTTTAGTCGTTTAGTTGTGTCCAACTCTTCGTGACCCCATGGACCAGAGCACGCCAGGCACTCCTGTCTTCCACTGCCTCCCGCAGTTTGGTCAGACTCATGTTGGTAGCTTCGAGAACACTGTCCAACCATCTTGTCCTCTGTCACCCCCTTCTCCTTGTGCCCTCAGTCTTTCCCAACATCAGGGTCTTTTCCAGGGAGTCTTTTCTTCTCATGAGGTGGCCCAAGTATTGTAGCCTCAGCATCAGGATCTGTCCTTCCAGTGAGCACTCAGGGCTGATTTCCTTAAGAATGGATAGGTTTGATCTTGCAGTCCATGGGACTCGCAAGAGTCTCCTCCAGGACCAGAATCCAAAAGCATCAATTCTTCGGCGATCAGCCTTCTCACTTCCATACATCACTACTGGGAAAACCATAGCTTTAACTATACGGACCTTTGTTGGCAAGGTGATGCCTCTGCTTTTTAAGATGCTGTCTAGGTTTGTCATTGCTTTTCTCCCAAGAAGCAGGCGTCTTTTAATTTTGTGACTGCTGTCACCATCTTCAGTGATCATGGAACCCAAGAAAGTAAAATCTCTCAGCCCTTTTTGAAGCTCTTAATGGGCTCTCAGTCTCCTATGGGTGCAAGCAGTCATTCACATGGGTGCAGGTAGTCCTGGACCCAATGGTTGTTAAGCGATTTAAAAGTCACAAATAGCACTTCGATTTGGGCTTGGCAACCTGGCAACTGCATTCTGCACAAAAGGTATCAGTTGTGGTTTCTGAATTTCTGGATTTTCTTTGGAAGGCAACTCCACATAGGTCATAGAGTGCATTACAATATTTTAGCAGGGACATGAGTGAAAGCACATGTGACAGTAATCAGATTTATCTTCTCTAGGGAGGGCCACAGCTGGCTCACTAGCCAAATCTTTTCAGAAGCAGCTCTGGCTATAGACATCACCTGGACATCTGGAGCAAGCTTGCAAATTTATGCCAAAGCACAACTTGGTAGGGTAGTTTGCATGTATTTAAATACACATATCTGCTGGAACTACACAAGGCATCATATGCTTATACAAATAACAGCTAATGGAGATTAGCTTGAACACAGTGGGCTGGAGGCTATGTATTTCTGTGCATCAGTACGCACAGAAACTGTCACTTAGGAACATTATAAATGGCAATTTTGGTGTGTGTAACAAGGGCTGATGATGGACAAGGCTGGAGAACTATAACTAACTAACTAACTAACTAACTAACTAACTAACTAACTAACTAATCCAGAATGAAGACCATCCTTCTTTCAGCATGACCACTTCAGATTAGAATTCCCAATTCCACTCATGTCCATTCAGAAGTAGAAATGAGAAAATCTACAGTTGCTGAAATTTCCTCCTCCACACAACTACTAAAGGTAAATGTGGTGATACCATTGCTGTGACCCACCTGAGATCAGGGTGCTATCTACTTGTGTAACCCAATCTAACAGCTGAAGACCAGTACCTTTGAATGCATCCAAAACTTCCCTTTGGCTGTACATTGAAGGGCAAGATTGGTCATGGCATGCAATTGTTGTTCTCTGTTAACTCACTATTACCCCTGATAAGCTTCTAAGGAAACCTACAGCTCCCTGGAAGAACAACTGTTATATGCTGCACTGTCTGAAAATCACTGATATATATTACTTCAAATTTTGCCCTCCATCGTGCTCTTTAAGATCAATCTCTTTTTGAATCCAGACTCTTTCTATTGCCCTCCCCATTTAAGCATTATCGGGTTTAGGATTCCTCATCAAACAATGCTTTGAATGGCTTGTAAAAGTCTTTGCTTAGCTGTGCATATGCTTAGCTGAGCTGCTATATGCTCCTTTGCTTCGTACATTTTTTATCCCATCTAAAAACATTCTTGCACTGCAGTGACTGCAGTGCTTAAGGTTAAAAAAAAAGGCAGATAGTTTTATCTCTGCTGCAATCCCTTTGCACCCAAATATTCAGAGGGTGCTTGCCAAGGATCAGCCACCGGAATTATAGCTACACCTCTTGTGAAGGGGCTATCAAAAATGCAAAGCAAGGCTGCTCCCTTTACCCACTGCTCTGACTTAAACTATAGCAAGGAGATACACATCTATAAACAAAACACCCACCCCGCCCTGGTAGATCAAAAGTCAGTAGCCAGCTGTGAGTTGCTAAGAATTTTTGTGATGTTTCATAAATTTTACAAGGCATCCCTCCCTCATAGATTAGTGTTTGGACACGTACAGTAATCCACACAATATAATTCACGAGCAGGGAAACTGTGGCCCTTCAGATGTTGCTGGACTCCAACTCCCATCGGCCCAAGTTGGCGTGGTCAGGATTGATGCGAGTTGTTGGAACATAGGGAAGACCACAGGTACCCTATCCCAGTGCTAATTCAGCCATAAGATGGCAGCACCCTGCTACATCCAGAAATGAACCAAGGAACAATGTATATCTTGGTGTCTTCATTTATTTCTTTTTAAAAAGCAAACAAACCATTTTTATTAAGTTTTCAGTTTTACATTTCAAAATAAACATTTTACATACTTTTAAATATCCAGTGACTTCCCTTCTCCTCCTTCCATGGTTCATTTTGCATGTCTTCCATTCCTGCATATTTCACTCTAAGCGTTTAAGTCAGTTCTCCATTTCACATCATTTAAACATTAATCACACTGTTGAATTTATCTTAATACTGCCAGCATTTTCAGCTGGGTACAATTATTTTTCATATATTCAGTAAATATTTTCCACTCTTTAAATACAGTGGTGCCTCCACTTACGAATTTAATCCATTCCGAAGGCACCTTTGTAGGTCAAAAAATTCGTAAGTCGAAAAGCACCAATGGAAACGCGATTTCCCATAGGAATGCATTGGAAACAGAAAAATTCGTAAGTCGAAGCAACCCCATCGAAAAATTCGTAAGTCGAAGCAACCCCATCGAAAAATTCGTAAGTCGAAAAAACCCATCTAAAACCGTCGCGGTTTCCGTTCGGATGTCGTGAAATTCATAAGCGTGCGGCCATTTGCCCCAAAGTCGAAAAATTCGGTTGTCGAGTTGTTCGTAAATCGAGGTACCACTGTATATGTTATTCTTGTTCTCTTATTCTGTGTGTTAAACCTGCAAGTTCTGCATATTCCATAGTGTCTTCATTTATTTCTGACTAGGAGAAAGGGAGAATATTCTAAAATACTCCCCTCACCAGTTATCTCCCCCCCCTTTTGTTACAGGTCCTTACATTGTGGTGACAAACTTAATATATTTGTAAAACAGAATAAAGAATAATTTTTCACTTTTGTTATAGCCTTTCCTATTAAGCCTATAACTTCTAGCATCATCTGTACATATCCAAAGTTGTGATTTAGGTGCAGTGCTGCAAAATCACCGTGCTTTGTGTCATTTAACACAGAAATGAGAGGTGTCAGACTTTTCATAGCTGATCTTTCCATTTCTTCAGAGAGCCTGTCAGAGCAGGCCAGAAGAGGAATGGCCCATCTCCCCACCCCACCTTTGTCTCACGAGAAGGATTAGAAATTTCATGAACCTCTAACAAAACTCTTAGCAGTGTTTTTGGAATAGGAACAGGCTCTTCTCAAGGAAGTGGGGAGCAGTGCATCGTTTTTAACCCTTCGTTGCCATTGTATCGCTTCTACATATATAATAAGGCACTAAATGTCATCATGCTGTAGTTTACGTGGCCACAGACAGGTGGTGCTGCAAACTGCAGCATGCCAGCATGGCCACTATCCAAGGATTATGGATGCTGCAGTCCACAGCTTCTGAAGGGTATTGTGAGCTCATTCGGCTGAATGTAGTTGCAGTCCTTCTTGCAACCAGGAATTCTGATAGTGGGAAGGACTGTAACCATGTTTAGCTTGATATTCCCCTGTGGATCTCCTTGCTTAATGTTGAGTGTGCCCCTGCATTCCACACATACAACTGAACACCTGAATTGGTTTGATGTCTTCATGTGGCTCCCCCTGCCCTCCGTTTCATGTCCTGCCCTCCTCCCATTTCTGGTATGCACAGAGAGATTTGCGCAATTGCGCAATTTGTAGATCAAGAAACTGATCACAGCAACACACCATGTTTATCACAATTCACAACTAGGTACGTATGCATGCCCTTTAACTGGAAAAAAGCCACTGCATATAACAGTTACTTAAAATGCAGCATGGGAACGTCACACCTAGTTCGTAAACTTATCTCCATAGAATTGTACCGTTGGAAGGGCCCCCGAGAGCCACCCAATGCAGGAATCCTGGCCACAGCTTTCCCTGTTTGGGCTCAAACCACCAACCTTCTGGTTAACAGCCAGACCCATTGCGCGGCAGGAAATATCTACAATGGAAGTCCAAATCTCTCCCCGCCCCTGGTTGTGTCTTGTAAAAGCGCCTTGAAATGGACAGCAGTCCATTCCTTTGATTAAAAAGCAAACAAACAGAATTCCCAGAAGTACACTTGGAAAGGTTCATATTCGTCCACTGAACAAATAAGGTGTTTCCCCCTTAGGAGTGCATATGAACCAGCAGAGGGTGCCACATGCTTCAAGTATCATAGATACCGCGTGCCAATGAATAAATTAATTTACAACGAGGAGTCACGGGGTGACTGGAACTCAGGTCTCCCAGCTCCCCAGGCAATCGTCCTGACAGCTGAGGTAAAGGAGCAATCTGTTCAGTGGGATATGTGTGTGTGTGTGTGTGTGTGTGTGTGTGTGTACACCTCACCTAACTCTACAGCAAGATCAACTTTTAATAAGCCATGCCCTTGTTGCAGGAGTGCTCCCTGCTGCATTTTGCTTTCCTTCCTTCCGAGTTGCAGTTTTTATTTTATAAAGGGCAATCTCAAAGAAAAAGGGTGGAGTTTTCCCCCCTTAAAAAAATAAACACACACACGCACACACACGCCTGCACACGCAGCGTAATCCCCTTCGTTGGTATTAGAAGGTGATTAGAATGAGACTTCAGTCAGCTCGAGGACTCCCCCAGGCAAGGTCTCGTCCCACCCGTGCATATAGCATGCCCTGTCTGACACGGGGAGGCTGGAGAATTGAGCAGAGGGGAAGCTGCAGTATGGCGCAGCAGATGAGCACCAGCGGTTGCCATGGAGATCTCTAGTACAGCCGGAGCTCAAAGAAAGGGCACTTGCCGAAACGCAGGAGCTCCGCGGCAAATGAACGAGGAACCAGCTGAATACAGAACAGGCCCTCAGCTAGGCTGTCCCAGATGGAGTTTTAATTCCCTTCTTGCCTCCACCTCATCTGGCCTCTGAAATGCTGAGAATAAACAAAAACGGGTCCTTCCTCTCTAGGAGAGGGACCTCCTTTTCTGAAAGAAAGGGGCGCATGCTTATAAGATATTAATGGCGGCATAATGGCCTCGGTGGGGAAGGGTCTGGTGGCCTTTAAAGGCGTGTGCTCATCTTGCCAGTGGGGTTTTAGTGGGTGCCATGGGATTTGTCAGCAGCATATGCGCTCCTGTTAATGATTGAAAAATTACCACAACAATTAGTCATGGATCGCTGAAGGCAAGGCCCCCAAACTCCACGGACATTGTGATTAAACCCATGTATGTGACAATTAACTCTCCTGAAGGTTTATCCACCACCGAGGGCCGTTTGGGCAAAGGGGAGGGGACCCAGAAGTGACAGGCAGAAATAATTCAGCAGAATGGATCCGATACAGCTGGCAATATCCATTTTAATCTGACACGGAATTAATCACACTTAGATTAATCCTGTTCTTATTGCACCGTTGCTGTTTGTTTCCTTATTTATACCCACCAGCACCACCCCATACTATCAATGCCACCGAAACGTGACTGATTCAATTCCTGCCCGTTCCATGTTTTTTAAATTTAGAAAGCAAACCCCTCCGTTACGCCATGTTTTTAGGTGGGCTAGGGAGCAATTATCTCATAAAACCTGAGCAGACACCAGATGTAGCACATCTTGAATCCCCCGAGGTATCACAGTTGAATAACCTACAGCAAATATTTTTGTCCAATCTGCTGCCCCTAGCATAGAGAGAGAGAGAGAAAGAAATAGCCATCCATTTTGTCTATCTACATAAATGTGTGTGGCTGCAGTTGTAGTAGGTGTGCAACATGAAGTCACAATGCGTATATGTAAAGCACAGCTAAAGCTATGATAGAATGCCTATCCTAAGACAATATATATTGATAGATAAAATCCATATTTGGCATCATATATAGTGTAATATCCACATTTGGTTGTTAGTTCACATGTAGTGATGAATAAGCATATACGCCCCACATAATTGTATTTATGACAATTGGTTGACATGTCCAGGAAAACATAAAAGCACGCAATGCTGTACAAAACTTACAGTAAAAGTTTGTTTTCTTAAATCACAGTTAAGCATTAAGTCTGAATGACCAAGCCATGGTAACTTGTGACTGAATAGGTAAAACCAGGTTCTAAATGTTTTTGCAAACCTTGGTTCATGTTAACCAGGGTTAAGCACTATACTGCACAGTGGTACCTCGGTGTACGAATTTAATCCATTCCGGAAGTCCATTCTTAAATGAAAGTGCCCTTCCACTGTTCGGCTTCCATTCTTAGACTGAGGTAAAGTTTGCAAACCGGGACACTACTTCTGATTTTGCAGAGTTCTTATACCGAATAGTTTGTAGACTGGGCTGTTCTTAAAGCGAGGTACAGTGGTGCCTCCCTAGACGAATTTAATTCGTTCCATGGGTCTTTTCTTATAACGAAAAATTCATCTAGCGAATCTCATAGGAATGCATTGAAAAAAAATTGATTTTTTTCCCCCATAGGAACGCATTAATTGAATTTCAATGCATTCTTATGGGAAACCGTGATTCACTAGACGAATTTTTCATAAAACGAATTCGTCTAGCGAGGCAACCTCCGCTAGAAAAAACCTTTCGTTAAGCGGAAATTTAGTTAAGCAGGGCATTCGTTAAGCGAGGCACCACTGTAGCGCTGGATCTGCGCTGAGTTCTACAAACTCCTTCCTTGCAAGCGGACAAACAGCTCCTGTTTGTATTTCTCTATGTGCACCCTCTGCAGACAGGGCTTAGTTTTGCAAGCTAATCTGTTAATTTAACTATATGCCTGGGATTTTAACAAGGGTGCCAATACAATAAGGCCTTTTCTGCAGTGGCTCCCCATCTGTGGAGTGCTCTCCCCAGGGAGGTTTGCCTGGTGCCTACATTATACACCTTTAGGTGCTAGGCAAAAACATTGCCCTTTGGTTGATTGACATCCCATGTCCTTTTAAAACATGTTGGGGGGGGTATTGGGTTGTTTTTATTTTTATTTTTACTATGTATTTTGTGGTTTTGTATTCTGATTTTATCCTGCGAACCGCCCTGAGACCTGCAGGTATAGGACAGTATACAAATTTAATAAAACAACAACTCTTGCACAGCACTGGATACAGGGATGTAGAGACACTGAACTGATCTGGCAACTGTTCTCATGCACAGAACTCCCAACTGTGTTTCATTTGTTTAGTTGAGATTTGTTCCTTCAAGGATCACTTTTGACTCTGTCATTCAGTGCAGTCAGTTCAAAGGCATATTTAAGTCTATTGCCAGCTCGAGACATAGCATGGCCAATTAGCCACTGAAGGATCTGGCAATAATAGCCCTTCAAGCAGTGTCAAGAACTAGTCATGCCTAAATGTTTTGAAGGGCAGTCAGTTTTAACAATGAGAAATGAGGTACATGGCTTTCTTTAATTTTTAGCCTCCTCTCTTTCTCTCCCCCCCCTCCTCTGCCTGCAGTTCAATTCTTGAAAGAGGAACAGCTTAACAAGGATGGGGAAAGGAATTTACCTGAGTCGTGCCTTCTCATACTTTTATCATAGGCATATGGCTCTGTGCAATGTCCAAATGAATGCATGAAAGGAAAATATTTCTGCTCACAAGTAGGACAGAATTTCTTCAAAGTACTTCACTTTTCAAAATGAACTTTTTAGCTGTGTATGTTTTTCAGTGCGGGGATTGGGGTGGGGTGGGGGGAAGGGACCAACAGCACTGGAAAAGGGGAAAAAAGATTAATTACCCCCCTTCCTTCTCCATTATTGTTTGGAGGTTGATTCCATGTGCTCTCTCTCTCTCTCTTTTTGAGGCATGACTGTTGGTGGTTGTCAGCAATATGAAGCAAACCTCTACAGACGTTTCACACCTTTATTCTAAATATATTGGATAAAATGAAAGCAGTGAAATGAAGAATGTTTAAACAACAGAGGAGATGAGGAAAATATACTTGTGCCAAACCAGACAACTATGAGCGCCATTCCAAAGAGCAATTGGTCTAAAATGATAAAAATTGCTCTCAGCTCTGATGTGCTCTCGTTTGGCTCAAGAGGACAGTGAAAAGAGTATTTATACTCCAGCCGGGCGTCACCCTTTCCCCCACAACATGTGATATAAGTGAATTCCCACTTTATTGTTGGGTAGGAAGTTGCCCTTCCCCCTGCCCCAATAGTTGAAAGGCACTGTCTGTGTTTAAACTCTGAGCCAACTCATCATTTGTTTTTGCGTTTGAAGTGATCAGCTCATAAACCATGGTTTGTAAAAGACTAGCAAACCAAGGTACTGAAACATGACTTGCAGCCGTGACCAGGCATTGCATCTGAATCCACAAACCATTGACAAGGAGCTGTTTTGTATGCCACATTAAGCCCTAGTTAGAAACAAACTATGGTTTGTGGAATATTTTCACCATGCTTCCCTCCTGCACCACCAGGAAACAAGGCAGCGTTTGGCTTATCACGACATCGGTTTGCTTCTCTCCAAATGAATAACAAGCAGTAAGCCAAGAGCAAACTTTGGTTAACTGCCTATGGCTTGTAGCTAATGGCGTTGCAGCAGCAGAAACGGGATGAGCATAGCAAGCAAGGTTTATTTTTAATATGTGGACAGCCATTGCAAGTACTTTAAACAAACCATAGTTATGTGCCATTGCTGTGTCTCAAGAGGCTCCCGCAACCTTCAGATGGAAGTGGATTTATGAAGCCAAGTGCTGAACAGATGGAGAATAAAAACAGATAAAAACCTCCAAATCATAATTGGCTGTTATATGTCTGGTATGGTTAGGCACAGACCATGGTATAGCACAATGTCTGAAATGAACCACTAAATGAGCTGGTTCACATGTAATGCTAAGCCATACTTTGGTTACAGCTAGTGGTTTGGATGACACAGTAAGACAAAGGGTGGCTTAGCTAACAGCAGAGCAGCAGGAGGAGGACTGCAAGGAGGGAGTACAGCAGCGGTGGCGTAGGAAAGGGTGTCATCACTGAGGGGGTGACCGCGGGGCCTGGCCTGGAGCGCGCCAGCTACATGTCTCTCCTGGGGAGTGGTGTGGTGTCTCGGGCACCTGCAGGCTCTGTGCTGCCCGAAATGGCAACATGGGGCTTGCGGACTCCGTGGAGGTTCTGCACAGCGTGCTCTGCCCCGGCTTGGCCTGCCCCCGGGTGCAGGACATTTGTGTTGCCCCGGGCGCCCGTGCAGCTAGCTACGCCACTGCACAGCAGCTGCAATATCCCTTACAAAAACCCTTACATTTGAAATTTCATGTTGTGCCATTGTTCGACTTAGGGTTACTTGTGAACCAGTTCTCTGTTATGATAAGATAAGATAAGATAAGATAAGATATCTTTATTGTCATTGTCCCCTTGCGGGAACAACGAAATTACTCGGTTGCTACATCCACTCAGATAAAGCATTCCGCATAATCCAAAATTACAAAACCTAATTAAAAACAGTAAATATAATACAAATAACAAATAAAATAAGATGACTTCAAAGTCCAGGCTTTCCATTTAAGGCCAAAATCGCTCTAGAGAAGAAACTGTTCCTGAGACGGCTCATTCTTGCCTGCATAGTTCTATATCTCCGTCCCGATGGCAGGAGCTGAAAGAAATGGTGACCAGGGTGCGTTGGATCTCTTGATATGTCTAGTGCTTTTCTATGGCACCTGGTGGTGTAGATTTGTTCTAAGGTGGAGAGTGAGCAGCCAATAATGCTCTCTGCTGTTTTAATAATTCTACACAGCCCTGCTCTATCCTGAGAAGTACAGCTTCCGTACCACACACATAAACCGTACGTGAGCACGCTCTGTATGGCACAGTGATAGAAGGCAAGCAGCAGCTTTTGTGGATCAAGTAGCACCTTTTTTGGGGGGGGGGGTTGTTCATTGCTGCCAAACGGTTGGATCTGCAATTAGTACGGTAGTTGTGATTTGCTAAAGCTAGGAAGGGTTACGTCCTCCCCATGCAACTCTCACAGCATTGCACAAGAAACAGGGTACCCATTGGCTCATCTAGACTTCCGCTTGACCTGCCATTTTCTCCCAGGAAAACCTGCTCTTGAGTGTTGAATCGCAGCAGACAACCATTGGGTTTTCCGTGTTTTGAGCTTTGCTCTGAGTGGGTTTCCCCGGAACAATGGGAAACCACTTGGACCCATGCTTTCTAGGCCATATATCTACACCCTCTTCCCCTTCTCACACCCTTTCAAATGTTGAATATGAATGTCCTCATGCTTGTTAATGAAACTCAGTCATGCTATAGTTCATCATTAGTTGTAGATGAACCATGCAAGTGTTGTGGTCTCCAAAAATGGACATTTTAGCTACGGCAGTAACTCCTCCCAGTGCAGCAGCATTTCTGGAGTGTCAGCTGCACTGTGTATATATGGTTCACTTTTTAAGAAGCGATTGAACACCTTTGTTCTATACTGGATTGGCATTTATGGTATTTATTCTGAGGGCAACCATACTATGGCCATTTCCATACTTTTGTAAAAAAAGAGCGAGAGAGAGATTTGACTAGACTACCTTAACTCTAATGATATTCTAGTATATGCCATTAGGCCAGTGATTTCCTGCTGTTACAGAGGCATCGCTTCTGCAATGCAAAATAGTTCTTTATCCCTGGATCCCCAATTGACAAGAAAAAGGTGACTTCCCAGAGCACTCTTTTAATCTTGTCTCCTTTGTGAAGATGCAAATTTTCCATTACAGTGCCATCTGTATAGTGCATAAATGTATGTACTGCTTGACCTATGCTAAAAGCCATAGATTATACTGATTTTGTTTGGATGGTAGTCCATGAAGATCCTAGAACTATGTCAATCGGCAGAAAAAGGAGTGGGTTTTTCTGTTTGGCATAGCCATGTCATGAGAAAAGAACATGGCAAAACCCTATTTATTAACCACCTTGGGAGCTGGTATGTCTGGAGAATAACCTAACTGGTAAGTTGCATTTCATTTCTTTTGAAAAGATAAACATCAAATTCCCAGGCATTGTTTTATGGCTGAGGACAAAATTCAAAGTGTGAGGTGAAATGTAAAATACATGATTTTGGATGATTGATTTATTATATAGGGCTGCATCATTGTGGTTTTGGACTAGGACTTATTCTTGGGCTGGATGAGACACTTAATTTTTGGTGATTGTTCCTACCCACTACAGCTGTCCATGCTGCCGAAAAACTGTTCTTGAGAGTTGGGGAACCCTCTGGAACAGTATAAGGGTATGGCATGGGGGTGGCAATAGAAATTGGCTGCCCAGTTTTGCACAAGCAGAAGTGCTTTCTGTTAGTGCAAAGTAGGGATGATCAGTCGGTTTCCAATCCATACCAGTTTCACATGAGTTCATTCTGACCCATTTTACCATCCCTGTGTGCAAATGGCCAGTTATGTACAAACTTTTTTATGTGGTTTAAAAGCTGGGGTCCCCAGCCTTTTCCTGCCCAGGGACACCTTCTGAAATCTGAGAACTGTCTTGGGCACCCATGAAAAATGACTACCATGGAGTAGGTAGCTGACTAGTTACACAAAACAAAAAATATTATCTTTCCCCTAAAAACAAGCAACCCCACCAAAAATGCAGTCGTTAGCTGGGCAACACAACACACACACCAAGCAAAATGTTCTCCCAGGCACTTGCTACTATCTCTGTCCCCAAGCTTCCCAAGCAGATAGGTAGGAGTTTTAGAGGGAAGCTGGAAGGCAAAGCAGTAGCCCACAGTCACCTCACACCCTTTTCTAAAAGAATGCCTCTATGTTCACTTGAGGCCCAGAGATATTCTGGTCCATTTTCAAGAAAAGAAGGTAAGAAGGAGACTGGAGATGTACATTTCCCTTTCTAGCCGGCCAAGTTGTTGTCCACTGTAGAAGCGGCAGTGGGGGTGTGGGGGTTGGGAGAGATGGAAAGAAAATTAAAAAATGTGATTTTATTTCTTTATTGGGAGAGACAAGGTGGATGACAAGGGGGCACCATAGTGCCCATGGGCACTGTATTGGGGACCCCAGACATAATGGAGAGCCAGTGTGCTGTAGTGGTTAAGAGCGGTAGACTCGTAATCTGGTGAACCGGGTTCATGTCCCTGCTCCTCCACATGCAGCTGCTGAGTGACCTTGGGCTAGTCACACTTCTCTGAAGTCTCTCAGCCTCACTCACCTCACAGTGTGTTGTGGGAGAGGAAGGGAAAGGAGAATGTTAGCCGCTTTCAGACTCCTTTGGGTAGTGATAAAGTGGGATATCAAATCCACACTCTTCTTCTTCTTCTTTGAATGTATTTTGCTTCCAAAGCACTTTCTTGGAAAACAACAACAGAGACAATAGTTCCATTAGAAAAGGATTCTGGGAGTTCTTAGACCCCTTGTGTTGCCTTTTGGGTTATTTCCCCCCCCCGACTTACATTTTGCTGTACCCTAGAGGGTCAGAGTGGCAGAAAATTCAGTTCTGCATGCTAGCCCGTCATTTGTTCCCACATACTTAGTGGATGTCAAATAAAATAGTCCTACACAGCTTCTCAAAATTGCTCAGTCTAGAGCTCAGGCGAAGCGGCTTCTTTTTGAAAAACAGGACTTATTTGAATTGATACAGAAATCCATGTGGTGCCAGATTATCACTTCTATCAAAAACAATATACTTATTGTATTGCTAATAGAATTTTTAATGGCAGAAACAAAAACACACCCACTGTATAAACCTGAACTATACAAACAACAAAATGAAGCAAAAGATTTGAGCAGAGATACTTCTTGGACTGTTCACTCTGAATTTCTTACCCAGAGACATCTTCTTTTCCTCCATTTTCTGCAGCTGGCATAGAAGTCCAGTGGAGTCTCAAGGCAAGCTGATCCTCGGTGTAATCCTTACCTGGCACCAAGTTGTCTGCAATGACAGGGCACTTAAGCCCCGTAGGAAGTTTCTGGTTCCCCTAAGAAAGTTCCACTGATATGATCCTGCTGGGTGGCAAACAGCCCAGTGTGTCTATAGACCAAGAAATGGTCATCTCAGATTGGTTCTCCTGCAAGCCTGCATCATAGGAAGGGGGCTCTGGGTGAGGGGCTGGGGGGGGGTGTAGTGAGTAGAGTGGGTCAGGAAAGATTGATTGGGAGGTATTTTGGATGGTCAAGATGCAGAAGCAGGAGGTGAAATGACTGGTGATGGAACACGCCATGGACTAGTGTGGGGCAGAGCAAAGTACAATCATATAATAGAACACCATGAAAAAGAAGGAAATGCTCAACCTTTTCTATGTAGTCTTAGGCATTTTGCTTTTCGTTCCCCTTTCCCCGTGCAGATGCTCTTATGAGAAGCTAGTATGTCAAGAGAATCTGAATATAGCATCTTAAAAAGCAGAGACATCACCTTGCCAACAAAGGTCCGTATACCGTGTTTCTCCTAAAATAAGATACCGTCTTATATTTATTTTCCCTAAAAAAAAACCCACAGTGGCTTATTTTCAGGGGGTGTCTTATTTTTTTATTACGCGTCCAGCCTCGCTTCTTCCTTGGAGCCCTCCAGAACTGCGCCTATCACTATGTCTTATTTTCTGGGTATGGCTTATATTGCGCAAATACTTAGAAATCCTGCTATGGCTTATTTTATGGGTATGTCTTATTTTAGGAGAAACAGGGTAGTTAAAGCTATGGTTTTCCCAGTACTGTAGTGATGTATGGAAGTGAGAGCTGGACCATAAAGAAGGCTGATCGCCGAAGAATTGATGCTTTTGAATTGTGGTGCTGGAGGAGACTCTTGAGAGTCCCATGGACTGCAAGAAGATCAAACCTATCCATTCTGAAGGAAATCAGCCCTGAGTGCTCACTGGAAGGACAGATCCCGAAGCTGAGGCTCCAATACTTTGGCCACCACATGAGAAGAGAAGACTCCCTGGAAAAGACCCTGATGTTGGGAAAGATGGGGGGCACTAGGAGAAGGGGACGACAGAGGACGAGATGGTTGGACAGTGTTCTCGAAGCTACGAACATGAGTTTGACCAAACTGCGGGAGGCAGTACAAGACAGGAGTGCCTGGCGTGCTCTGGTCCATGGGGTCACGAAGAGTCGGACATGACTAAACGACTAAACAACAACACAATGCAACAGACTTTGGGGTGCCTTTTCTGGTCCTTTGGATGTAGCCCATAAAGGTCAGGAAATCACCTGCTTTCCATTTTACTGGACCATCAAGAGCTGCCATGATCAGGGACAGGATGCTTGCTTGGTGTGGAGATTGGTCTGATAACATTCCTCCTAAAATAACTTGGTGGATGGCTTTTGCTTTATAGGGTTGAGAAGATACTTCCTCTCTTGTCAAACTCTTGTCAAATGCTAGGTGTTGTGAGTTGCCATCTCCTGCTTTTTTTTTTTTTGTCTTGGGTTCAGCAGCTGAAGCCTCATGACCCACACAAGCAAAGGGAGATATTAAAGAGGAGAGAATTTTTGGGAAGTCAGTGTAGACCATACAAAAGCAGGGATGACTAGTACTTTGTTAGCATTAATTCGAAAGTTGATCTGATGCTTGGCAAAAAAGAGGAAGCCAGGGGAGAGGTTATAGGAAACCACATAGTTTCCAGTCGTTTAGAAGAGCAACTGAGCTGTCAAGCCAGCAAAGGGTCAGACCGAACAATTATATATCAAGGCTAAACTGCAACATAAAAGTCCTATGAATTTCCTATGAAAATAAAATGTAGGTGGCGGAGTATAAATTTCCTAATTCCATTTCAAGTATGTGGACTTCAGAATAATAACCTTGAGTGGTATACTTGTTCTTGCAATTGCTGTTTGTATCTTATCCATTTGCATACATCTGTCTGTTATGTATTTCTGATGCTTGCCATGTTTTTGCTGTGAAGCAGGCCAGTCATCAAGGATTTGCTTGAAATGACTACTAACCCCTGCAGGTGGCTATTTTTATAGCAATTAATCGTTGCATCCAGAATTGACTGGAATCACCTCGCTTTAATTGCTTGTTTAATCACATCCTGTATAGCTGAACTGATTATATTTGCTATCCGGCTTATGAAACCAGCTTGGCATTTTCATCAGAAATCTTGGTTCTTAGTAAATCAAGGTGTGTTAAACAATGTCAACCCCTTAGTGGGCTTGTGGCTCATAGGTGCGTTGAGATGCAAAATGGGCCACCGTCAGGACTGAAGTCAACATTGTGTGCTGCCTAGGAGCAGACAAAATGTCTTTTAATGATCTCCCATTTGGCAGTTTGCGTGCCCCCCTTTTTTTCACAACCAGGATGTTCTACCTGCTTTACAATGCCCCTAGGGAAATCCAAAAGCCTGTGTCTGTGCTTGGATATACCACTTGGTAGCAACCCCCTGCTGCCAGGCTTATCTGCTAATAACCGGGGGAGAGAAAGAATTAATGCCATGGGTGAGAGGAAAGTGCTGAAACAGTGCAAAGTGTTAAGCAGTAGTCACCTATTTATTATGAGAGTTTCTGCTGCCTGCGGTGTTGTCAGAAGGGAATAAAAGAAGCAGGACATATTGCAGACTGTTAATTGGGTTCATAGCTGCATGTTGTAATCACTAGCAGAGGCTTAATTTCTTTCTTTTTTCACCAGCTTAAAAAAAGAGAGAGAGAGGTGCCAAGAGGTGGTTGTTTAACCATTTGTGGCAAACAGATTGCACTGCGAGTCGTATAAAAGCCAGCAGTTATGTAGAAGGATTGATTTAGAAAGCATTCATCTAGACATGGGACCTTCACAGGCATAGAAAACGCAGACAAAAAGCCCCAGGCACGGAAAGCCATTAGTTAGCATACGGCGAGCGTACATGCCAGTACCACAGCTCATGAGGAGAACTTTCCGGCAGGCCCTTTTGTTTGTGGTAAATACTAGTGAGAAAATAACATTCTCTGTGAATTAGTTTTGGTTTGTGCGGTGGAGGGATTGAGAGGCAGACAAAATACACACTTTGCCTCTCAATCCGAAATAATTAACTAGTCAGTGAGAGCTTGGAAAGAATTACGGCAGTGGTGGAGAAACTGTATTCCTCCAGGTGTTGGACAGCAACTCTCTTCAGATCCAGCCAGCATGGAAAGCGGTCATGAATGATGGGGAGATGTAGTTCAGCAACATCTTGAAGGTGGCAGGTTTTGTCTATACTGGCAATCTATGGGTTTGTGTTTGCCTCGCACATCAGGATTGCAAACCAAGACCAAAATGGTTTCCTTGTACGTATGTACCATCCCAATAAATCCACGGTAGAATTGGGGTTGAAATATGGCATTCCCCCCGAAAGGGAGCATACCCCCGAAAGGGTGGCTTTTTTTCTAGCAGGATTGTATGTTCTGGATTGCAGTGTTGGAATACATCTGGCCCTGCCAGGAGTGAAGAGTGTGACAGTGACTTACGGCAGCCGACGTGGAACATCATTAAAGGACAGGAAATTGTCGTTATTTGATTTAGAATTACGTCATTGTGCCATGGGGGCTGTTGCGGTTGCCCACATGAATTTTGCATCTTGGGCACCAAAATATGTTTCCTTACATTGTCCAAGTGTCACATGGTCCTACTCAACCAGTGCTAGCAGAGCAAATTTCTATTCCACTCTGCTTAGCTTTCCTTGCAGAATTGTTGATTCTTACTTGAAGTGGAAACATATAACATGGGGGTGGGGTGGGGACCATATTGAGATGACAAAAGTTTGGCTGAGCTAACTGGCATTTTCACACTGTCATCAATGTATTATATGCCCTAGTGCTGGAAGTGCTTGCAATAGGCAATCTCTTTCTGCCTGTCTTTGAAAAGCTATTCATCATTTTATCCTTACAAATAAATTTAAGAATGAGCTGAATGAAGTTCATTTTGGCAATAAAACGTGGCCTGGGATCAAGGGATCTGCATGTGCTAACCCCCCCTCCATTGTCAGTTAATTGCTTGAGCCAATGATTGTTGTGTATGAATGCCCTTGAAGATGTAGTAGTTAAGAAAATGACTCATTGTATGTATCTATTTATCTATATATGCACACACAGGCATATGTTTATAATATTTGTGCACACATAATCACTGTAGCTGTTTGGAGCACAAGAAATGCATTATCAATGGATTCAAAACCGATATCAACAATACAACATAATGTACTTTTCCGTGTATAAGACTAGGATATATATTCTTCCCCCATTTTCTCAATTTGGAGTCCCCAAAAATAGGGGGCATCTTATACATGGGAGCATGTTACACACAGAAAAATGCGGTAATTTAGGCTAATGCAGGCTAAACAATATAATTTGACTGTAAACAGATAGTGGTCTCATTTTAAGCTTTTGACAGCTGTGTAGTCTTGGAAAGGCCGAGAACCTGTCCCTTGATCTGTCCTCTGACATGCTAATAATTAAAATAATATGGTATGATGATGGCATTCACTAATAACCCTGATTATTGGTGCTTTGTTGGCCACGATTTCGCAATAGAGGACTTCCTCTTCCTCTTAACCTCTCTTCATTTCAGCCTCTCAAAGAGTTCCTACCAGCCTCCTGAGGAGATGCATCCTTCATGACCCCAGCTGTGAAGTGCATGCCTGGCTTGTTAATTCTAGGGTATAGAACATTATATACGCTGACCTCTTAGTGGAATACATCTTATTACAAGTGGTAGGAACTATGAATTCTTTAGTGGGTTCCTTTGCAAAACAGATCTGTTAATCCTGGATAGATTCTTACAGGTCTCATGTTCCTTAACATAATAATCAGCTAGGTGCTTTGGTGGTGGTTGTCCAGTGATAAATCATTGAGTTATCAGTTACAAATATTTGTTCAGCTTGCAGGAGAAGAAAGAAAAGGTCAGACACAATGGGTGATATTCTACTCAGTGAATTTCAGAGTAAATTACTTTTTTACTTTTGTTTGTGAAGGGGTTATAGTCAAAGCTATATTGATTAACTACTTCCCATGTGCTCTTAGTCGCTAAGCAACAAAACTCCTCTGTATCTTGCATGGGGTGCAATATAACAATGATGTTAGGGAGCCAGAATTATATTATCATCATCCTCTTTGTCTAGGTAATTCCCAACTGCTTCTGGGTAGGCATACATAGGCACAGACGATCAGGCATGTGATGGTGCTAGCTACTTTAGGTCAAGTCTTATGACAGAGCGATAATACTTTCTGTTATTCCAGTCTAAATCCCTTGCATCAGCTTCAGTAGTGCCATCAAAGTACGACTTCAGACCCTCCAAGTGCCCTATTTTCCAGAGACAGTCCCGGATTTACAGACGTCATCCCAGTTTCCATTTTACTCCTGGAATGTCCTACTTTTCTTCAGAGTAAAGCAGGAGACATGTTGGAGGGTATGCAACCCCCAAGCCAATGTGATAAGTAACTATACAACCTTTAGAAGACATCTGCAGGCAGCCTTGTATAGGAAAGTTTTTTATGTTTAATGTTTAATTGTGTTTTTATATATGTTGGAAGTCGCCCAGAGTGGCTGGGGCAACCCAGTCAGATGAGCGGGGTATAAATAATAAAATTATTATTGTTGTTATTATGAATTAGGATGTCCCTATTTTCATCAAATAAGTGTTGGAGGGTATGGGACTTTTGGGCAGGAATCCAGGACCTCTCTCAGCAGAATGAACAAAAAGGCTCTCAAATGCAGCAGAGCTCACTTAACTATATTTTGAAGCAAGTGAAGCAATGTACATTCCCAGCTAAAGAGCGCTCCTATAGGGCAACTTAAAGTAAGTGAAGCATACACATTATCACCTGAAAGAGTGTGTTTGTTAGACTATTAAGTCCATTTCCTCACTGCACCACCGATTCCTATCACTTCTGCTTACATTTGGTAGTTAAAACACTGTCTTGAATTCCATGGACTCCTTTCAAAGTAACTTTAAAGGTTCTGTTGAAGTAATTGAAATGGATGGTCTTGCAACAGGTTTCATATGCCCAAGGGACTTTAGACCCGTGTTTCTCAAATAGCAGCATCTTGTGATGCTCACCAAACTGCTTTTGAAACTTGAGGATAGTTTCAAAAACTAATACTGATGTGGCATAGAAGTCTGTTTTTTCAGAGATGGAAAATAGAACATATCTCATGTTCCCACAGGTTTACTCAGGCCGGTATTAAGGTTTGGGCGTTAGAAAATGCCTGCCTCTATTCCTATTCATGAAGCTGTTATATCTGCGCATGCTCTCTCATCTGTGCATGTGTGACAGCTGCCTCAAATGTTCACACTTATCTGAAGTAGGAATGTGGCCTAAGTTTCCTAGTCAGACTCATAGCTGTCAACCTCCGGATTTGGAGATAAGGAATCCTATTGTGCTGTCAACTCCCGGATATGAAAGTAAGGGCGCTGAATAAGGGTATTTCCCGCAAAAAAACGGGAAAGTTGACAGCACTGGTCAGACTGAACATGGTGGGAGAAAAAAAATGCACCTAACAGCAACATTTGTCAAGTAACTTGTCAACATGTGAATGCGACTTCAAAAGCTAGTAGTGAGAGTGGAGTTAGCGACAATGTGCGGATACCCTAAGTGGCGATGATATAAAGCAGTGACTGCTGACGTACAGATTCCTGCCACAAGGGCAGAAAAAAACCCACAATTTGCCCTGAAAATGAACTCTGAAAACAAAGCAATTACACATGCTACCATGTACGTTTAAAGCAACAACATTCTCATGGATTTCTGCTGCGGTGAGAATATGTAGTGGAAGAATCTTGGCTACCTTTGGGGCAGGGCATATAGGACTTCTCTGTTAAGAAATCTAACTAAACCGACCAAGGCAAGGAGTTTCAAAAGAGAAATAACCAACCTCACATTGACAGCCCAACATGTCCAAAGGCAATCTCTGTTGGAATTTGTGCATTGCCGAGGGCTTTGCCTTAGGCTCTTGGATGTCCCTAGTTATCCTGTATCACCAGGATGGAGTCCCTTGTCATGTTCTATATTTTTAAATGTTTATTTGGTAAGACAAGTCAAAGGGAGAGGTCAGGGAAAGGAAAACTTAAAAAGATACTTCACTTGAAGAGATCTTGAATTAAAACTTCACCAGGTGTGTGGTGGTTTAATGTATTACATGGATTCCAGAAGCAATTGAAGACCTTTTTTTTTTTTGTTCCAGCAGGCTTTCCCAATTGGATAAATGGGTCTTTACTAGAGCTGGGCGATACCTGGTTTCCAACATCGTGATATACCTGCACCTAAGAATTGCAAATACATATATATCACAATGTCTGAAATCAGGACATGGGAGCTATGTAAAGGCATTAGCTGGCTGCATGGTTTTTCTCACATTGTGATTTTTACATATTACACACACACACACACACACACACACACACACACACACACGAGAGAGAGAGAGAGAGAGAGAGAGAGAGAGAGAGAGAGAGAGAGAGAGAGATTCATGATATATTGCCAGTTCAAAAATTATGAAACTGCTACCATGATAGGAGGAACTGTGATTTTGATCACAGCAGTGGTACTGGAAGAGGGAGCAGGGTGTATGTTTAAGCCTTTCCCCTTGTGCTATTTCCTTAAATCTGCATCCCTCTCCACCTTCTTGACAGCAAGTCTACTTTCTGTGCAATGGAAATGCCCAACAAAGGTGCCTGTCCAGATAGCAGATTTAGGGTGGCAATTAAAATTGGGGAATGGTGCAGGAGGAAAGAGTTATATCCTTTCTGCTTGCCACCATTCTGGTCTACATCAGGGTTTTCCATCACTGCATAAATGGAAAGAGGAGTCCAAATTGAAAAACAAACAAACAAACCCATTCACAAGTCTCTTGCATCACCTCTATTTCAACCCATAGCCAGGGGCATAGGAAAGGGGGAGCAAGTGGGGCAGGACGCCCCAGGTGCCATCACGGAGGGGTGTGTGACAAATGATCAAGGAACAATTACTGCCCTACTAGGGCGGTTCATAAAAAACCTTTTTTAAAAAGAAATGCCTGCTCCAAAGGTCTTATGTTACTAAACTAGGGATTATATAGCTATATATGAAATTTCATGCGTTTCAGTTAATATCTTGACCCTCCTCCACGAAAATAGCAGTTTACTTGGCCGTTTTCCTATGTCGTGAAGGCTGAAATTTCAATTCAGTGGAGCAGGGTCAAATTATTAACTGATATGCATGAAATTTCATATACTACAGGTTCCACATAATATCTGTACTGCATTGTTTCCTGTGACAGCACCTGCACTTTGGAACTCCCCACCTATTGCAACAAAGCACGGGCCTTTGCACGTGTCTTTTTTTTTTTTGGACACCTGCTAAAAGCATTCTTCTTTAGGCAAGCATACCTAGATGCTTAGGAAGTTGAAGTAATTTTAATCTTAATATTTTAGCTTTTGTATGTTTTAAAGTAGGATTGTTAATTTTTCTTGATTTTACTGCTGTGGTGTTTTTTGTTTTTGTTTTGGTAAACCACTTTGCAGGTTTTTAGAAATAAATTTTATTAAATAAATAAACAATAAATATAAATAAAATAACACAAGCCAAAACACAATCCATCCTGTAGATTTAAGTATCTGCCCACAGTTGCCTACTTGTTATCAGAGGCCCAGAATCCACATTCCTTTTGTAAGAAAATATGAAAAAACATAAAACCATTTTTGCAGGCCAAAAAAAAAAATCAATGTGGGGTGGTGGTGGCAAGAAATTTTCCGCACCGGGTGCCACCTGACCTTCCTACGCCTCTGCCCATAGCTGCTTAAAAAAAAAATGAAATGCCTCAGACATGTGATGTATAAAGCAGCTTCATATTTGTTTCAGGCTGCTTTCTATACAGTTCAAACAATTTTCAACCACATGATTGCAGCTTCCTGTAAAAGAGATTTTGAAATCGCCTGGAAGCTGCTTCATACGGATAATGCTGTTCCTGTGTCGAACAGTCCTCAGGCACTTCTGTTTTCAAGGGGCTGCCACCCGTGCTGTGCAAAATCAGGCCAAATCAAACACGTATTGCAACTGCATCCCCAAAGGTTAACTTCAATCATTTAATACCACCCATGGGAGGCTTTAATACTTCCAAACACTATTTGACCTTGCTTGCTTATAAGCCCATAATGACTGAAATCATAGGTTGTTTTCACACACATAAAAATGTATGCGGTTTTTAGGTGTTAATACTTAACATGAAAATGTTAAGTATAAACCTTTTGACAAATGAGTGCTTGAAAACATGTATATCATATATAGTGGTACCTCTACTTATGCGCACCTCTCGTTACGTACCCTTCGGGATACGCACGCGGCAGACCCGAAAGTATTTTTCCAGGTTTCGTCGTGCATGCATGCACAGAAGCGCTCTACCATGCCACGCGCATGTGCAGAAGCGCTCTACCGCGCCATGCTCATTTGCAGAACAGGCACCTCTGGTTGTGAAAACCTCGGGATCCGACTGGAGCTCTGGAACGGATCCCATCCGCAACCGGAGGTACCACTGTACTTGGCCTGCTGAGTGTATGCTTGGTGGTAAACCATTGTAGTGAGGTTAGGAGAACGGGGGGGGGGGGGTTATCACATCTGGCAACCAATGCACCTCTTTGGTTTCAGGTAGTGCATGGGACGCGGGTGGTGCTGTGGTCTAAACCAATGAGCCTCTTGGGTTTGCTGATCAGAAGCTCTGCAGTTCGAATCCCTGCAAAAGGGTGAGCTCCCATTGCTCTTTCCCAGCTCCTGCCAACCTAGCAGTTCAAAAGCATGTCAGTGCAAGTAGATAAATAGGTACCGCTGTGACAGGAAGGTAAATGGTGTTTCCGTGTGCTCTGGTTTTCGTCACTGTGTTCTGCTGCGCCAGAAGCGGTTTAGTCATGCTGACCACATGACCCAGAAAGCTGTCTGTGGACAAACGGCGGCTCCCTCAGCCTGAAGCGAGATGAGCACCACAACCCCACAGTCGCCTTTGACTGGACTTAACCATCCAAGGGCCCTAAACCTTTTACCTAGTACATGGGTAGTTGAGTCTAAAAAGCCTGGGACACAAATTTTCACAGCTCTCTAGCAGCTTATGGTTGCTCATTTATCAGAAGTAATGTATTTATTGTTAACTCTATGGAAGTGTATACTCAATTTTGACCACAATATATATTGCTGTGTTTGTCAAGAGAGAAAGCACCTTTTGGTACTGTGCTTAGCTTTGCAGCAGGTTGAACTAAGACACACTATTCGGCAGCTCCAAAACTCAGCAAAACAAAACAAAATCCCACCTGTGCTTGGTTGTATAAGTCAAAAGTTGTGGACCTTCTATTGTCTTTTGAAAAAAAGATGGGTTGTTAGGTAACTTAAACCACTTCCGGGGATAGATAATACTTTCCAACTCCTGCAAGTCATGCTTTTTAGCTTCTCAATAAAGGGATGGGCTGTTAAGCATTTTCTAGATATGTTTTTGCTGCAACCTAGAATTTGATTCTAAAGTATGCAAGGCTGAAAGATATTTCAAAGTTTCCTGTAATGTTGTTTCTGGACTCGGATAGTCTGACCAATGTTGTCCATGCACTAGTAACATCCAGATTGGATTACTGCAGTGCTCTCTATGGTATGCTTCCTTCGAGGTTGACCCCAGAAGCTGCAGCTAGGGCACAATTTGGTGGTTCAACTGCTCATCATATATCTCCATCACATTACACAGCTGTTGAAAGAATTGAAAACCACATTGAGGGTTTTTCAGTCAGGCAGTGTATAACATTTATGAAACAAATAAACAAAAACCTATATGATGCTCTTCACCTTTAATCCTGTAGCCTTGTTTCTACATGATAGACAGTCAGTGGCTCCTGAGAGAGGGCAAAGAGGAGTGGGGAGAGGTGCTCCTTAGTAGCCTTATGGGTTGCATAGGTGCCAACTCCTGGGGGTCCTGGGGGCCCGTGCAGCCACAAAATTTCCCACAAAGGGGCCGGGCACTCACGCTGCATGGCACCCACAGCCTTGGGCACCCCACAGTTGTGGGCCTAAGTTGCAACTCCTGATGGGTTGAGAGTCATATGAGTTGGTGTGATATATGTCATATATTTTTTTCTGGCAATGTGAAAATGGTTTGATCCTGCAGGGGCCCATCTTATGCTTCTTCCTGTGTCCAGGCAACAGGTTCCCTTTCTCCAGGTCTTATAGTTCTGTGATCTGGAGGTCTCTGGTACGTTTTCAGATTGCCTTCACTATTCCTTTCAGCACTAGTTGACAACTTTGTTAGATATTTAGCATCCCAGATATGTTAAATGCTTTTCAAAGAGAAATGTGGGGCAACTCCTGCCCTTGAGCAGCTTAAAATAAAGATTTCAGGGAAGTTCAGTTCCCACCCATCCCGTCTCCGTCAATTATTCATATATAAACCCACTGGGTGTCATTAATGTTGTAGGTGCTTCTGCTTGTCCCTATCCTTCCCGCTTTCTGACTAAGGCTGTGTTCACATTTGAAGCTTGGCATGCAACGAATGCTTTGTCCTCTACATCTTTCAGCTGCACATTCACACCAGCACCAATTGATCGATGCTGGTCAGTGCCTCAGTCATTAATGTCTCTGATGCACTTGCTGGCTTTAGCCACAGGGCCTCCATTGTGGCAAAATCCCAGGTGATGCTTTGAGAGGGCGAGAAAGAGGGTTTCCACCCACTTGCGGCTTAGGTCAGATTCTATCCCCTAGCCCAGGATGAAGTCAGATCTGTTTCCATTCCGTGCACCCATGGAGTCATTGTATACCTGTTAAAAGATCTGTTGAATTTGGCACATCTTGAAACGTGTGGGCCCAGTACACAGAAAACAGTACTGGGCAGCTCTAGAGCTTAATGCCTTGCTTTGCACACAGATGATGGATCCCGTGTGGAGATGTATGCATGGTTTCATAGCACTTTAGAACTGCAGCCAGTGAGTTGTATGTTTGGATGCTCCCTCTCCTGACAGAAAATGCCAAGAAAACTAGCATGACATGAGAGAGACTAGACTAGACTAGACCATTTCTCATTGTGATCTAAATTTTCTGTGTTCAGGGAATTTATTTAGGGGGAACATCCCCCACCCGTTGTCTGAATCATCACTGTTTGAAATGCGGCAACCCTAGTTTCCCAAACGTGGGTCTCCGACTGTTTTTAGACTATAGCTCCCATCACCCCTAGCTAGCAAGGGATGATGGGAATTGTAGTCCAAAAGCAGCCGAAGACCTAAGTTTGGAAAACACCGATGTAATGAATCTGCTATGCAGGCACTGAGTATACAACTGTCGTCACATGGGGTGATTTAAGACCATCCTTCTTCAGAGTGTACATGAGGTATAGTGCAGATTTCGAATTTCCTTGGTACAGAATTTGTTATGGTCTGGGTGTGTGTGTGTGGGGGGGGGAAACCAGATACAAAAACACACATGTTTTGAAGGCTTGCTAACAAAGTTAAATAAGAGCAGGCCTGTATGCAAGATTCACAAACCACCTTGCTAGTTTTAAGAATGACAGGAACGGTGGCTGTTGCAAATAGCAGCTGCTCTTTGAGGGCACTGCTGGACAGGGTGGGGTGAAGGCAGAAGACGGAAACGAGGGAGGGGATAAAAAACCCAAGTGGAAGGTGTCTTTGCCATTATATGATCTCAGAATGTAGGCAGAACCTTTTTTAAAAAAAAAGTGGTGCTGGCGTTGCTGGCATGGAAGATCCCAGTGTAGGTCAGATTAACCACATCCTTAATTTTTGCAGATATTGTCACTGTAGCGTGGTGACCCCACAGCCACTGCGCAGTTACCTTTTCACCCAGGTAACATCTGAATTGGACTTAAGCCACAAACCACAGAGGTAGTTTAATTAAAAAGCTTAAAAGATTGCTGCAGGGGGTGGAGCAGGAAGCACACATCAAGTGATTCTCCAGAAATTGGTAGGGCTTAATGAAAAGCAAGGTTCTTGTTTCCTCCTTCATTCTGAGGAATATTCCACATTTCGAAAAGTCAAATTTGTTTCCCAGGTGGTGAGACGCTGGCCAGGTTGAGATGATATGAATAGCCTAGACTTTATTTTAAGCAAAATGACAAGGTTATCTGTAACAACGAAACCTAATACAAAATGCTTCTTGCCATGAAGAGGATTTTGAGAGGCGCAGTCAGGGACATTAATCACTCTCCACCCCGTTCTCCAAAACTGATTTTTTGTCATCCATTAGTGGTATGTGCTGCTTTCTACATTCTTCTGGAGGAATAAATGTGGATTCCTCAAATGTTCCCAAGGAGTCCAATTCTGGCTTATTTATTTCACTGTTTTCCTTGGGTTTGTAGGTGATGGCTATAAAAGCCGATGGCATGTTGTGAAGGACTTGTCTGCAGAGTCTCGTAGATCTGGGGACTGTTTAATTTCCCCCCTTCCACTCAGAACCAAATAAAGCCAACCACTTTCAGAGAGTGAGCTGTTGTATTTCTTTTGAGATCCTGCTTACTTCAAGTTTTGTGGGCCCAAATTGTTTTACAGAGCTTTGTCAGCTCGTACCGTTGGGAATTCACATACAGAAATCTTGATGTTTTTTTGGAACAGCCCTTTATCAGTCTGAGAAACAGCCTTTGCTAAAAAAAGAAAGAAAGAAGAAGTGTTTTTAGAAGAAGCAAAGTTTTCACTTTACGCTGTTCTCACCCAAATAGTGCCAGCAGGAGTAGCAGCTTTGGCCCCGCGACCGTGGGTGCCTGGGTGCCCTGTAGCGTGCATGGCCCGAAATTTGTGGGTGCCCGACCCTTTCATGAGGAATTTTGTGGGTGCTCAAGCACCCAGGGCCCCAGGAGTTGGCACCTATCATGGAAGGCATCTTTGGGAGAGATTGTTTCTGTAAAGGAAGCAGCACCTTCATTCTTTGATGTCTAGGTAGGGCAGGTTTTGAGAGGAAGTAACTGAAACTTATTGCAGCTGCTGTGGATGCTCTACTGCATTGAGAACTTGTGGTAGAAATTTGATAAATTAATCACTTTAGAAACTTCCCCTTGGATTCTATCAAAATCTAAACCCTTTCCTTGGGAGGTGTCCATAGGTAGAATGCTTGTCCCAGTCCCTTGATATCCGCATGTTCAGCTTTCTCCTATGTAGACATCCATGCTAGGGCTGGACAATATCTGATTTTCAACATTGCAATATACCAGTATACAGTGGTACCTTGGTTCTCGAACAGCTTGGCTCCCAAACAAATTGGCTCCCAAACACTGCAAACCCAGAAGTAAGTGTTCCGGTTTGCATTTTTGGGAAGCTTCCAATTTATTTTATTTTATTTTATTTACACGGCTTCCAATTGAGCCAATCGGAAGCCGTACCTTGGTTTTCAAACCATTCTGGGTGTTGAACAGACTCCCGGATCGGATTAAGTTCGACAACCAAGGTACCACTGTATCACAATGTCTGAAATAAGGATGGAGCTATGTAGAGGCATTTGCTGACTTAACAGTTTTTCCTACATTGTGATTTTTGCATAGCACACAGACACATCATGTTTCGCGATACATTGCCAGGTCAAAAATTATGAAACCAATAGCACAGTATGGACTTCAAACTGGGTTTTGGACAATATATTGATATATCGCCCAGCCCTAATCCATGCTAAACTCATGGATGTTGAGGGGATGGGACATGACCTCAAGGTTATGTGATGCCTCTCCATTTCCCAGATGTGTAGAATGGATGAAAAGGACACTAGTGGGACAAAGAAACAGGACCCAGATAAACATGTCTCAATTCTCAGGGGTCTCACTGAGTTCTGTGGAACTGTAATCAGTTGAGACAGGCTAAAAATACAGATAGGTTGTTTTTTTAAAAAATAAATAAAATAAATATATATGCAGTTATGGCATTCTCAGTGCTCTTTGATATCCCAGGGCACCACAGAGGGGGAACCCCCCCCATTATTTTTTACTGAATGGGAAAGTAGTGCCTATTCTGTCCTGCTATCCTAACACTGTCCATTTAGATACTTTCATAGGGATTGCTGTGAAGAGCTTTGCAGAGTAAAATAACAGAGTTTGGCTTTGGAACTCAAAAGATGATGTCAAATGATGGACGGATATGCTAATTTATAGATTTACATTTTCTATGTTGCTTATAGCCAACAAAGCCAAAAACAGAGCATGCAGCAAGCAACAAAGCCTCATAATTATTTCAATCAATTTCACTCTAAAAGAATAAAGACGACTATTGTAATTTTGTTTTACTTATCAAAATCCTGACGAAGTGTGTTCCTGTGAATCCAAACTGGACATTGTTGACATTCACCATTTGATTTTGATGGTGGCCTGACAGTGCTGTAAGTAATTGTTGGCATTCGGTGGTTGATTAACGTGACTGATGTCTCGTTTTTGAAAGGCTTTGATTTTGATGGTGCATCTCGGCAATATCCAGTGAAACCAGCGTTCTGCTGAGCACCGATCTAAAAGATAATGATAACTCTGAACTAGAAATAAATGACGTGTGTTTGTTTAGAAGGTGTCAGTCTTTTGAGACTGTAGGTTTCAAGGGCAATAGCATTATACTGATGCCTAGGGGAAGGGATGTCAAGACTTCTGTTGAGATTTTCTGCACACCGTGATTGGATTGTGTGTGCATGCACGTATACAACCATGGAAGGCAGGAGCGCCCTTCTTTGGCAACGTACCGAGAGGCTTGCAAGACAATAGTCCTCCAACAAGGTTTCAGTGCCATTCTCAAACTCATAAAATATTTACACTGTACAGAAATGAGGGAGAGAGATGGCATACATTACCATTTATTACCGTATTTGCTTGAATCTAATGCTCACCTTTTTTTGGCCAACCAAATGACGCTGCGAAAATTAAAGTCTGCATTCGATTTGATGGCACGTTTACATTTGCCAGCAAATACTTTTTTTGGTTTCAAGGTTCTGAAAATTGAGGTGCGCATTCAATTTGATGGCGCATTAGACTCGAGTATATATGGTAATTGCTGCACAGGAATGTCTAGAGGGCTCCAGAGAAGATGAGGCACTTGTTGGGAGGGACCTGGCACTTGCATTGAAGCGATGAGGGGCGCTCGACGAAAGCTGACTTCCTTAAATAAGCAAGGCAGTCAAAGGGCAGTTGGATGCTGGCAAAGGCTGGCAAAGGATGGGAAGGGCAGAATTGGGATCTAGATTTCTCCGTTTCGTCGGTGTCTTCTTGCATTATATAGAACAGGCTTTGCTCCGATTTTAATTTTGAAAATTTCTATGCTTCCCTTCAACACAACCACCTTCAGTAAAACCACTACTGCGGTTGCAGACCTGCGTGCTTTGCACGCAGGAGGTCCCTGATGCCTGCAGCTTTAGTTAGGGCTGGGAGAGATGCTCAGCTGAGATTCATGCATTGCAGGGCGTTGGACTAGATGACCCTTGGGGGTCCCTTCCAACTCTATAATTTTAGGATTCTGTGACACACTGGAGACCTGCTGCCATTCAATGTAGAAAGGTGATTCCCAAACTTTTTCCCAGGGACCACTTGAAAATGGCAGAAGGTCTTAGCAGACCACTTAATGATTTTTTTCTCCCTATTGCAGCAATTGTAATGTGCATTACTAGATGCTGCATGATTTTTAATTGTATTTGGCATCCAGCCAGGTGAGGGGAGAAAAAGGCCCACCTGTTTGTCTCTGTGACAACATGGCTCACTCTTTAAGCCATTTATTTATTATATTTATTAAATTTCATTCCATCCCTTCATCCAAAGATCACAGGTCATGCAAAATATAGTGCTTCCAGGTCTTGCTATAGCCCAGGCTTCCTCAACCTCGGCCCTCCAGATGTTTTGAGACTACAATTCCCATCATCCCTGACCACTGGTCCTGCTAGCTAGGGGTCATGGGAGATGTAGGCCAAAAACATCTGGAGGGCCGAGGTTGAGGAAGCCTGCTATAGCCATTAACCTGACAAAGAATCCAGTTTTAACAGTTCAGCAGTTCTGTCTACTGAAACCTCCCCCCCCAATCCTTTAACAGTACCATTGAGCTTCATTGCAAGAATAGATATACTGTATAAAAAGCCCACCCAAAAACTTTAATGCCAGAAATTTTTAACAAGAGTTAAGCTTTCTTTTCAAAGGACCCCCCCCCCCAATTCAAAACACTTAAATGCACAGCTTTTAGTGCATCCTCTTCTTTAGATCCTATCAGTGAGTTTCCTCTTTTGTCCTTGATTTTTTAATCATGTCCCAATCCCCCCCCCCCGGCCACAAACACACAAAATAACTCGAACCATCTTCTGTGGTGGAACAATAATTGTCAGATATTTCTAGACAGGAGCTTTAATGACGATTTTGGGGTTTTTTTTTTACCTTTCGCCTTCTAGTCTACTAAAATGTCCTTGTGTGAATGAGGGATCCTGTAACAGACAGAAAGTCAGGAGTAATTTGTCCTTTCCTATTACCTCCACCCCCTTCTCTCTTTGTCTTTTTAAACGCAATGCAATCTAGTATGTAGAAAGCTAAACCCTGAAATACTTGCAGCAGTCTTTTACTCAATTTGTTAGGCTTCACTACCTTTAAGTATCAGCCTGCGTAAGTGGGGCCGTCTTAAGCGCCCCTGGCGCCGTGGTGCGCCGGATCCCTCCGGCGCCCTCCCTGCACGGTGGGCGGGCGGGCAGGTGTAGCGCGGTTGCTGTGGGTGCCACCCAGCCTGGCCGTAGGGCTGGCCCTGAGTATAAGCCTTTTTCTCACCATTAAAACACTTTTAATGATAGAAGGTTGATTCACGAGCTTTTCTTCCAAAAGACACTATACTAAGTAGCTACTTGACTGCTTGCAGCTGCAAATAGGGATCCTGCTGAGAGGCCTCCCCTGCACACTGCCTTGTAACTAATGCCTATGTTTCACAGGTCAAAGAGCAACAAAACCCACAACCGTTACTGTATGAAGTAAAATGCTAGAAGAGAAAGTTGAATTGAAAATTGCAACCCTGAAGGTTTGCAGCATTTTGCCTGTCTAGCTGTTTCCTTTGTTTCAGCGTTGACCTAGTTTATTAACGTTAATTTTATTAGTGCATGTGCTTCGTTTCTGTGATTATTAAATGCTTTTGGGGCTTCATAATTCTATTTCATCAGTGCCTTTTCACATAGCGCAAGCCCAAAGTACAGTAGCCCGAGAGCATTTGATATTCTAGCCTGGTAAATCTTGCACAGTTGAACCAAATTAATTTATATTTGCAATCCTGTGTGTAAGTAATTTGCTTATAGGGGAAAGCCTTATTTTGCCAAGTAAGATGCAATAGTGGATCTGTCTCTCTAGGTTTTCTCTGGTACCAAACCTAGCAGCATTTTCTTTTAGTTCTACCTAGGAAAAGAGAGGTTGGACAAATGGGCAGGGGAATCAGTGTGGTGCTCTCTAGATACTGTTGGACTTCAGCTTCCACCATCCCTGACCAATTCCTGTGGTGACTGGGGCTGAAGTGAGAAAGTCCAACATTAGCTGGAGGATCACAGGGGCTACTCCCAGGCTCAAGTTAACCCACAAGCTGCCACTTATTGCTTGCTTTTGTAGAAAGGGCTGGCGTGTTGCAGACCCCTTCTCTCCAGGGTGTTCCCCCAAGCAATCGGAGACTGCGCCTGCGGGCAGCCAACCTCTCCTCTGCCCTTTTCATGCCTCTTCTGGTTCTGGGAGACTGGAGGGGAGGGGAGCTTGTTGTGGCAGGAGGGAGAGACACCTGTGACTTCACTAGCCTGACTCATCTCTGCCTCTTGGCCTCCCTCATCCCACTCATCTGTTTCAGCTTCTCCCTCTGATTCTGGAATTCTTTCTGCCACACTCTCCCAGCTCACTAAGCCCTGTTACCCATTCAGCTTCCGACACCTCCTCTTTCCTGTCCCCCCCCCCGACCACTCATCATTGTTCCATCACTACTCCCCAGGTTCTGAGCCTTCTTCCTTTGGTGGTTCCCTAGCTGGTTCCTCCCGCCATTCTATCAGGGATGGAACATCTCTGGCTTCTCCTGGAAATCATGTTATTATAGTGAATGTAATAAGTTGTGTGTGCTGGGTTGTGTGGGTGGTACACATAACAATTTTTCCACTTTGAAAATGTGTACATGGGACCCCAGAATTTGTGACTTCTGGGCTAGATGGCCCATATATGGTGAAGGGCTCTGTAGAAGACAGTTTAATAGTTTCGGTGTGGACAGCTACCAGTGTGGACGTTTGAGCTTCTTTCTAACCCCTCTCTGTGAAAGGGCTTCATAGACCAAGAGACAGAGTGCCTCCTCATAGCTTAGAGGGAAAGGAAGTCTCTTAATTAGTCCATCTTCATTGAGATTCCCATATTCTTTCTCATGCTGAGAAACCAGCTTGCAAGGCAGCTGATAAAATGAGCTCTTTCTTGTTGTAGGAGGGTCACAGGTGTTAACTTTCCTTTCCAAAACGATCAGAAGTTCAAACGTCTACCCCAAAGGGCAAAACACCCACCTCTAAAAGCTTGCTGTTGACTGGCTGAAAATCCATATTTCTTTACATCTCTTTAATAGCCAAATAAATTTGCATGCTTGTTTGGTCAGCCTAGCATACAATTAGTACATGGCTTAATCAATTGCCTAATTACTGTTCTTGACACCTAATGATAATCCATATTCAGTGCTGGTGCAAAGCTTAAACATTTCGCATTGTACGTAGTGTTTTCTAACCTTGTTCTCTAATCATAAGCCAGCTTGTTTCAACCATCCTTAAGAAAATTGGTCCTCATCTGACTAGCTGCCAGTTCATGGTTGGAATTATTCCAGTTTTAGCTACATTCTGACAGGCAACTTCTCTCCCGCAGTAGTTAATGCTGAGTTTGCCAGGCCTAGTGGTGAACTTAGAGGCTTCTAAGCACAGCAACTCCATGCATGCATGCAGCTAGGGAAAAGGAAGAGTTTATGCTTCTGGATGAAGCCTTTGCATCTGTCATTTTCAAACTGTGTTCCAAGGAAGCCTGAGGTTCCTCGATGAGCAGATAAGTGTGGAGATGGCAAACTTCTTTTTAAACACAACTTACCATCACCGGTGATCTTTCCATGCAATGTGTGTCCTAATAAATGTTTTCATGTTATGCAGGGTTATAGGAGAAGACCAGGAAGCGACACATTTTGGCTGGTCCTAAGGGTAAAGGACCCCTGACAGTTCAGCCCAGTCGCAAATGACTCTGGGGTTGCGGCACTCATCTCACTTTACTGGCCAAGGGCGCCGGCGTTTGTCCGCAGACAGTTTTTCCAGGTCATGTGGCCAGCATGACTAAGCCGCTTCTGGCAAACCAGAGCAGCACACGGAAACACTGTTTACCTTCCCGCCGGAGCGGTACCTATTTATCTACTTGCACTTTGATGTGCTTTCAAACTTGTAGGTTGGCAGGAGCTGGGACCAAGCAACGGGAGCACACCCCATCACGGGGATTCGAACCGCCAACCTTCCGATCGGCAAGCCCTAGGCTCAGTGGTTTAGACCACAGTGCTGGTCCTACTGGCCATCAAAAATGTGTTACTGACAGAGCCTCCCACCCTCACCACAAGAGGACAGGTCTTGTCCCTGACCTCATGCTATGTCTTTGAAAGGCAGCACAAAGTCCTGCTCTCTCTGGGTCTAAGCTTGGAACTGAAATAGAGGGCAGGAAACCAATCTTCTTCCAACTATTCAGAAGGGCGGGCAGGGGGCAGAGGTTTTCTCTCTTTGTTTCTGTTTTTAAATGATTTTTATTGGTTTTACATATAATCACATTATGTAACATCATATCCTCTTATTTTATCTCTTTGGCTCAACTGAGCCTATCGACTCCCCCCCCCCCTTCCCGTCTAATGGTTTACAAAATTAAACTTTACATTTTACTTCATTTCCTATCCTTGTTATATCATTACCTAAAATATTAAATTGCTCCACCTGAATTGGTAGCAATTTCATCTTACAAATCTTCAGATAACCCTGCTAATGATGTTAATTGCTTACAGTTGTCTTTCAAATATAATATAAATTTATTCCAGTCCTTTTGGAATGCTTGGTTTCGCTGGTTCCGGAATTTTCCCGTCAGTTTTGCCAGTTCTGCAAAGTCTCTCTTTTTGTGTCCATCTGGCCAGTGTCCCAAGCTTGCAGAACACCAGCCAAAGGGGCACAGGAAGTTGACTTGCCTCTGCCCTTCTCTACAAGCACCGCAAGCTCAGAATAGGAAGGGCTTTCTATGTCTCTGCCTGGTGGAAAGGTGCCTCTGTGTCTCTTCCAGCTATGAGATGGAGATGGAGGATGGCCATAGCTTTGTGACTGTGCCCAGCAAGAGCCATAACAAGCCACAGGGCTCAGTGAACTTTGGAGCTGGTGAGGGGGTGAGGTTAATCCTCTCCACATTACCTTGGAGGAGACCTCTGGCTTATCTTGCTCACTACAGCCAGGCTCCCTTCTTGCCATCGTGAGCGGATTGAGCGAGATTATGCAACTTCTGGCGAGGCCCAGTAGGTCCCAGAATGCTCTTCTGGGAAGGAAGGTTCTGGGGCAAATTCACAGGGATTCCTCAGCAGACAAACCAGTGTGGAAGCAGGAAGTTTGCAAACCACTTCCTTTGATAAAGGAGTGTCATGCATAGTTGTTCTCTTGTCTGGGGAGATGCTTGGTATGACTTGAAAACTCTGATATGACCTGGTCTCTTCAATAGGGTCAAGAAGCTAATAAGTTTGGAAATGATGCAGTGTGCTAATTGAAATAAGGCAGTTTGACCTGACTGTATGGGAAAACCCTAAGCAGGAGGGGGGAAAGTTGTTTTCAAAAAAGGGGAAGCATGTGTAAAGGATATCTAGGACTAGCTGCTTGGAACAAACTTTGTACAAGTGAGCACAGAGACGTTTTAGAGCAGGCATCCCCAGACTCGGCCCTCCAGATGTTTTGTGACTACAACTCTCATCATCCCTAACTAACAGGACCAGTGGTCAGGGATGATGGGAATTGTAGTCCCAAAACATCTGGAGGGCCGGTTTTGGGGATGCCTGTCTTAGAGGAACTAAAGCATTGGAAGTGCAACTCCTCTCCCCAATTAAAACCCACAGTCTCTCTGGAATTGTCTCAGATAAAACATGCATTGATCATAGAACACAGGTTGCCTTATTCCAAGTCACACCATTGGTCCATCAAGCTCATTGTTGTCTACACTGATTGGGTGTGTCTCCCCAGTGTTTCAAATTGGGAGATTCATACCGGGGATTGAACCTGGAAAGCTATGGCCCTTCCCGAAATCATTCTCTCTCAGTCTCAAGCACCTCACAAGACTGTAGTGAGCTACCTAGAAGAATGAATATACGTATACAAATGTTGTGAATAACGGTTTGACATTTGAGGTGCTAGACTCTCTAACATTTCAGTATGAAACGCATCCAAGCAGAAACTTTTGCACTTGGTAATGGATTGCGAACTTCCGAGTGTGACCCTAAGAACAATGAGCATAAAGAACAATGTGCTTTTTTATTCGTAATGCAGTGCTTCATTGTAGTATAATTGCATTTTTTCGATTAAAAGCTTATTACTCTGCCATCATGGTAAAATAGGATATTAACACTGAAAGTGAATGTCACAGGTGCCATTGGAAGTTCTTTCAATCCCTCTTAATAGCTTTTCAAAACTCTGGCTTAATGTTTCGCTGTGGGTAAGTGTGTAGTTTCAGAAATTATATCTTATATGAGTTTTGCTGAAACTGCCTTAGAAACCCTTTTATGATTTTCTAAAGTTATTTTGAGGCCTGACTGTTTAACTCCTCTACATGCAAAACTTTTCACACACCAGCATTCCTGAGATCTCTGTATATAGCCTTCCTTGTCTTATGCTCTGGCAAAGCATCATTTACCGCGTGCTGGCCATTTTTAAATGGCGCCTGGCTTCAACTACAACTAGGTGGTAGCGAAAAGGCAAGTTTTCCAGTCACGAGGGAAGCATTAGAACCTGGGAAGCTGCCTTACATTGCCTAGCAGTGGCTCTTTGGGGTTTCAGGCAGAAATCCCTCTCGGCACTACCTGCAGATGTGGGGACTGAATCTGGGACCTTCTGAAAAAGCAGATGGTCTGTACACTAGGATACATGGGCACCCTATTAACGCCCACCCCGTTTGCCTTATTTGCTCAGCTGTAACACGGACACATTTTTATCGCTCCCCTTAACCTACCCCTGGATTTCTTTTCGATTTTGCAAACTACTTGCAATACTATCTGGTGTTTCAGGGCTTCAGTTTAGATAACTGGACAACAGCTTGCTGCAGTGCCTGCGCTTGTTTTCAGTCCAGTCTCTGTCCCTTCTCCGGAGCTGTTCATGAACTGATGCGTAGAATCAATGCACAGGATCAGAATTGTGGAGTTGGAAAGGGGCCACGAGAATCATCCGGCCCAACCCCTTTGCAATGCAGGAATCTTTCGCTCAAAGTGGGGCTCGAACCCACGGCCCTGATATTATAAGTCTCACGCTCTGCTGACTGAGCTGCAGGGGGCTTGGCAAATTCACAGGGTCTTCCTTCGCTTTCCAAGGTGCTGTGCTGAACTTAAAAAAGCTGCTCCGGTCATAGTTCCCTATAAAGACCGAGGAAAGAGGAAGTGGCAAAAGAGAGGTGCTTCACCTCTCTCCAAAGTCGTGCTCAAAATGAAGCAAGACTCATTCCCCTCCCAGTCATCTGGCATAGGGAGACGATGCAGGCGGGTGGGGGGTTCATGCAACCAGATAATGGTTATCTAATAATGCACCAAACCAACATGTGTGTACCCCCTTCCCAGTGCCACATAGGCTAAGCCCCATTTAGCTCATAAGATATGATAGTGTCAACACCTAGGTTGCTCAGTTGCTGTCCAAAAGCCACTGACTTTTGGCTCTTTGAGGTACTGCAGTGTTTTCCCTCTCAGCTCTTGATGTGAAAGGAAGTTGTTTAAGTCACCTTGAGGCATTGCTATGCATGCAAGAAGATATCTGTTTTCATTTCAAGCAACTGAACATCTCTGTCTCTCCCACTCCCCCCCCCCCCGGCCTCTCTCTCTCTCTCTCTCTCTCTCTCTCTCTCTCTCTCTCTCTCTCTCTCTCTCTCTCTCTCTCTCTCATACACACACACAAACATAAATTCTTTTATCTTCTTTGAAGCTCAAGTAATCAGTTTAAAGGCTAAATGGGGTGGACCTGAAGTACCGTGTTTCTCATATTATAAGACATGTCTTATATTTATTTTTTCCTCAAAAAAACACACTATGGCTTATTTTCAAGAGATGTCTTATTTTTTCCTCCTCCTCCTGCCGCGGCCGCCATTGCTGCTGCGCCTATCACTATGTCTTATTTTCGGGATATGGCTTATATTCCTTGAATGCTTAAAAATCCTGCTATGGCTTATTTTATGGGTATGTCTTAAAATATGAGAAACAGGGTAGCAGCAGCCCTACCTACACCCACGGATAGATTACTTTTTTAGTTTTTAGTCCTAACAGTAGCTATATTAACCAGATGTAACTGCGTAAAATCTGTGTGCACATGCCCTACCATTATATTGGGGAAGAAGATGAACATTTTTGCTTACCTGTTAAAGCAGTTTAGGAGCCAGGTCTTTCCATGTGCAGTCTACAGCCCTGAATATATGCAAGGTTTAAAATCATGCGGGGAACTTTCACAGGTTAGGGGAGACTCCTTGATTCGGAAGAACATCCACCATCTGCTTGTGGAGAACTGGTAAAGAACCAGAGAATTCTAGTGTTGGAAGGGACCCCGAGGATCATCTAGTCCAACCCCGTGCGGTGCAGGAATCTTTCGCCCAATATGGGACTCAAACCCACAATCCTGAGATTAAGAGTCTCATGCTCTACCGACGGAGCTATGTTAGATATCAGGGAAGGCATACTGCCAGCATGCCCGTGGTCTCCCTCACTTGATTCTCATTGCACAAGTAGACTCCTGAACAGGGCTTTCGCCCAAAAATTATCTAGCTGAAGATGTAGCATCTCATTGACTGCATGCTTTGATCTTTGGGGAAAATACATTCCGCAGGGGCTATGTAGCATGCCAAGTGGGTGGGTGGTGGAGAGGGGGGGGGACCACCTCCCTTCCTTACAACAGCCTGCTGTGGTTTGCTGGCTCCCAAATGCCAGACTGGTAAGTCAAATTGAAGGAATGATGGCAGGTATTTGGCTGGTCGGGGTGGGGGAGAGGTTTAGGAGCTCACAGGAATAGGGTAGGTTTAAGAACAGTCCTGTTTACGAACAATTTGGTTTACAAACTCCGCAAAACCGGAAGTAGTGTCCCAGTTTGCGAACTTTACCTCGGTCTAAGAACGGAATCCGAACGGTGGAAGGGCACCGGCGGCAGGACGCCTCATTAGGGAAAGTGTGCCTCGGTTTAAGAACGGTTTCCATTTAAGAGCGGACTTCTGGAACGGATTAAGTTCGTAAACCAAGGTACCACTGTACTATGTTCCAGTTTGGGAGGAAATGGCTCAGCTTGCTTCTCAGTTTGAGCTGGGAGCTTGCCCATGGCTGGGCTGAATAATCTCCTGGTCTGATCCTGCAAGGCAGTCCTTATGCCCAAGTTGTGTAAACTCAAGGTAGAGCACATGGCTGACTTGGACAAAAGATATAATGTCTGAAATGGCGTTTAGTTACTGCAGTTCTAGAATGTAACTAACACAAAGCAAATGGGGGGAGTCGTATTCTATGGTGACTTTGTGTGACAGCGGCAGACATTTAATTGCATTTTCTCTCATTTATCTGGCTGTCTTTCATCTGGAGAACAATTTCTGATCCAAGGTGAAAGAGAACATGATGGTTTGAGCACACCTCTAGGGCTAACTCGAATGAGAGCTGGCTCGTTCTCCAGGGACACAAGGCACAAATTTCATTTTGCTCCCTTGTGTAACCTTCACCTCAACTGTTTCCTAGATGAACATGAAAATAGATGAGGCTGGATCAGGAATGCTTGAGACACAATGGAATGATAGAGCAGCCCACCAGCTATATATATTATGGACAGCCTAAGGGTATTTTCAAACGTGAAACTTAAATAAGTTTGTGTTTTAATCAGTCTGTAATGTAAAGGTGAAACCTATATTAGTTAAAAGCTACCTTTCATTTTTTCCCCCAATTCCAAATTTTATCTGCTGTTTGCAGCATTCATTTTGTGGCGTAAACAAACACAAAAGAGATTCAGATGCATTTCTTGGTGTTACATGTGAAAATGGTATGAGAACTGTACGGATGCCCTGTTTGTCCTACTTGACCGCTGCTGATATTCTTACCTTCTCCTGCTTTGGCTAATCCTTTTCATAACTCTTCCCTACTATCAGTTATTTAAGGAAATTTTTTTATCAATTATTTACCCCATCTAGCTTGAGGTGGGGAACCTGTGGCCTCGAAGATGTTGTTGGGCTACAACTCCCACCCCTGATCATTGGCCATGCTGTCCGGGGCTGATGGAAGTTGTAACCCAACATCATCTGAAGGACCACAGGTTTCCCACTCAAGGCTTCTAGCTCAGTGTTTCCCAAACTTGGGTCTCCAGCTGTTTTTGGACTACAACTCCCACCATCCCTAGCTAGCAAGACCAGTGGTCAGGGATGATGGGAGTTGTAGTCCAAAAACAGCTGGAGACCCAAGTTTGGGGAACACTGGTCTAGCTAGAACTATCTACTCACTGGCAACATCTCTCCAGGGTTTGAGGCAGTGTTGTCTGCCCTAGTTCTGTTTTGAGATGCTGGGAACTCAACTTTTGTGTTCAAAGCTTGTGCTTTCCCAGAGCTACAGCCCATCCCTTGATCCCCAGGTCAAGTTATTTCCTTCCTCCTAATAATATGTGGAATAACTATGTGTCAAGGCATCATCCTGTTCTGTTCTCCTTTGGCTGGCAGGATTTTCCCCAAACTATTTTTTTTTTTTTGCTGCATAAAAGCACATTTATTTAACACTCCCAGCCTCCATAATACATCCCCCCAAATGATCCGGATGCACAAACAATGCCGTATCCCTTCATGGCTAATCTGGTACCATCAATGACTTTAGGTTTATGAAAAGAAAGTTGCTTGGTTGGTTGATCAGTTCAAAGTTCTACATAGTTTTATCAACAGCCTAATACCAATGAAAGGTATTTTGCTTTTTATGGCATAAAACTTATGTTAAGTGAGTCTAGGTTGTTATTCAGGTAGTGAGTACTGCCTGATGAACTACCGGTATGTTGAAAGGTCAAAAGTAAAGACATGTCAGGGAAGAAGGGAAGAATGATAAATTGTTGGCAGCATTCTGGTCTGCATTTGGAGCATGGCCAGTAGGCTAAATATTTAAAGAGGTCAACTTTATTCTTATGTCTTCTGATGAATGCCTTTGAATTTTCAGTATAAGATTATTATTTGTCAGAATACGTTGATTCTACCTGTATTTGCTACCTGGTTTCTTCTTAACAGCTGGTGTCATTCTGCAGTCACAGAAAAGGTTGAAACAATGGGCCCATTCCAACACTCAGGCTGGTGTGATGGTCGTTTTTTAGGGTAGAGTGAGTCCAGATACTGGGGAAGGTGAATCATGGTTACTGTAACGTGTCATCACACATGCACAAAGTTGATCTGACTAATATATGTGATCTTAACATCACTGTTTGTAGGTACGCTTCTGTTTTCAAATGCCTAGGTCCAAATGAGCTCATTTGCATGGTGACAGCCAAGCACATCCATGAGCTGAGGTTATTAAACGTCAGCTGTTTTCTAATGATAGATATATTTGCTTATTTTGAGGCCTACCTTGATGACTCAAGCTTGAAGCTCGTAACTATTCTTTGGGTGGTCACCGAGCACCAGATGAATTTGGCTGCTGTGTTTGAAGTAATCAACCTTGTAGTTCTTTAAGCAGATGCTGTTCAGCAAATGGAGAGCTATCATATTTTAGCTCTACCCCCTACTGGACCAGACATGTCCATCCATTTAGAAAGGAAGGATTTTTTGCTATTGGCCAGTCACAGGTGCTTTTACAGGCTGTTACAAGTTTTTTTTGTGATTCATAACTCTCCATTGAACACTCATCTTCTGTCTTCCCTCTAACTGAGTCTAGCTAAGGCCTTGGAATATTTGACTAATTTACTTTTAACAAGCTTCATTAAGCATATAAGCACCTCTTACCACATGCTATAAGGTTGCTTCTAGAAACCAGCTACCTCCAGCAGTCAGAGTCCTTTTGCAGGCTAGACAACCTGCATCAGCTGTGCCCATCACCAAGCTGACTGCTGCTAGTCTAATTGTACTACAGGGATCAATGAGTGACAGAGATTGGGAATCACATAAAACCAGCAATGGCTGGGAAGATGCTTATCTGAAACCTTGGAGAGCTGCTGCCAATCACCGTAGACCAGATTAGGCAACTTGGCTCCCTCTTGGAGTTCTGGACTGTAGTTCTCATCATTCCTGTCCATTGGCCACGCTGACAGGTGCTGATGAGAGTTGTAGTCTGGAGCATGGGGGAGGGGGCAACCAGAATGCTTTCCTCTGATATAGGCTGTCTGTATTCATCCTGATTGATTTCCTATAGTCTTTTACAAAGCCTAGTAGTAGTGAACACAAGTTGTATACAAGGAAATATGGAAGACAGTGTATGGTTATGATTGCCACCCCGTCTCTGAAATGCATGGATTAAATTCTTCGTTATTGTCTCTCTCTCCCCCCCCCTTTTTTTAAAAAAAAGAAAGGTCTCTGGAATTTTTGACAATAGCGAAACAACATTCCAGTAATTTAAAATGTTGGTATTTCACACCATTTCACTTATTAACAAATGTGATTGATGCTCAAAGTGGGCTTGTAGTGATGAGTGGAGATCGAATGTCAACACATACCGTTGTGCTTTTCTTTTGAGATTTGCTGACAGGCCTCATGCTAGATAGGAAAGGAGCAGGCAATTAAGAGCTGCCTGCCAAGTTTGTTTTTGCTTGGCTTTTTTTTTGGTCTTTCAATTATATTTTGGATAATGGTAGACGAGATGCAACTTGATGATAAGGGTAAGTCTTAAAAGGCACAGTGGTCCCTTTAGCATTTCACATAATTTCTAGTAAGAAATAAGATTGCATTAATTGCCATTACACTGTAATTATAGAATCATGGGAGTCTGGCATTTCATTTGTCATCCATTTCTTTAAATGGCGGTGATGATACTTACCTCTGTAGTTAATCTAGGTGCACAACAGCACTGCCAACAATGATAATTATTTGCAAAGTTGCTCTTTTTTTGCTCGAGTTATCTGGAGCTACTTGCTTACTAACCCGGTAGTAATAATAGTGCTAATCTAGAAATCTTTCCCATTGTCTGGATTTTGTGGGCTGATCCACGTGGACAACCTTTCTTCATAGCCACGCAGCGAATATCAGATGTTTTAAGGAACAAGCAATGCTACAGATGTCCCAAAAAGAAAAAGGCATCTGACCACATGTGGGGGGGGGGGAACCAGCCTGATTGCCAAAGCAAGCAATTGGCAATATTGAAAGAATGGCATCCTGGTAGCCGAAACTCAAATAGGCCGTCATTTCCTCCAGATATTTCCCAGGTGGGCCTGGGGGGGGGGGAATGGAACTGGAATTCCACCTGTTATGTTTCCCTCCTACCTAGAGCAGAGTGACTTGCAATGCATTGGTCTGCCAAGAGAAACGGGGTCCTGGCTTTTCAAATTTGCCAGGCAGGATTTCAAGCAGCCTTTCATCTGCACCCACTAATTGGCTGCCACTTTGGAAACAATGTGTTCAGCGGAAGGTCGCTTTGTGACTTCGGATTGATCTGGCAATGTCACCCGCATCCCGACAGGCTTCCAACCCTGACCTTCAACCTGTACCTTGCGCTGGGATTTTGCTTGTGGTTTTGACTGGTTCTTCCCATATGGAGAACAATAGGTGCACTAACTGCACTATGTTTGATCCATTAGTTTCCTCTGCAGATTTTGTGCTCTTCATTGTGAGGTACTGGAGCTGGTGGAACTTACAGTTTAGCAACATCTGGAGGGCACCATGTTAGCTACTCCTGATATATATTTCCTTTTTGGGGGATGCGGCCTAAAATTACCAGGCACGGCTGGTTCTTTAAAAAGTTCCCTCATATGAACTTTTTTAAAACAGGAAACGCAGCTTTTCATTTATGTATTTAATATCCATTCATTTAATAGATTTGTATTCCACATTTTAGAATACCAATCTCACTGTTGCATTTATTCTCCCGTTAAAGCCTTGTGTGTTTTTCTTTGTGTAATTGCAGCTGGCGCGGAGAACAAAATCGGCTGGGCATTTGGCCTGGGATTGGAGAGACTGGCCATGATCCTGTACGGGATCCCTGACATCCGTCTTTTCTGGAGCAAAGACGAGCGTTTCCTGAAACAGTTCCGCGTGCCTGACATTAACCAAAGAATACAATTCAAGGTAAAATTGAAACATTGGAACGATGTTTAAGGAAAGTGAGAGTTTGCAGAGGGCAACGCCTGGAAATTCTGCTTCCTATTGTTTACAGCAGCATTGTGATGCTCCCATCCATTTCAGTGGCGGCCTATTCATGGCATTTCTAGCTCACTTCCCCCCCTCAAGGAGCTCAAGGTGGTGTACATAGTTCCCCTTCTCCTCATTTAGTCCTCACAACAACCCTGTGAGGTAGGTTAGGCTGAGAGGAGAGGCAGTGACTGGCCCAAGGTCACCCACTGAGCTTCATGGCTGAGTGGGGATTTGAACCATGGTTTCCCAGGTCCTAGTCCAACACTCTTACCACTACACCACACTGGCTCTCTATGTAGGCATCTGCATGGAGGAAGAGGCAAGTTGCTCATTCTTAATGCAAAGGCAGCTTATATCCTATTTCTTGAAACAAACTTCATTTGCTGAATATTTTGAAAGTTAACTTTTGAATCAGTAGCATTTGCAAGCAGTCTGTATGGGCAAATTCATCTCAGCTTTCTGTAGGTGGTGGTGCTTTTTAAGAAAACAAAACAAAACACACAAACATGTCTTTAATTTTATTGATTTCGCCTAATCAATATTAACTGAAAAGGGCACAGAGGTTTCACCGCCACATGGTGAAGGTTAGGCTACCAAGAAGTCTCAGGTTTGATGATTCGCATAAGACATGTGGGAAAGAGCTTGCGACTCCAAAAGGAATCTGTCTGTCTAGTTCTGCTTAAACAGCTTTGAGAAGACTTTGCAAGTGGGAGGCCTGGGAGAGAAGCTGGAAGAGTAAACAAATCTGGACAAATAAAAGTATCACAGATTTATGCGATGATGCTCCAGCACTCGGCTTTTGTGGAAAGTCTTGGGAGTTCCACAGCATGGTGCAATATGTTTCCTAATCGCAACATTGGGAGTTCCTTGGGTGACATGGCTGGAGCCATCACACAGCAAAGGTGGGCAACTGCCCAAAGCTCATGGATATGTGCAGAACTCACTGAGCCAAGCCCCAGGTCCAGTGTGATTCCCAGTTCATCCTTCCTGCTGCTTTGAAGAACTGCAGGGGGGGGGGAATTAATAATGGCAGAATGGCACAGGCTTGGGGATAGGGTGCCTTGCCTTGACCAGGGATAACAACCAACTGCAGTCTTTTGCTCCAGAGGCTGGAGCACATCTGAAACTAGGCTCACAGTACATCATTGCCACATGCTAAGAGCTGGGAAGGAAGAGAATGGTGAACCACTGAAGATGTGCAAAATCATCTGAGAGTGGCTCCGAAGCTAATCTCCAGGTGGCAAGAACATGTTATCTGCACTCACGAGGTCCAAAGGGGTAGGAGGAAACATAGCAATGATTTGACACAATGCTATTTCAGATGGAAAGGAACTGCAGTAAAATAATAATCTCTTGGAGGTTCAAAACTACCATAGACTAGTGCAATATTGAAGAGGGACCAGATGGCAAGACAGCATCCAAATGAGTAGATAGCATCCTTTCCTCCGATCTGAGATGAACACCACTTCTGCAGCCTTGCCACCACCATCACTGCTGCTGATAATAATAATAATAATAATTTATTATTTATACCCCGCCCATCTGGCCGGGTTCCCCCAGCCACTCTCAGATCAGAGATAGTCGACTTGGAGGCATTTCTGTTCAGCCCAGTTGTGCTATAATGCAGGGATGGGGAACCTCTGGCACCACAGACCAATCTTGGCCCACCATGAGGTCGAACTTGGCCTGTGAGGCCACTTTCCCCAAACCACACCAACCTGTCCATTGGCTGACGTCACTGGGGAATGTCAGCTTGAGCAGGGCAGGGATGCATGCTGTTTTGCGAGCACATTCTCTGCGGGGAGCTCGCTGGCGAAGCAGACCTCTGCAGCAAGCAGGATGAAACCCTCTGCTCATCAGCTGCGTAACAGAGTGTCCAGCCCTCCTGGGTTCTGCTTTGAGCTAGTGTGTTCTCTATGGGAAACAAGTTGGCAAAGAAGACCTCTCACCCCACCCATGTGGACCCACTATGATGGGTGGATCATCCACCTGTCAATCACTAGACACCGTCATGACATCAGATGATTGATAAGTGGGTGGGGCAGGCCACCTGTCAAAGTTGGCTCATGTGGTTGTGGGAAGATGAAGATCCACCAATGCTGGGAAATGTTGCAATTCCACCCAAAAGCATTAAAAATCCCCTTAGTATATTGGTCCTCCTATAACGTCTCTCTCTGTACATACGCAGGATCAAGGAATCATTCGTGAAGTTCCTTGCTTTGGGTGGGCTATGGAACTGCATGCTTTCGCTGTGATGTTGTCATGTCACAACGCAGGAGAATTAGAGGTGCCACAACAAATTTAATGATTGGGATGTTGCTGTGTCCATGTTGAAATAATGAAATTAATAAAGGAGGCCGCTGAGAAATCAAAACCTTGTTTGGGTATATTCGGAAACCCCAAAATATGCCAAATTGGTGGGGGTGAGGAATTGCTCTCTCATCTGTACTGTTCATTCAGGACAAACAACTAGTATGTGTGTACAAACTAGCCATTTCAGCTCATTCAGCATCAATATGAAGTTGGGAAAGACCTGTTGATGCTTTTACTAGCTCTTTTCCTCTGTGTAATGTACATTTGCAATCTGAGTTTATGATTAGCATTTTTCCACAATTAAAAAAATAAGTAAGTAGCTTCCATGGGTTCCGCATTCTTTGAAATTTTTCATCTTTATAGGGTAATGATGCCTAAATAGTTATTCATTCATTATGTTTACTTTTTAATAGCACATCTATTAAAAGCAGCCATGCAGCCATTAGTAAGCAAATTGAACTTGGATGCCTAAAATAATGAGGTGCAGCCTGTGATTTGATTTATTGGCTCATTAGCTTGATTGTAATTGAGGATATGTGTGAAGTGCATATATCTGGGTTTGCATACACTTGTGAGAGTATCTAGGCAAGTACCAAAGAATCCTGAGCCTTATACATTGGAAGTAAGATATATTATTGTAGAACTGAGTTATTTGGCTGCAGTTTCTGTCCGTAAGATTCAACTCAGTGAAAATGTATTCTGCATGTGTGCCACTTGGTTCTATAAAGTCGTGAGAACTCTTCAGGCAACCTAAAGCACACATTCCAAACTGGGGGTAAAAGACAGTCAGCACCAGTCATATTTATACGGTGGCATCCAATTGACCTCTACCATGGGTTTCTGTGAGTCAACTTAGTTTTGTAAATGCACCTTGCATACTGTCTGATTGTGACTCAGGACCAAATCCATGAAGTTAAATGTACATTCTTTCTTCACGGGGCTGTTGTCTCATGGAAAAGGTGGTTGGGGGCAACTTTGAAAACTGCTTTGGCATGGAATAATGATTTGTGGTATGGACATGCATCAAATCATTCAAAAGATTGGTTTTCCATGCCAAGATCTCTGAAAAGTCAAGTTGTAGACAATATAGAATGGCCTTGTGGTCGATCACTCCTTGATATAGCTGCTGTAAGCAATTTTTATTTTATTGGCTGGTGTTAAAGAAATAAATGATAAACCACTTTTGATTCTCCTTATGTGTAACTGAGTACAAAGAAGTAGCTGACTCTGCCCTTTTGATGCTTATTGCAACAGATTGTGTACAATAAGATATGGTTGTTCAAGATTGTTGTTTCAATAGGTTTTATGTCTATAAAGAATCATTTTTTAAAATTTCATTTAGCCTCTTTTATCCCTCAAATAATTTCATTTAATTTGATAATGATTTGGGAACAAGCAACTCTGAGCCCACTGAATAGAGTGGAATTAAATCCACCATGTAAATATGAGAATTTGCTAGCTGCAAAACTTCCTCCCAGATTCCTGTGGAGTCCTGCTCTCACAGATGCAACTCCAAACAAGCTTCCAGGATAACAAACTGTGACATGCCATTACTACAGAGTATATGGCCAAGGAACCATTTGAAAGAGGCATCTCATGAGTAGCTACTCCTGGCTGTATTTGCATGTCATGGTAAATCACAGTTAGTGGTTTTACTGTGAATGTTTAGACAGCTTTCTCTTCACTCCTCACATGAATAGGAACAATGAACCATGGTTAGCAGAATATCCAAACTGAAGGCTGTGGTTTGTTTCACTCCTAACAAAACAGGATTTGAAGCCAAGGTTAGTTCTGCCCATGCAAGCTCCCTCTGTACCTGGGTCTTTCTGTGGGCAACCTGAAATGGTGTTTTCTACCACTGAGTCCCTGATTAAATATGTGTGGATTTTTGTGTTCCCACTCCAGTCATGAAAGCACAGGGGAGTTTAGTTTTACTGGAACTTCTAGGACATAGCTTCCAGTTACTGAAAACCACAGGGGAGAAGAGTGCTATTGCATTCTGGTTCTGCTTGTGGGCTTCCCCTAGACAGCATGTGAGACCATGGACAGATGGGCCACTGGTCTGATCCAGCGGGTTCTTCTTACATTCTAAATGTCAGTGGTGTAGCGTGGTTAGGACATAGTGCTAAGCCAGATATCGTAGTTTGTTGCTTATGCTTAGGGGCAGGGGTGAGGAGTGAAGCAAGAACATTCTCTCAAGTCCCAGTAAACCATGGTTTATCATGACCTGGGCATGTCATATGTCAAAATCACACTCCTTTGTCAGTTTCTGCTAGCTAGCACGCACAATCACATATTACACTACTGGCAGATGTTACGGCAGTGTTTCTAATCGTTTGTTTTGAAGCAATAATTCATTATTAGCACAAAATAGTTATTTTTAAATGCCCTTCAGAAGCATTTTTAAAAGATTTAGGAGCAATTTAAAATGCTGTTTAGCAAGCGTTTAAAAATAAAACACAGCACTGAAATTGAAAGGCTTAAGCAAACAATCAAAATCACAAGTCAGCAGTCCAGCAAACGTCCAGATCGTGACTCAGAGTCCAGTTCTGTTCAGAGTTAGGTGTTGACTCCAGGAAAATTGCAAAACACAAAGATTTCAGTCCTGATTTTGATGAAATTGTATTTATAACGGTTTGCTCGTAAGAATTCCATTCACTATTCTCTCTGGGAAAATAAAACCCCTAGATGTGCTTTCGTAGGGAACATATCATGTAAGACAGGCATTCCCAAACTTCGGCCCTCTAGATGTTTTGGACTACAACTCCCATCTTCCCCGACCACTGGTCCTGTTAGCTAGGGATCATGGGAGTTGTAGGCCAAAACATCTGGAGGGCCGCAGTTTGGGGATGCCTGATGTAAGATAAGCAGACGTCCCAACTGTTCCTAAGAGATACACAACTTAATAATGATTGACCAGATGCTATCAGGAATAGCATCTTTAAAAATGCAGCCATGATCTAAATGATTCCTATGTTTGCAAGAGTGAACTGAAGCAATGCAATAAGCAGCATGCGAGCGCAAACAGGGCCATTTTCTGCCCTGCAACCTCAGCTGCACTCCATTGCGCAAGTTGCCATCCTCCATGGGCTGTGGACTCAAATGTATGTGCAGAGGGTAGAAATGAAATGCGAAAAATTCCAAGAGCTCGGGCCAAAAAGATGATTAGCTATTCAGTCTTTAAATGACTTTATTTCTTTATGTTAAGGATAAGTTCCAGTTGAAATAAACTCCAGGACAAGACCCTGTTTCGCAATTCTTCGTCAGCTAGGTTTTCACGGTCAATGTGTACCAATTCTGTGTTAGGCTAATCATCTTTTTGGCCCAAGCTCTTGGAATTTTTCACATTTTGTTTCTCTTACCTACCAAGAACTCAAATTTGTGCAGAGGGTAGAAATGAAGCATGGGAAGAGATGGAAGCAAGACTGTGGACTGGCAGCACACCTTAGCCAAGAATAAAGGTGGCACCTAAGTTTCCTGGGTACCATTAAGCATCACATGTAGATTAACATTGTGGAAGCAGTTCCTCCTTCTCAGCAGAGCTCCTGTGCCCTATGATGGGGCAGTGCCAACTGCAGCCAGTCATAGCAGTCCCATCAGGGCCTCCCCTTCTCATTATAGGGGAGTTGCTTTATTCCAAGGACTTGGTTGAATCAATATTAAGCCTAGGTGTCAGTCACCCAAAAGTTCTAAAGAAATTGCACCATCCCTTCTATCCTAGATGAACTTTGTTAGGTTGTGTCCCTTGGAATAGCAAGCATTACGAGATCAAAGGAAGGTATCCATTTCTGTTGATTTCTCTGCATCCGTATCTTTGCGCAGCCCCCACCCCCAATATCTTGGGTGGAAGCTGCCATCGCAGATTCCCAAGTATGTTTATAACTGAAGCAGGAAGGTTTATGCTTTAACTTTTAAGGTACACTGTGCTGTCCTGCTCTGGCCAGGCACATATTTAAAGGTGCCTTGTTGAACATAAATCCACTTTATGTGACTCTGATTGTACCAAGTTTCATTTCACAGTTAACTTGTTTCTCTCCATTGTGTTTTATGAGACCATTGTGGTTGCTTCTCATAGCAGAACAGATGGTAGAGTACAGGAAAAGCCCAAATTTTGCAAGTAGCTAAAAACCCATCTTCTACCGTGTTTCTCATATTATAAGACATGTCTTATATTTATTTTTTCCTCAAAAAAACACACTATGGCTTATTTTCAAGGGATGTCTTATTTTTTTCCTCCTCCTCCTTGCCGTGGCCGGCATTGCTGCTGCGCCTATCACTATGTCTTATTTTCGGGGTATGGCTTATATTCCTTGAATGCTTAAAAATCCTGCTATGGCTTATTTTATGGGTATGTCTTAAAATATGAGAAACAGGGTATCTCTACATTTTAAATAAAAGGGTTCTTCATTTCTTTGCCCAGATGTACCAGCCAATGGACACATGTTGAAACCTGTTTGTATCTTATGTGACCAAGACCTTCATTTCTTTCTGAGAAAGCCCAATATACTCTCATATAAATCATTTATTACCATCTGTTATTAATTATTAGCTTTCCTCCTGCTTATAATGAATCCCTCCCCCCATTGCACCCATTTCCCATATGCTATCCTGCCTTCTTTTAGTCAATGCTAAGTCCAGCTACATTATAGGCTAGAAATCAATGATCCCCCACAACTTCACTGCTACATTTTTTTTATATTTATTTGGTGTTAGCTTCTGCAATGAGGCAGGATATAAATCTTGGTTTTAATATGAATAAATATGTCATGATCACATCTCAAAGGTGCCCCCCTTCCCTTTTAAGAGTGTGTGATAGGGTTGTCCATATTTTAGTGGAGAAGTAACCCAGGTCTGAAATTCCAGGAAGAAAGAGTGCATATGATTAGGAAATGCAGAAAGCTCATTATCAGAGCAGCAGGAGACAAAAGAAAAATCAGATGTATCAAACTTCAGCTCCAATTCACATAGAGACAATATATTAGTGCTGTGTCAACGTTCTCTAAATTTGATATGTGCTTTGAAAGTAGCACAATTGATGCAGACAGGCAGATACTGAAAAATACTCAACATGTCAAATGTTCACAGGGCTGTGCTGCCCCTTCGTTCCCTTGGCTGTTGCTTCATCATGGCGTTGTTTTCCTTCTACTCTCCCTGCCCTTCAATTTGTTTGGATTTATTTTAATTTTTTACCCCAAAAAGCAGATTCTGTACATTCTAATAGAATGTTGATCCATTTTGTTTCGAGTGTTAAACTTAGCTCCGGATTGAAAATAAATATACACACATTCATTTCCAGTGGCATAGTTCTGTGGCATGGGTAATACCTTTAATTCTTTATTCCCAAAGACGAAACCAAATCCAACTGCGGTTAAGTCCTAATGCTTCCTTAAGTAGTACCCAAGGAAAGCAGGTCCGTTTTCAAAAAGTAAATGTGCCACAGTGCAGAATGCACTCTAAATTTTTATCCACTCAAGAGCTTTGCCTCTGAGACTTCTTTCAACAAACAGCTCATAAATGAATACATATAAAAAATGAATCCTTGACTACACAAAGCGTAGTCTTTATTATTATTCCGAAAGGTAACGTATAATGGTTGCATTGAATGCTTAAGTAATCCATAGAGCAATTTCCGTTGCTGAGATATATTTGCATATATAAAGGCCCTTCTAGGTTACCATCTCCATAAAAGCTCCCAACATTCTGTCACGCTTCTCAGTGACCAAGAAAAAATGGCAGCTTGGATTGTGCAGATAACATTAAGATTAATACTTAAGGACTGGTGTCAATGGGTCAGGTACCAGGTACTCCAGTTGTGTCTTCAGATACGCCAGTGTGGTTTCTCCCACTTAAGTGAATCCCTTTTAACAGTTTTGGACAACATTTGCAAGGAGGGCGAAACCTACCTCCCTGCTCCAAACACAACCTGCACTGACTTATAAGGAATGGGGAGAGGAGAAATGTATTTCTGGGTACACAGCACACATAAATACACTACCCCCCCTCACAAAAAGAAGAAGAAAAATCCCCTCAGTATGCAAGCTCATCCTCTGCATCTATCACTTCTTAACATCAGGCAGTTTTCTAGTTGCATTTTTTCTTTTTAAAAGTCAATCTTAAGCACATGTTTTCTCATAAGTGAGCTCCATTCAGTTCAGTGGCATGTCCTCCCCCCGTCCCCGTCCCCTGGTAAATGTAAATAAATCCTGATAATGGATTTATTGAAGGAATATTTTGAGTATTTTACCCACTAATGTAGTAGGCTAAGGTGATGCACTCTGTAGTTTTGTTTTGCTTCTAGTCCAACCAGGATTCTTTTGTTGGTTCCCTTCCTTAGCTGGCTGGTTAAATCTGCCACCAGATGTACTTGGAATTCAGAAGGGAAGTGTGCAAATGGCAGTTACAACTCGCATTCAACTTTGCTATCAGATGCAAACCCCCCCCCCAAAAAAAACCCACAACTGCAGATGTGATACACTTTTAATTCATTTGTTTGTTAAGCTTCGGAAATGCAAGCAGTTATTATTTGAGGGTGTGCGAAGTCCAGTGTAATGAAGCCTAGGTCTGTGGCCAGGACTAATTTACAGCCTTACACATATTGTTGATGCTTTCTTTTTTATTAAATGATGCTGGTGCAGTTTCCAAATGCAACCCCTGACCCTCAGCCATTCTGTCAGGCCTGCCAAGCCCTGGGGAGCTCTGCCCACCTGTCCATACTGCCTAGCTCATGGGTAGACAAACTAAGGCCCGGGGGTCGGATCAGGCCCAATTGCCTTCTAAATCTGGCCCGCAGGCGGTCCGGGAATCAACCTGTTTTTACATGTGTAGAATGTGTCCTTTTATTTAAAATGCCTTTCTGGGTTGCCACGGTCCGAGATGTTTATGAGTGAAGTCTGAGTGGAAATGCTGGCCTTATATCCCCTGCCGGCTCTAGTCACCAGGTGCAGCAAATACCAAGTGGCCTCACCTGTGCGGCCGTGCCCTGCCTCCAAGGACCCCAAGTCCTGCAAAGCCCTGCTGGTCCCAGGGCCCGGCTCCTGCACACACTCCTGACATGGGTTATTTGTGGGGCATAGGAATTTGTTCAATCCCCCTCCCCAAAAATTATAGTCCGGCCCCCCACAAGCTCTGAGGGACAGTGGACTGACCCCCTGCTGAAAAAGTTTGCTGACCCCTGGCCTAGCTGATCTATCATGAGCTGGGCGGCATGGGGATGGGAAGAGCAAGTGGGGGAGGCTTTAACAACCCCACTCTGTGCTCCCAGTTCAACCAGTTCGCTGTCATATGACTAACGTGGTTGACTTCTACCAGGTTGCATGCACCTTGCTGTAAGATCATATGAAGCCACCATGTGGCAAAGGGCACACATTTTCTAGGAAACCGAAGGGATGTGGATATTATGGGAATCCCAATTAGGAAGTCACAGCCACCACTTCTGAGCTTAGGCCAGTTGCTGAACAGAGCATTTGGAACCTTTCGGAATGACCTCTTAGGGAACATCAAATTGATGCCATATACTGGCTTAAAGAAGGCTGGGCGTATCTTACCCACCGACCCCAAAGGCTAATTTTCACTATAGCTATAGCAATGTCCAGTGCAGTGAAGAAGCAAACCACATCTGGTGGTGGTGAAATCTGCTAAACCACATTTAGAAGTTGCCTTGGTGACTTCTCAGACTATTACTGCAGCTCCATTACTGGCCCAGAGAAGCTTTTACAGGTGCCCTGTGCATTCCTGGGTTCGTTTTGTTACTTTCCCCTGTAATTTTTGCATATTAAGATGTATGCAGGATCACGAGTCACGTTTTCCTAGATTGCGAGGCCTTAGCAACCAGGAGAGGAAATCTGTTTAGCTATATATGACTAGTGGGACTTTTCTGCTCAAATTGAATGATGACAGAGATTTGCCTTTGTTTTACACTGTGCTGTAAATTTTAAACAGCAATATTTGTGCTGGCAATTGCTCAGGAGGTGTGTATTTTGCACCTGGCATGAATTTTGATGTCCTAATAGTTTCCTCCTAGGAAGCTATTTAATTAGGAAAAGGTGGAAATCGGTGCAATAAAAGCACAAAGGAGTGCCTTAACCCTAGGAGGATGCTGGGGACACGAGTTGAATTAACAGATCAGTCTTAGCCGCTATGTTATATGCAGAAGTGGGTTTCCTGGGTTTGGTGATTTGTATCCTGTTTTGTGGCTGGAGTGGAGGGTCCCAAGGTGAATTGTGGGCCACACACAAGTACTAAGATGTTTTTTGGGCGGGATGTCAGCAGGTAAAGCCTTCCCCATAATTGTATTCCTATCCTAGGAGAGTCTTATCCCGTTGATTTTCTGCCTGTCACAACTGTTGAAAGCACAAAACCCCAACGCCAGCACTAAATCATGCAAGGAATTCTGTTTTCATGAGTTCTAAATCATTTATGTTGCTTTTATTATTATTTTTATCAATGGATCTTGCTCTATTCAGGGCTATACCCAGGCATGGTAATGGGGGTGACGGGTGGGATCAGAAGAGATTGGGATTTACAGCAAGCAAGGTTCTGATGCCGGTTCCTGGATAAACTCCAGGTGACATTGTTAAAAAGCAAGCAGTGCATTCCAAGAGCATTTATGGTGGTTATTTCTTATTTATTTATTTCTTATTTATACACTGCAGCAGTGTCATCAGCTCAGGTCAAACAGCCATAAAGGATTTGAGACTTTTACATGAATATACCCATCTGAGGGAGATCCTGGACCCCATACTGGCGAAGTCAGTAAGCCTCCCGGAAAAGTAAATATACGACCTGCTCCTGCTAGGCAAAGACCAGAAGATTAGCAGGACGGTCGCCAGATTCTGTGTCCAGATATGCAGACACAGACTTTCTCCTGAGAATAACCAGCCCGTCTGAACATCCCAAAATACGGTTCCCCGAGCAATCTAGGCCCAGTCCTCTGCGGCAGCTTTTTAAGTTTTAAGTACTTGCGCATTGCATTTACAAATATCAATTTTATTGTTGTATAAAGTGTCGCATATATGTTATGTTCCTTGGAACTGTTCTTCCAAAGGGATTTTTATAAGAGCTGGTCTTTGACCGTAATAAAGTATTCTATTCTATTCTATTCTATTCTATTCTATTCTATTCTACCCATCTGAGTGTTCATTCCAGCAACAGCAGACCAGACCACTTCGTAAGCATCTTCCTTTTTCTCACATGGGTGGGAAAGTAGTTAATCGCACACTCCCATGTTGCTGCTACAAATTCAGCTTCCCCAACTGAATTTCCCTTACCCACTCCACCCTCTCCTGCAAAAAACCCAACACACCAAGAGCCTGGATAGCAACGCTGAAATAATCCTTGAAGTAACAGGTCTAGTTGGCCACTCTTGGTTGGCTTTTTAGGTTATTTCCCGCACCCTGCCCCCACTCACCACTTCTTGTTTGGAATTATATTTTATTGGCTTTTAAAGTTTTGCTTTGCTTTAATTGTATTAAGGTGGGGGGTTGTCCAATTTTATTGGGTTTCCATTTAAAAAAAACAAATTATTTCAAATTTAACACCGTTTTTAAAACTGACTTTCCAAGATGCTTCTTTTCCCTGCCCCCTTTTCTGCTTGCAGTAAATTAATTGTATTAACTTTTTAACGTGTTGTGAGCCACCTTTAGGGCCACATAGGAATGAGGGAGGGAGCAAAAGGTGGGGTTTAAAATCATTTTATAAACAACTCATTGGGGAAATTAAAACTGTGTGTGTACACACGTAGTTCATAAATCTCATATATGTAAATGTGAAATGCAAACCTTGGGGCATACAATTGTGTACAGTAGAATAAATATTTTTATTTTTATTTTTGCTATAAAAAATACTGCCTCAATCACGCCAGTGCTTTATTGCATCGATAATATAAATCAACCAGTCCGCATGAGCTTTGTGGCCATACATTATCTGTAGAAACTCTTTAACATGCAACTGTGGCATTGGTGTTAACAGGAGAAGCATCTTTCACGGACACTGGCATTTCATCAAGTGTGATGGCTTTATCGAGAGTTGAGTTTCGAAATTGCTATACAGGCGATGAATTTGTTTGACAAGTTTATTCATGTAACAAGTTGGATAATCATTTGTGATTCACAATTGGGATCGCTGTGGGACTGTTAATTTAAAACTCTCACAGTATTCCTTATCAGATATTCATTAAAGTGTTTGCGTCATGTGCTGCCAGGTCTGTATTAATGACTGCACCGTAAATTTGCCCTTCCTACAGGTTTATTGCTTTATCAGGTATTCACTTAGGATTTCACTATTCTGTCATAAAGCATTTTCCAGGCGTAAAATACAATTTTCTTATTGAGATAATATATTGCATTAATCAGGACAGCACATCAGCTGCTGTGGGCGGGGGGGGGGGGAGTAAGGAAATCTGTATACACTTGATGCACCTGAGGATAATTTGGCAGTGCATTTTAAGGGCAAAACTGCAGGTTGCGCCAGCAGACATGTCTTAATGTAATTTCTCGTTTGGGCTGAAACGTTTGGAGGGTAGGAGTGGTGGAGGAGCAGAAAATATTTGCCAGTTTTGCCAGGGTAGTGATTGCTTCTAAATGGAAATCTCAATTCTTGCCCTCAAAAGAGGAGTGGATTTGGAAATTAAAATGAATATATAGAACTGGCAAAGCTAGCCTCAATCATAAGATATCAGTCAAATCAAAAATTAAAAAAGGAATGGAAATGTTTCCAAGATTAAATGTTGTTCTAAGAAAGGTATGCTAATATGCCTAGAATAAAAATGTAAAGTATATCTATGAATTGGAAGAGAGGCGAGAGAAAAGAAATATAAAGAATGATACATTTGGAGAATGCGAAGATAAAGGTGGAAATAGAGATTCAAAGAAGTCGAATTGTGGCGGAGGGAAGCTGTGTGTGCAGGGGGGGAGTATTATATGATAAGTATGTAATATTTGTTTTCAGTGTTTTTGGATTGTTTTCAATTTTTTATTACTTTTTTGTTGTTGTTTTGTTTTTTTTCTGTATTGTTTAAACAATAAATAAATTAACATGCAAAACCTGCAAAAAGGGGGGGGGGAGGAAAAAAAGGGGAAAGGGGAAAAAATGTTTGCCAGATTTAGCCTTCATGTATCTGCTGGATTTTCCCTGCCCTGCTGGAGAATAAAACAGTTTAAAAAACCAGGACGACAGGGTCTTGCATGGCAAAAATGGAGGGTGGGGAAGGTTCAGCACCCAACAGATTCTCGGTGTAAAATGAATTATGAGGGGAACGTGGTGACTGAGAATTCTGTGTTTCAGAGCTATTACACTGAAGTCCTGCTTAGCTTCTGTGTTCCAAAGCAATAGGCCAAACTTGATGAAATGTACAAGGTATAGGACTAGATCTATGGCTTAAGAATGCATGGAGAATAGCACTTGCAGAGAAAATAACCCATAATGTAGCAGTACTGAAAGGAGGAAAGAAACAGATGCTTTCTATGCCAGTTGATGCCAATTTGTTACATATGGTTAATGCGTCCAAAATGGAGATTACATTGTTGGCTGCATCAATGTGACTTCCTAATTGCTGAACAATGTTCATGTGTGTCCTTTCTCCTTTGGGTGCCAAAGACTCTGGTGATATAACATATAAGATCCCTGTTGAAGCAACTACAAAAATATACAGTAAACAAACATAAGTGAAGATCAAAAAATAGAATCTGAATCTGAATACTTACTAAGCTTCTAGCAAGAGGGGCCATGTTCACATTTTTTCTTTGTACGAATGTTACCATGTTCATTTACCGGTAGTTATATTATTGCAAAATCAGTGAAATATGTTTGGCAAAAACCCTTTTGTGTTTTTACTCTTTTTTTTTAAATTTTTTAAAAACAATCTTTATTGAAAATCTTTAAAAATCAACATATAGTTGTGTTTTTACTCTTAAGACTAGAGAAAAGTTGTTTTGTTGTCTTAGCTGCCTTTATTTGTTTTTATTGTTTTGTAGTTGCTTGTTGTATAGTTGTTTGCTTTATGTTTTGCATCTTGTCCTAGGTATTTTTAAATGAATGAATGAATGAATGAATGAATGAATGAATGAATTGTAGCTTGTAGCGGGGGGAAACCTGGTACGAAGAGAAGAGAGTCATGGGAGAGAGCTATGCACAGCCTGAGCTTTGCTTTCTGGTCTCACTGAAGCATTTTAATAATAAATAATAAAATTTATTATTATTATTATTATTATTATTATTATTATTATTATTATTATTTTCCTTTCCTGCTATCAAAGATACAAGCCACTGTGCCATCTAAATGCAAGCTAGTCTCTTCAGCAGCAGATGGCCTCTCTAGTAAAACCAAGAGGCAAGGCTCTTTTTTTGGAACCTGGCCGAAGGGTGTGATTCTGCGCCATTTCCAGTAATGACATTAAGAGCTCACATGTGCACTTGCAAAAGAGTTCACACGAGAGAGTGCCTCTGTGTGTAGATATATTCTGTTTCCCCCCCAGAAAAGTTGTGTGGATGACTGATCTGCCCATTAAATTTTCATGTCTAGATGATCATCTGTTTTTAATGCTGCCGGTGAACTCTGCATAATTTTCAGTGAGGTGATATACATTCTCTTCAGAGAGTGCCCGTAGATTTCCATTTCAGCACCTATCACAAGAAGACCTTAAAATGCATATTAAACTTAAGAGACATTGAAACACACATTCGCACCCATGGCTGCCTGCCATGACCATAGCAAATATTTATGGAGGACTTTCTCTCAAACAGTACGTAAGGCTACATGAGCTGACTTGAGTTGTGGCAGAGCTGGGTGAAAAAGTACCTGTGAGTAAAGAGCTATTTTTCTGTTTTTGTAGAAAATGCTCTGTAATTGTACTGGTCTGCTCATGTCCTTTTATACTGTTTGAGAAATTGTCCTCCATACAATTACCATAGAATGTGAAATCAATTAACGGTATTACACCATTGGAAAACTCACTTCAGTGCTGTTTTATAGCTGCAATATTACCTTTTTGTCATTGCTTTTTAGCCTCTCAGCAAATATCCTCCTGTGATCAACGATATCTCTTTCTGGCTGCCCTCTGAAAAATACTCCGAAAACGATTTCTATGATTTAGTTCGAACCATTGGTGGAGATGTGGTGGAAAAAGTTCACCTCATAGATGAATATACACATCCAAAGTAAGTTGGACATATATCCCCCCCCCCCGTTTGATGTTTGTGATGAAAAGTACCTGTAAGAATTTACAGGCTTGCCAAAAGCATATAGCATTCAAACTTGATAAGACTGGGCCAAAATTTGGGTGCAAATTTTGTAAATTTAGTGGAGATTTTTTTATATTAAAAATGTAGTTGGTATTTGCATGGCTGGATCAAGCAGAAAGGGGAAAATAAGAAAGAGCAAGAATATTCGCTTGAGAAGTCATTGGGATTAGCATTGGTTGAGCAGGAAATGTATTGGGATTAATGGACTTGCGTTAAGGTGTTCAAGTAACAAGGACAGGAAAAGAAAGGAAAATAAGATGCATGAGAATAGGTTCGAGGCAGAGAGGCAAAGAGAAAATGCCCCAGGACTAGGAAGAAATCTTGAGTTTTCCCCATGAAGGATTATCTGGAGTTTGGCACAACAGAACCTTCTATGAAACGTTATAATGAAAGGGGACCCTGTGTATGTAAACTGTGGGTCTGAAGGCCAACAGAGATTTTATGACGGTCAAATGGGGCTGGTTTAAATTGCTTTCCACAGCGACCTTTTCCCATGTGGCAGGCTTTTCCATGTACAATTAGTCTTCTCCAGTTCAACGCAAAAAACAAGTCCATAATAGGATGGAGAAAACCACCTCATTCACGGTTGTGAGGCAATGCAGGCAAGTGAATGGCTTGGCTCACATGCCGCCATTGCAAAGCAGCCTCCTCAGAGGGGTCTCGGCTTCAAGCTGCCAGTTTCTAAATACAGTGGTACCTCTAGTTACGAACTTAATTCATTCTGGAGGTCCGTTCTTAACCTGAAACTGTTCTTAGCTAGAGGCATGCTTTCGCTAATGGGGCTTCTTGCTGCTGCTGTACCGATTTTCGTTCTCATCCTGGGGCAAAATTCTCAACTCGAGGTAACTCTTCCAGGCTAGCAGAGTTTGTAACCTGAGGCGTTTGTACCTCGAGGTACCACCGTATGTCCATGCCTCCCTTTATCCCTCTTACAACAACCTCGTGAAATTTCATAGGATGAAAGAGAATGAATTGCGTAATGCCATTCTGTGGGTTACATGGCTGATCTGTGCTTTGAACCTCAGAGGTGAACTACAGTACTAGTTTGTAATGAAACTTGCATTTTTTAACTTAAATATAATAATGAAAAGCAGCTTGGGGAGGGGGGCGTTTATGAGTGGAGGATCAGGAACTAAAGTGTTATGAGTGTGAGAAACTTAGGTTGCGCAGAGGGGAAATGACTGATGGGGAAATGACTCTTGTTTCCACTCCAAGAGAGCTGCTTTTCATTTTAAAAAACAAACAAACAAAATATCGGAGCTTTGTTATGCATCTCAGTATGTAAAGTGTCGTTTGCCTCTTGATCTTCCAGATTTATTCACGTGAGCGCAGTAGCTCAAAGATATAAAAATGATCACATGGAATAAAACGTGCCTCCTGTGACATGGCATCACAACTTCACCTCAAGCCCTCCTTTCAAGCAGAGTTGGAAGGGATTTCTGGGGTCATGTCGTCAAACTCTTGCTGATGTAGGAAATCCAATACACTTAACATTCCTGATAGGTTGACCATCTGGCCTCTAACAAAGGAGAGAGCGTGTCACCTTCTTAGAGACATATTTCGGTCTCTTTTTGTTACACACAATAAAGCAGAATATCTTTATGTTTGAGATTTCCTTTATCTAGTACAGGAAACTGGGCTTCGTGTTGCAAGGCCTGACAGGAAGAACACTTCTTTTTGCATGGTTAGGTAAAGAGAGATATAGAAGGAGCTAGGAAGAAATACATAAAACTCTAATCCAGAAATGAACTGTGCTGTCAGTGGTACGCAGGAAGTAAATTTTTTAATCAGAACAACTAAAAATACCTTGGAAAAGGCATCAGGGGAGACAGTAAGCAACAAAATTGATTTTGCTGCTTTTCTGCTGCATCGCTGTTGTCTTTTTTTATAAAAAAGAGAGAGAAAAGGCACGGGGAGTGAACAGAGAAATCTCTTTTTGGGTTTGAGTGATATGCTTGTTTACTTTCTCGAAGCAGAGTTGCTCATTTGTAACTGTCTAAAGCAAATATTAATACTGGGGAAAGAAAAGTTAATAGCACTTGTTATTTAGTTAGATATGTCAGAATTTTAAAATCCTTGGGTATGCTACGAGTCTTGGGATGTAATGATCTCAGTCTCATCCTTGAATTCAGGTATTTTGGGAGGAGGGGTGGGAAATGTTGGCTAATATTGTCTTCTAAATGGAATCCCATCCATTCATAGCTTTATTATTTTTATGTCTTCTAAGAGCTGTTTTCTATGAGATCCTTTCATTTTATTACTCCTAGATGAGACAGTTTCTCCTACCCAAATTTCTCTCACATTGCACTGCTTAATTTTCTTTTTTTAAAAGATCATGGCTACAAATAGTGTGGTTTTGGGAGGTGGGTGGTTTTTGGAGGGGTTTTTTTTAAATAAAAAAACATGTCTTGCTTGAATTTTACCTTTCAAAATATACAAGATCATGAAGAAGCATTGCTACTAGAATTACACAAATGAAAACCTAATCAGTTTCACCTTCAGCACCTTGTTGTTCCTCACTCTAAGCACACAGCAATTTTCAAAAGGATTCTTTGGTATTACGTTTAACTGCTGACCTAGCAAAGTCATGGGAATAGCTTCACACACAAAACACCAGCAAAAGAGCAGGGAAGGCTTGACATCAGAGAATAGAGATTTTCTATTAATGAGCTGTATCCTTTCATACACAAGATCATTCTCATCTTTGCTCAAATAAAAGTAAATCTTATTGGCCAAGCTTGGAGCGAAGGGGAGGCCTTTGGTTTTACACAACTGACGTTTTCTGTTTGCTTATACAGTGGTACCTCGGTTTATGAACACAATTGGTTCCGGAAGTCTGTTCATAAACTGAAGCGTTCATAAACTGAAGCGAACTTTCCCATTGAAAGTAATGGAAAGTGGATTAATCCGTTCCAGACGGTCCGCGGAATAACCATTCATAAACTGAAGCGAACTTTCCCATTGAAAGTAATGGAAAGTGGATTAATCCGTTCCAGTCGGGTCCGCGGAGTACTTAAACTGAAGCGTTCATAAACTGAAACATGGGTGTAATTGGTTCCGGAAGTCTGTTCATAAACTGAAGCGTTCATAAACTGAAGCGAACTTTCCCATTAAAAGTAATGGAAAGTGAATTAATCCGTTCCAGATGGGTCCGCGGCGTTCATAAACCGAAAATTCATAAACCGAGGTGTTCATAAACCGAGGTTCCACTGTAGTGCAATATCTCTCTTAAGCTTTACAGTGGAGCCATGAAACTTGCAACACAGGAAATATTCATGTGTTTCAAGTTCAAATATGGGCCCAGCCACTTATTTTCGAGCAGTGTAAGAAATTGGATTATTTCCCTTGAAAACTAAAGAAAATAAAAGTTGTTGTGTACATTTGGGGCATAATTCCTTCATTTCAAGTTCAAATGAAACAGGCAATCTGCCCAGTTTTGAAGTGGGCAGGAGATTATACTAGTGTACGTTGTAGACAATGATAGTAGAACTCCTTTGATGCCCTGGAATGTTGTTTAATATCCTAGCTTCTCGGGGAATGGAGCTCAAATCAGGAGCTTGCTGCATTTTATGTGGGTATTTAAATATCCACTTGACAAAGGAAACACCCCTTACACAGGCCTGAGGGTAGTACGATCAAGAGAGGGTGGGTCAGGGGTAGAAATCTGTGAAAAGAGGTCAAGAAAACTAGGTAGCTAAGGCAAAGGAGGCCTCCTGTTGTTGTTGTTGTTGTTGTTGTTGTTGTTGTTGTTGTTGTTGTTGTTGTTGTTGTTGTTGTAATATTTCTGAAGGCAAAGGTAACCCATCATCATCATTAGTAGTAATTAATTAATGATTAACACTTGTTGCTACTATTATTATTTCAATTTCTTACCCACCCTACACCATAAGGTCCCAGGCTGGGTTGCAATAATTTTAAAATACAACATTAAATTCACTTTAAAATGAATTTTTTAAAATGAAAAAAACTAGTAAGCATCTATAATGAACCCACAAACAGAGGAGATGATGTCCTAAGATGCTGAAAAAACGTGGATTTTTTCCCTTCTGCCTTAGAATTTGCCCGGTGCATTTTGTTCTGTTCTTAAAGGCCTTCCTGAGGGGTTGGAATGAAAAGTAGCCTAGACATCTCTATTAATAGTACCGCTTGTTCACATTAACTGGTAACAGACATCAGTATATACAGTAGTAAAAGGCATCGGTATTCAGGAAGTTGAGGGAAAGACGGACTAATGAGAGAAAAAATGTGGGAAAACATCACAGGGGACTAAGGACAAGAAGACTGACTGACTGACTGACTGGAGAAGTGGGAGAAAGGACAGACAAGAGCTGTAACAGGCACTTATGCAGCAAACATGGAGTTTTGTTGTCTTATTCTGAAATGAAACTTCTTGAGCCAGGTGATCTACTAGTATTTTTGCTTCCACTTAACCATTTACATGAGGTTTTTGGCGTCAGGAGGCAAGGAGGTTGGCTGCTGCTGCACTTCTTCTTCCGCCTCGTGACGATTAGACAGTGTCTTGTAAAACTCGGGATCAAGGTCATCCTTTCCTACTTCTGCCTCCACTCCCTCACTTCTGTGAGACGCTGTGCTCAGGCTCTCCTTGTGAGATGCTCATGGGCATCCGGTTGGCCTCTGCGAGAAGAGGATGTTCAACTGAAACATCCTTTGGCCTCACCCACCAGGGCTTTTCTTAACGTTCTCGTGTCGTACAGCACAGATAATCACAAATGAGTGGTTCTGAGGGGATGGGAGCTCAAGCGATCTCTTTCCAGGTAAATGCGATGCTCTTTGCTTGGCGCTTGATAGGAGAAGGTCCAAATGTGCTTGTAATGAAGGATAGTGTTTGAAGAGGCGTATGACGGGTGACAGCTGTGCTCTGCCCGTTTTGTTCAAGCATCCTCAGGAGTCAGCTGTTTAGTGTATGATTTGTTAAATACCCTAATTCCCAGGGTGATCCCTGCATCCAAGGATGCATGTCCTGCAATTACCTTTAGGGGAAGAAAGAACAGGTGAACGTGAATGTTGTCACTGGCATTCACGCAGCACAAGGGAGAGCTATATCCTTTCATCAAAAAGCTGTCCCTGGTGGACAGTGTGTGTGTGTGTGTGTATCTTTTTCCAGCTGGTCTTTCTGGACTAAGGAGACCGTTGCCTGCAGTAGTAGTACATATCAGGACCCGGCATACTAGCATGCAACCAGCCAAAATGAGCTTTAAGGAGGGGATCATGAGATCCCCAAACTCGTGCTTGCCTTGTAAGCTTAATGGGGTGGCGAGCATTTGCAAAGGGAAACCAACACCCAGGAGGGAATATTTAACATTTCCTCTGCCTGACAGTTCTTTCCCACATCCTCTTCCCCCAACTGTTGTTTCCCCAGCTAAAGCTCAGAGGCCAGAAATAAACCAGGGATAGTGGTGGAGGGGCGGACTTTGCAGAAGATAACTGGTGGGCGGAGGAATGCTTTAAGCAACTTCTTCGCTTCTGTCATTTTTTCTATGAGAGTGCCCCACTGCCCCAAAATTGCCATTGCCCGAGCAATGGGGGCTTCGGGGATCTGTATTTGCTGCAATAATGTGTACTTTTGCCCTCATAAAATGTAAGCTGAGATTACTGGGGGCTGGCGGTGGAAATGAATGAGCTTCAGAAAGTTTGAGGATGGTAAAGCCGGTTGTGACTTGGAGCTTAAATCTGAGCAAAGGCTACCCTGTTATTCCTATAAATCTAGCCCTAAATCACCACCATAAACATATAATAACTGGCCTGGTGTTACATTTGCAGTTAGATGTACTTTTGAGGTCAGCCCCTGTTCATGAGTAATGGATGCCCCCGGTTGGAAAATTTTAATCTGCAGTGTTAAATCGCCATCTTTAAAACAACAGGCAAAGGTAACAACGAAACCACTTGGCTAAGCACACATTGAGGTGATTGACTGTTATAGTTATTGTAATGATCAATTGGGTTAATATTCTGTTTTACTATTGCGGCGTATACAAAAATTCATATTTAAGGCTCACACCTTTTAAGGGTTCTGGGAGATGGAGGGTCTGGAATGCTTTCTAATGACAATGTGTCAGCCAGCTGTTGTTCCGACTCTGCCTCCTCCTCCTCTCCCATTATTTCCCAACTTTCCCCTTCATCTGCCTCTGATCTGTGACCTCATAGAATCATAGAATCGTAGAGTTGGAAGAGACCACAAAGGCCATCCAGTCCAACCCCCTGCCAAGCAGGAAACACCATCAAAGCATTCTTGACATATGCCTGTCAAGCCTTTGCTTAAAGACCTCCAAAGAAGGAGACTCCACCACACTTCTTGGTAGCAAATTCCACTGCCGAACAGCTCTTACTGTCAGGAAGTTCTTCCTAATGTTTAGGTGGAATCTTCTTTCTTGTAGTTTGAATCTATTGCTCCATGTCCGCTTCTCTGGAGCAGCAGAAAACAACCTTTCTTCCTCTTCTATATGACATCCTTTGATATATTTGAACATGGCTATCATATCACCCCTTAACCTTCTCTTCTCCAGGCTAAACATATCCAGCTCCCTAAACTGTTCCTCATAAGGCATCGTTTCCAGGCCTTTGACCATTTTGGTTGCCCTCTTCTGGACACGTTCCAGCTTGTCAGTATCCTTCTTGAACTGTGGTGCCCAGAACTGGACACAGTACTCCAGGTGAGGTCTGACCAGACCAGAATACTGTGGTACTATTACTTCCCTTGATCTAGATGCTATACTCCTATTGATGCAGCCCAGAATTGCATTGGCTTTTTTAGCTGCTGCATCACACTGTTTACTCATGTCTAGTTTGTGGTCTACCAAGACTCCTAGATCCTTTTCACTTGTACTGCTCTCAAGCCAGGTGTCTCCCATCCTGTATTTGTGCCTTTCATTTGTTTTGCCCAAGTATAGTACTTTACATTTCTTTCCCTCTCACAGTTACCACTGTGAGTTTCAGAAGTCCTCTTTTAACAATAGCTGACTTTGGATCCCTTTGGAGAGTACTATTTAATGTCTATTTACAAAGTGTTTCCCCTGATTTAGTATTCCGCACACAGTGCTTCTAAACTCTCATACCCATGTAATTATCTGCTGCAAGAGGGATAGGGATGGGGGATAAATTCATTTTTGTTTGCATTGTAATGAGAAACTATCTAGTGCATACTTTTCAAACCAATACACAAGCTGAAACACAGCTATCTGAAATTAGCATTTCTCTGAATTTTGCAGTTCAGTTGTCCAACCAGAAAATGTGTACAAAAATGTGTATATTTGTTGAAAGCATGCTTGAAAATGCATACATTAGTGAAAGCAACATATGAGAATAGAATATTTTAGAGGAAATTGCTTGCAAAACAGTGTATATTAGTCAAAACTGCATGCAAAAATGTGTATATTAAGAGAAGTTTGCATGATACTGCTAATGAATTTTCCTGAGGATTTATGTATTATATGTAGGCTGCTCTGGAAATGTGGAAAATTGAACTTAAGTTTGGTAAAATGAGAAACTGAGCAAAATTGAAATTGGCAGATTCATACATCCCTTAAGAGACTTATACCATACGGCAGCCTTTCTCAACCTTGGGTTCCCAGATGTTTCTGGAATACAACTCCCATCATCCCTAGCTAGTGGTCCTTGACCTAGTGGTCAAGGATGATGGGAGTTTAGTCCAACAAAATCTGGGGACCCAAGGCTGAGAAAGGCTGCCATAGGCTCACCAACCCAGTGCTCTCCAGAAGTTTTGGACAACTACTGCCATGAATTCCAGCCAGTACAACTGAGCTGGCTGCGGCTGATGGAAGTTGTAGTCTAAAACATCCTGAGAGTACAAGGTTTGCAAAGCTTACCATAGGACGTTAGAGTGTGGGGACAGGAAGAAGGGCAAGAGAAATGGCCACAGTTGTGGGAGCTTGGTCCCCCCATGTCCCTTGTTTGATCACTTTTCACCAGACCATTGCCTGCTAAAAGCACTGAATAAATCACAACAGTAACACCAGGCATATTTCCTGAGCAGTACTTTGGAAAATGCCACAGAAGATCTTGGACCATTTGAGCATGTGGCACAGCGAACCTTTTGCTCTGTGAAAAAAAAAATGAAGTTATGTTTTTCACCTCTCTGAGCGCATTATGATTCTCAGTGAGCATATGCAATGAGAAAACAACTGTCCCCGAGCGTAGCAAGGGAGCCTTTCTCTGCACCTGGCTTGGCGCTTTAGTGCTTAACAGGCAGTGCCTGAATGAAAAGGGCATTTATTATGGTGTATGATTTCATGTATAGGCATTCTCTTTCGTCTTCACAGATAGCACAGCAGGTGCTCAGCCTGAAAGGGTTGGGGCTGTTGTTAAGGAGCTTGAAGTGGCCCATCTCACTTCAGAATCTGTCATTAAAGGCAGGGATGGGCAAATGTTTTCATCCCAAGGGCCACATTTCCCACTGCCGAGGTGCTGAGGGCCGCAACAAAAGTGCTTGTGTCCAAAGGGAGCAGGCCTAGAGCTGGACACGGTCACCCCAAACTCTCTGTTGCACTCACAACGCAAACCCTTATACCATATACTCACATTTAAGCATGCATATTCACATACTGCACACATAAGCGCAGAAAGCACAGTATACACAATGCGCCAATGTAGATCAACCCCCGTTCTGTGCAGCGATAGGGCTGGGGGGGGGGGAGAGAACTCTTACTGGCTCCAGTAGGAGACTTTTTCCTCAAGCCTAATTTACTTCGTAGGGAAGAGAGGTGAGAAGGGGAGGTTGCAGTTCGGATGGAGAAGCCCCGAATTGTCCGTTGTTTAGTTTGTTGGGTGGCATCTTGTATGCTTCCTGCTGGCAAACTCCTGCAGACAAGCTGGTGCCAAGCATATTGCTCTTGATTTCCTTTGGACCGCACCAGCAAGGCCAAGAGGGAGGTCTTGCCATCTGGGCAGCCCAGGACCTCCATACACACTTTAGGCTTGAGCCCCAAGGTGCTGCTAATTTATTGCTAATCTATTGTCTCTCAAGAAAAGCAGACACCCCCCCCTTGAAAAAAAAAGTTTATGTTTTAGCAATCCACTTGGATTTTCTGCCTCAGACAATAACATACTTGGGGCAGTTACCTATACTCCTGTTGGGACTTGTATGTATTATTTTAAGTTCCCTGAAAGTGGAATCCTGTGACTTAGCTTCTCAAGGTGTGGGGCAAGTCATGTGTAGTTGTGTGTGTGTGTGTGTGTGTGTGTGTGTGTGTGTGTGTGTGTGTGTGTGAAACACCTGTCATTCCAGGGAGGAGGAGGATCCAGAGGTAAGCTCTCCCTAGAATGGATATGGATATACAGTGGTTAGAAAGAAACCTCAGGTTGCTGTGATGGAAGATCATGAAGCATGTCAACAATGGGGAGTTGGTACACAAATGCAGTAGGACTCTTCAGTACCCATTCTGTAGCTTCAGTTTAGGATATGCAGGAACAGCCCCTGCAATAAGTCTTTGTTGGGGAGCCAGGGGTGCAGCAAATCATCACTTACGATCTTATAATTACAGTTTGATATATATTATGAATATGGCTACAATTGTGAGTTTGAATATTCCCCACTCTCTCCCAAGTTCCTTTTATGCTTTTTTGAAATTAACTGTTTTAACTTTTTTCTGTGCCAAAACCAATAATCCTTAAAGACAGGTTAGTTTTAATGCAAACTGCAATGAGAGTGTAAATCAAATCTGCTCTGTCATCCTGTAATCCTTAAATGTTGTGAGGACACAGTGCCCCTTCAGATATGAGGTGTGTTTTCTTTCTCTTTTAAGCCAAGTGACTAATTTTCAGCCTTTTATGGTGTCCTGATAATAATTCCAAACGCCTCTTTGATCTAGTTAGAAGCAAATTTGGGGGAAGGGAAGAATGAGCAGAGAAGTGGAACGGCAAAAAAGACAGGTGCAATATTAGGAATGGTGTCTGTGCCTGTCTCTGTGTAGAAAAAAATAGAGAAGTATTGCCAAATCTAATGTGTGGTTAGTTGTGGCCAATTGCTCCCATGCTTTTTCTCCTGTTGCAAGCCTGTACAACTTGTGACACACCAAGTCAAATGTAGCCCACTGCACAGTGGCCTACCAGGCCACTAAATTTATAGTTACGGGTACTTAACGAAAACATCAAATTTATTGAGACCTCAGTAGGTGAGCTGGAAGGCTGCATTCAGCTTGGTTATATAGGCCAGACCATTAACTAAAGAAGATAGAAGACTGCCTTAAGCAAAGCTGGACTATGAATTAATCAAGCTTAGTATTGAATTCTTTGGCTTTGCAGGCCAGTTCCTTTTCTGAGCCTCTTTTAGCTCTAGAATGGCAATATCCTTTTAGAGGTGTTTGCAATGCTTGTGCCGTCATTTATGGGCAACCCAGTCCGATGGGCAGCATAATAATAATAATAATAATAATAATAATAATAATAATAATAATAACAAATAAATAAATAAAATCAGTGCTATTTTTCTAGAAAAGGAGGTGCCAGAACTCACAATGAAGCCTCCCCGTTCTCTTATAATGGCTGGAAAAAAACCTGGTTATTGTTATTGTTATTGAGACAAGATTGTTTGTTGGCGCAATTTTGCTGAATCCCACCGGTTCCTTGTCACATTGGAATATTTTATTGCAGCAGGTGCATAGTAGAAGCTGCACCTCATAAAGCAGCTAGCAGCATGGAGCAACCGTGTAATGTTTCAAGCAACCTTCACATGGTATTTATGTCTTTATTTGAATGGTTATGATCTGCATTTTCATAAAATTTATCAAGGCGACTTACAACATAAAATATAATAAAACCAAGGTATATATATATACACACACACATATATAAAGCATCAGTATGGTAGTCATATTGTTTGAAGTCGCCATTAGCACCTTCCTTAATGTTCAGATGGATACAGAAAAAAACATGTCCTGTCCAGCATGAGTGGATGAGTTGGCAATAATAATAATAATAATAATAATAATAATAATAATAATAATAAACAACCTTGTTTATTATATGGTGTGGCTGTTTGCATTCACTTTAATCATGTCATAAAGTGTATCAGAATGCCATTTGCCTTTACTGCTGTGTTTCAGCTTGAGCTTTTTCAAGGTCCATTTAAAGCAAAGCTCTTTTATGGGAGGAAACCTTGCTTGTCTTATAGTTCAAGAGTTTTATCTTCACAAAACATTCCCCTGTGAATAGGCCTGCCTAATTTCTTTTAAAATTTCCTTTAAAAAAAAAACCTTTTCAGATAATCTGATGGGACTTGACATGTGAGGGTGGAAAGCTGAACCTTCTTTCTGGGTTTTGAATACTGCACTGCTTGGGGTGGGGGGGAGTTGATGTCAAACAAGAGACTTTTTAAAATACTGACAGTGCTAAGTCATAGCTGCCAAGTCTCCCGTTTTCCCCGGGAAATCCCCATTTTCCAGCTGTTCCTAGCTGAAAAAATGGATTTTTTTGTTTCCCCCCGGTTTATTCTGGTGTGGCGGCCATTTTGGAACTGGGCGGAGCATGCTCAGAAGCGACTTTTAATGCTTCTCTGCCCAGTTCCAAAATGGCTGCAGTGCGACTTCTGGCGCGGCGGCCATTTTGGAACTGGGCAAAGCAGCATCAAAAGTCACTTCTGAGCATGCTCTGCCCAGTTCCAAAATAGCGGCAGCGCTATTTCCGGTCTGCTATTTCCGGTCCGATCCCTTATTTCTCTGACAGCAACTTGGCAGGTATGGTGCTAAGTGCCTAGTTCATTTTATGTGTATTAATGACTGAAAACATCTCAGGAAGGTGATCTTCCTCTTTCCCTGTTTTGAATACACACAATGAGGTTTAATAAAGATAAAGCAGCAACAAAATGGCTACTATGTGTTAGGGATGGCAAACCTGTAGCCTTCCAGAGGTAGCTGGACTACAACATAGGGAAGACCACAGGCTCATCACTGCTATGCGTGAAAATTGTTGATTTCTGAGAGCTACCCCATTGGACCAGTCTACACATTACAAATGCCACACAAAAGACATAAGTCAGGAGACTAAGCAAGAACTTTGTTGTCCCTCTCCAACAGGAACATAGCCACAATTGGCAACTCCTGACTCCGCTAAGATGCAAATAAGTCTAGTGCCACCTAATGACGAAACTATATAATGGCACTGTCCACAGAGAAGTCACTTGGAACAGCCGCCTCTTAGCTGCTAACAAAAATATATGGCAGAGAGATGGAGTCACCTGGCAGACTGTGCTAATATATTACTACGTTGAATTTCCTCGCGGCAGCCATAATTTGAGGCCCAGTAGAAAATGAGAAGTGTGCCTAAACTTTGGGCTGGATTGCAGTTGGCAGTTCTGGGGGCTAAGAAGTGTGCTGCTGAGCTTGCAGAAATGTCAGGTCGCTCCCAGGATATGACAACTTTTAAGCACAGAAGCACCAGGTCAGAAGCAATTTTTACCCTGTGTTGGCATCCATGGAGCCATTCTCGGTGCTGCATTTTCCAGGGGCCAAATCAATCCTAAATTGCCCAAAAGAACAGGCACAAATGCCACAATGAGGATGGTCTTACCTTTGCCATAGTTTGCTTTACACATCACTATCTAATTAAGCTACTTTGCGTTATGTAGCCTTACAACCCTACACCCCCCCCCACCCCCACACTTTTGGTTTTGTTATCTCTTCAAAAAATCCTCTTTCAAGCCCACAAGCAAAAGGATCAATTGTTTTTGCTGAAATACATTCCGCCTTCTCTGGCATCCCCCCCCCCCCCGAAACACCATATTTATTCTACAGTGATATGTACAGGGAAATGAAAAAAATGTAACACATTCCTCTTTATAGAAATTCTAGTATGTGGAACTGATTGTTGTGTAAAATTCATTTGCACACAGAATCCTGTATTATATGCACAAGTGCCTTTGCATCCACATACACACACTATTTTAATTTTGCTGTATCTTAGGTAAGCAGCTTTTAAAACCAACCACAACTCGAAGCTAAACTCGTATGGTAAATCCACAGGGCAATCATTCTTCCTTAAATCCATCCACTTCACTGTCTGCTGATATTTTTCAAATCTCAATCCCTCTCTCTGCAGATGCAGGGTGAAGGATTGGTGCTGTTCCTCTGCTTATCTAAGATTATTTCCTGCATCCCTTTCACTTCTCTCCCACTGTCACCATTTCCGTCTCCATTTACACTCAATTCTTCCTTCATTGTGGTCATGATTTGACTTTCACTAGCAACTTTTTTGTTTGTGCGGCATGGGAAAATAGCTCTTTTCATTATTGCTGCTTTAAAAAAAAGATTGTAAGAGAGGTGTGTGTGTGTGTGTGTTTGATCAGGCACTAGATACATCGAGTGCATGATTTTCAAACGTAAAAAGAAATAAACAAACTGAGGGACAGTATTTTCAAACAGTGGGAGATTTAAAATAGCATGGATTTGTGTGTGTGGGTTTATCTGTGCTAAGATGCCATCAGCTTCCCAACATCAAATGATGTCCAGGCACAGTCATAGTTCTTGGTGGGCAAGAACTCTTCCTTTTCAGCACTTGCTGTGAAGTGGCAGTAACTATCGGAAGACACAACAGGAAACAGAATTGTCCACTATTGCCACTTCCCAGATACTGTGGTTTTCCCAGAGGGACTCCATAGCTGCGACTAGACTAATTGAACAAAACCAACCCAGCAAGCGGTGGGACTCCTGGAACTGGAATGGCAGAACAGCAGCATAGATGCCACTAACCAGAAGTGCCTCTAAAGAAGTGTACCCACCTCCTTTTCCTTTGTAATATTCCTATGTATTTTGATTATTGGGCACCCACGCAATTCCAGGGAGGCTCTCTCTCCCTCTCTCAGGGAGCAATTGTTTGGAAACAGCTAAAAATCGTGAAGTGGCGAAGCTAAAACACGAGTGTTTCCATTTCGCTGATGCATATCACAATGTAATAAAAAAATCTCTCCCATCTGTAGCAGTGTGTTCAAGTAATTTGCACATTGTTCAAGGACTGACATGCACTCTATATTCATTGCAAACTGATTAATCCACCACTGCATGACTAATATATTCTCGATAGAGACACAGAGTTTTTCTGATTCTGTTCATTCGGAGAAAGTGTCAGCTAAATATCACTTGGCATAACACGATGTTAATACAACGCTGGTTTGCACAGATAACAGGATAGCAGTTTTATTTAGTTTCTACGAGTTTTACAATTCAAGGTTGGAGCAGCAGATTCTATTTCAGATGCAACTCTTTGGAGTTGCCCAGGGAGGGGATAGTGAATCTTAATCAGTCGTGCTGTGTCCAGCAGCCTATACTGGGAGGTCTTTATCCACCTTTCGCTTCCAATTGTTGCTGCTCTCCTGCTTAGATCAACAGGCAATTAGAAGCTGGAGCTACCTGAACACCCAGTCCTATCCTTCCCTCAGGGCTGTCAAATATCACTTTACTGTGCACATTTCATAGGAAATCATCCTTGAAAAGTAGCTAAGTAATAGTGGTATAAGATAGCAGTTTATTGGCCATACCTTGATGCATTTTCCACCATGGGCACTTGCTGGGAATTGGCCCAAAAATTCTTAGATGAGGGCCACCCAAACCTTGGAAATTAAAGCATTTTTCACATTAAGAAAAGGTAAGTATCATGACGATTTTATCTGGATGTGTCATGCCTCTAAATAGTCTTGTGAGACTGGATTCATAATCAAACAGTCTCCTCAGTTTGGTGAGGCAAAGTTTATTGAGATCTGAGTAAGTGCTGGACTAGGGCTGGATCTGGACATATCAAAAAAGTGTTTCGGGAAAACGCATTGTAAACTTTGTTATGGGAAATCACGTTGGCGAAAGACGGGACTCCACTGCGCCATCTGGTGTCACAGCATTATAACTCATATAAAACACATTTTCTTTACTAATATAGCTGAGTCCTGGATCTACACTGACCTGTTGTAACTTTATTAGAACGTTATTAGATATATCATTCTAAAACGTCACAGGACATACCGGTACTGGTAAATTAAAAAGTGCTTCTTACCTTGTTTTCCCCATAAAACAGTTTTCCTATTGCTGGTTGCTCCGGATCGCCCTCTGATGCCACATTTTAATAGCGCATTATGAACGATAAAAATAGGGCGTAATGTGTCCATCTGCATTACTCAAACCATTCCTTAACCCTTCCTTAATGTTATAAACCTTGAGTGTAGATCAGCCTCTAGTGAACAAATTATTTTTATACGAAGAACCCTGAGAGAGGCCCTGCTGGATCAGACGGTGTGTTCACCTAGTTCAGAATCCTGTTTCCAGCCACGGGCCACAGGCAGTATCTAAGGCCCCTTCATTATGAGAGAGGGAGGCAAAGATTTCTCTTTCTATTCTCCATCTTTAACCATCTTGAAAACCCCCAACTAAAATCATGTTAGCTTTTTACATATATAAATTCAAACCAACCCCTTGGTTATTTTGGTTGCTTTTTTTGGTACCATTTCCAGAACTTTTGTACACCCACAGGAAATGTGTCATGCCCTGAAGAACGTGCAGATGAAGTTTTGTAGGGCTCTATCCTATGGAGTGTTGTGCTTTGCAGCAGATAACTGCATGGCTACAATAGGAATAAGGACACAGTAACTGCATGGCTACAATAGGAATAAAGCTATGTAACTTGGATGGATTAAAAAAAAATCTGGGTTATCAACCCAATACAGTAGAAGTGTTAAGACTGTTCTTCCAGGTTTGTATTTGTGCCTTTGAAAACTCAATCAGAACAAATCTCATTCATGCTCCTTAGTGCTAGAGCCCAACCGTCATGTTGGCAGAAAATTGAGTATTGCTTGCAAATTGGTTCTGCGGTTGTGGGTGGGGTGGAGAGAGTGACAAGTAGAAGCCTACTTGCAAGATGGTCTGAATATTTTATTTCCTCCTAGGAGATTGCTGAGTTAGGCCCAGCCCACCATCTACACTCATCTTAGAACAACCCAATGATTCATGGTGAAAATATCATTTAGCTTTTATGTTGTGAGCCACAGATAAATGATTGCTTCTAAAGTGTGGCTGTTTAGTGAGATATTAATAGGGGAGATAATCCATTTACATTTTTACTGCGGAAGTTTTGCAGTGCTTTGGGGATTCATTTATCCTCCGCCTTTGCCGACTAGCTTGGGCTGAAACGGAGCTAAAGCAATTCACTTTGGAAAGCTACTTCAGTTTTCCGGAAAATGAATGGGTCTCAGGCCCAAACTGCACATTATAATGAACACTACCAGTCCACAGCCGCCCCCCCTTGCACCTCCCCAGTACCATTTAGTTAATGAAGATATGTGGTTCAACAAAATCATGCATGACATTTTGCTACCCACCACTTCCTCAAGTGGCAACCAGTGGCGTATCCTGGGAGGGGGGGGGAACTCTGAACACAGTGGCATCATGTGTCTTCCCTATGTCAACATTTCTGACAAGAGGCAAGAGACTCTGGCCTACAGCGGCCACCCATTTATGGTCCTGTGACCCCAGGGTGTAGGACTATCTTATTGAAGTGTAGGTGGGTGATAACAGCAAGAACCTTTGTTGAACTAACATAAACTAACATAACTGGGCAACAGGGGCAAAGCAACTGCTTATATACCTTTCTGAAGGCCTGGGCCACTCCCACTCCCAACGTGATTGGTTGTCTAAACTTCCAAGCTGCGAATCATGACTCAGGAGTTTAAGGGCCAATGGCAGAGGCCCAAGTCCTGAAATGTTCTGTGATTGGATATCAAGTATCGAATCAGAATACAGGGGCTCCGAATCCTTAGTCCTGACTCAAGCTCAGGCAAACACAGACCTCTGAATACATAACACCTTATGATGATGGACAAGTCTCCATTTCATTTTTCTTAGGGTTTGGGTGTTTTCTTCATTTTTTTTAAATGTGTAGTTGAAAAGGGTTATAGCATTCATTCAGTATGGCTATGGCAGTGATGCCCACGTTCCTCATTTGCTCCAACGTGAGAAGAGAACAAGGTGCACCCATGCCTTTGAGGAACCGTATGACAGTTTAACATTTGTATGATAGGTTTAAGCTTGCGTGCCATAACACTTTGTTGACTATTAGGAAAGCTTTTCTAATGATAGGCATGATTTGGCTAGTAGAAGAATCAGACTAGAGGAGTTGTGAAGAATCTCCTATTGCTGCGTTATTTGAATCTGAGGCTAGATGAGCCGCTGGCAGGGATGGGTAGTGTAGGAGTCATTCCCTCTTAGTAGGGAATTAGCCTAGATGACCTATGAAGCCCCTACAGTTCTCTGATAATGCAGGATATGTTTTTGAAATTAACTACTAGCTGCATTAGTTTCAGGTTTTTCTTTTGCTATGGATAGGAGTGATTAATAAGTTTTCTAATGCAGGTCACATTGAAGCGCAAAGGACTGCAGCAGTTTAGTCCTGAAAGAAAAATGATGCAGCCTCAGGAGTAATAAATGAAAATAATCAGTACTTGCCTGTCTTCCGTCACTTAAATAGAAGGAAGAGAAAGCTTATATTGGAGCCTGTATATGTAATGCTGCTAAACTTTACCATGTTTAAGAGGTTTGTTGTGGGCCACAGGCTTATGTGCTCCCTTCCCCCTTTCCCTTCCCCCTTACTTGTTTTAACCATGGTTTATTGCACTAGTGCTGACCATAATTAACACTAACCAGAGCTATTTTTTTCCTAGAAGAAGATGTGCCGAAAATCACCGTGGATGCCTCCCTTGTTCTCTTATAATGACAATGGCGCCCACCTGATAGTTGCCGGAACTGAGTTCTGGCTGGGGAAAAAGATAGCTCCCAGATAGCTCAACTGGCTAGAGCATGGTGCTGATAATGCCAAGGTTGCTGGTTCGATCCCCATATGGGACAGCTGCATATTCCTGCATTGCAGGGGGTTGGACTATATGATCCCTAGGGTCCCTTCCAACTCTACAATTCTATGATCTATGAAAAAGCCCTGACACCAGCTAGGTTTCACATCTCAACCAGGGTTTGAAGCAGGTTTGCCATCCCTGGTTCAGAGAGAACATGGTATATATTGACCTATTGGTTCTTGAACCTTCAGTAGATCCAACATCTCTTTCCTTGTTTGTAATGGGGCTGAAAATGCAAAAGCCCCCTTCAAAATCTGTGGTAACTACCCATATACATACACACAGAAGTAAAAAAATAATATAGATTCTGGCCTTTTTGTTGCAAATGTAGCATGCTGTGAAAGCACACATTATTTTTTATGTGTATAAAGTTTAGGTTCTTTCTTTTGAACTTAAAAATTAGCAAAGAGAAGCATGTTCGTGTGTATCTGTGGGTTTTTTTCCTGGAGCACTGATTGCAGGGAAGTTACCATAACTTTCAGTGTACAAAGGCAAAAAACATGAAACAAAATTTAGATTAATCAGCTTTCAATTAGCCTTTGAAGTGCTTTTAAATCATCATTTTAATATACTCATTCTGAACTTGATTTACATTCTGAACTTCATTTGCAGACTTCAAACATCAAGTCCCTGGCTAATTCCAGAGTAAATTCTAATGTTTGACAGAATGTCCCTGAAATGTACAATAGATCTGTGTGTTTTAATAATGTCCATAAGGAATCAAATCATTTCAAGCTCAAGCATTTGGGGTAATATGTTTCAGCAATTAAATTAGCTTTAAAAACATTTTGCTGGACCTCCTTTAGACATGAAGGTGGCTAGTACCTTGATTCACTTTCACCTACAGAAAGTTAATTTGTCACGACACACGTTGAGCGGTGTGTGTACACATGCGCACACACGCCAGAATGATCTCTTTGAGAAACGCTTTTTAAATGTGAAAATGGAAGGTAAGAGAGAGCATTATGGAGGTTCATAAAATAATACATGCTTTGAGAAAAGTGGAGGGGTTTCCCCCCTCTTCTATTCTCATAACAGTAGTGCCTAGTGGTCATCCGGTGATACCGATTTGCAAGAGATTCAGGACAGTCGCAAGTGAGTAATTTTTCACACAACAGTGCACAGGGTTAACTGCTGCAAGACACCGTACTGGATTGTTTAAAAAAAGAGAAAGCATTAAAAGAGGACCAGACGTATAAAATTCTTAGTAGCTATTCATCCTGGTGTCTATATGCTATTTCCAGCTTCAGAGGTGCTTTGCCTCTCAGTGCTGGTTGCCAGAGAGTAAGAGGGAGAAAGAGCTCCTTCCTTCATGTCTTGCTTGTGGGTTTCCCAGAAGCACTTGGTGGCCACTGTGGGGAAACAATGCTGGCAGAGATGGGTTTTAGGTCTGATCCAGGAAGGCTGTTCTTAGGTTCTCACCTGCTAGGTTTGATTATACATAGAATCATAGAATTTTAGAATTGGAAGGGACCCCAGGGACCATCTACTCCAACCCCCTGCAGTGCAGGTATCTCAACCAAAGCATCCATAACAGATGGCCATCCAACCTCTGCTTAAAAACCTCCAAGGAAGGAGAGCCCACAACCGCCTGAGGGAAACAGTTTCACCGCCAAACAGCTCTTACTGTCAGAAAGTTCTTCCTGATGTTTAGTCGGAATCTCCTTTCTTGTAACTTGAAGCCGTTGGTTCAAGTCCTAACCTCTGGAGCAGGAGAAAACAAGCTTCATCTGAGAATCCTCTTGTATGAAAAAGTGGATCTTGCACAACTGGGCTATCATTTAAAGGGCCGCAGCGTTAAAAACAGTAGGATAGGCTCCTCCCTATCCTATAGGCTCCTCCCTATCCTATACTCAGGTGCCAGGTGTGTGAAAGTAACTTTAATTGCATTATTTAAATAGGTATAGGTCTGCAGTGTTTGTTTTGTTGAGAAAGAGGCTGGCATATGGCTAATATAAAATTCTTATTTCCCCGCTAAAACATCTAACACCACAATCCTGTGCATGTCTACTTGGAAGTACTTACATTGCAAATTGCCCTGTGATCTTTGAATGAAGGGCAGTATATAATTATAACATTTACATTACATTATATTATATTAATTATATTAATAATAATTTATGGAACTCAGTGGGTGTCACGGACTGGGCAGAGGAGGAGTGGTGGAGACCTGACCCTTCCAGAGCAGAAGAAGACAGTTCAGAATTACAACAGGGGTTTGAGGGAGGTCACAGCTCAGAGGAAGATGAGGGGGAAAGTTGGGAAATAATGGGAGAGGAGGAGGAGGCAGAGCCGGAGCAGCAGCTGGCTGACACATTACCACTAGATAATGACACGTTACCACTATTCCAGACCCACCATCTCCCAGAACCCAACGAGCCTTAAAAGTAGGAGAGCAAAGGTCTCATTTCCACCCATAGAAGAGATGATGAATGAGGAAGTGGGAGAGAAGGGGGGGGGGAGAGAGTTACTCAGGGACAACGTCATTATTCCAAGAGGCTGCATTCCCAAGCCTCTCTCTGTAAATATTAAATAGAAAAGCAGACGACAAGGACTTTTCCTTGTCTTATCCATTCCTGGCAAACTGCACGGGGATTTGGTTCCCCTGCCGCCTGACAGTAGGTCTTTCTCCCAGGTGTGTGGGTATATGATGGCCGCTTGAATGGTCTCACTTCTCACAAATTCCTATTGCGAATGTATTCTTCAAATACTCAACAGCCCGTTTGTTCTATATATGTGTTCAGTAAACATGTGAAAGCACAGAGAGATAGGTAAGGGGGTAAAACTTCCTACCAGATATTTTTTTTAGGAGAAGCTGTCAACACCAGCTGCTTTATAATCACAATGTAAAAGAAACCAAAGAAGAACATATGCCCACCAGGATTTATTTTTTTAGACCATCACCTTGCCTAACCTTAAATGCAACACTAGTTTGCGATAGCTTTCAGTGTATCCTGTGAAGTGTGTTTTAATAATAGTGTGTCGGGTTTTAATAGGGCTTTGTTTCTGCTGTCGAAGTACTGTTATGCCAGGTGCACACTTTTGTGAAATAAATACAGATAATTTTCTTTAGTAGTTTCTCAGGAGACTTGCTTGGGGGGGGGGGGGCGTGGAGAGAGAGAGAGAGTGCTATTCTGATCACGCCCACAGCAGTTCTAATTTATCCCTGCTCTAGAAAACATGTCGTTTTACTTCTCTGAGCACAGGGAGCATAGATGAAGATATATAGCACATCGAAATGTATTGCCTTGGTGTGCTTGCACGATATTTTACCTATGTACACGTGCACACACATACATATTGGGTAATACTATTTGCATTCAGCCGCTGGAAATAAATTCCCCTCCTTGCTGGATCCGGCCAAATAAACCACCCTGCCCACTGTTCTGTTTTCACATACTACTGGGAAGTTGGTGACTTGGTTGGGGAGAAGTTTGATGGTGATTGTCATCTTCTCTCACTATCTACCCTATTGATTCTGATAGGCACTAATATTATATGCTACTATGAGGAGTAGAGGCAGCGTGTCTCTTAATACCAGTTGCAGGGAACAAAAGTAGGAGAGGGTCTCTGCGTTTTGCATGTGGGCTTCCTGTAGATTGGTAACTTTGGGAAACCAGATGTTGAACTGCACATCTGCCCTTCTTCTGTGTTCTTAGGAAAATGCTTTATTCATTAATTTATTGATGCGTTTTTAAACAAACACATCCTCTGCTTTCCTTACTTAAAAACAACAACACCAAAATCTCCGCAGCTCTCAAAATGCACACATTTGAAACATTGAAATGCATAGCTGCCAAGTCTCCCGCTGAAAAATGCGGGATCAGCAGCGGCGCGGCACCGGAAGTCCGGACATGCATAGAAGCGACTTCCAGTGCCGCGCTACCCATGTATGGGCACCGGAAATCGGGCGGCGCCAGGACCCATAATGGAGCCTCCCTGGCATGTGGGGAATCCGGGGGATTTACGGGATTTTTCCCAATCCGGGCTGCCAGCAGGAAACGGTTTAAAATACAGGGGTTTCCCGCGAAAAACGGGAGACTTGGCAGCTATGGAAATGACATAATTTGGCCCATTTGGCCCATACCTCCCACTAGCAGCAGCCAAGGACTGGGAGCAGTTCTGGGGAAATGAATGATCTGGTATGACATTGTGATGGAAAGGAAGAATGTGAGACACTTGCCATTTTCACTGGTAGGTTGTCCTTTGCCATATATAGTTTCACCGTATAGTTTCACTGAATGTTATATTGTTATTCCCTGTGGGAAACATAAAAATGCAAGTAATGACATCTAAAGCCTAGATCAGGGGTCCCCAGACTTACCGTGCGGCGGGCCGGAGGGTAGGGGAGTGCGCGCGCAGCGGGCCGGAGGGCGGGGGAGTGCGCGCCCATGCGCATGCGCACACGCACACGGGCGGGAAAAAAATCGCCGAAAATCGCTTGTGCGCATGCGTATGGGCCTCCCCCGACCCGGAAGTGCACCAGAAATGACCTCTTCCGGGTCGGGAGAGGCCCATACGCATGCGCACAAAGGATTTTCGGCGATTTTTTGCCGATTTTTTAGATCGTCGCTGCGCCGTGCGCCGTGAGAGCGGGCGGTGGCAGCGGGCGGCGGGGGTCGTCGCGGGCCGGATTGGAAGGCCGATTGGGCCGCATCCGGCCCGGGGGCTGTAGTTTGGGGACCCTGGCCTAGATTGAAACAACAGAGAATAAAATAAGAGAATAAGAGAATCAGAACTGTAGAGTTGGAAGGGACCCCGAGGGTCATCTGGTCCAGCCCCCAGTAATGTAGGAATCTCAGCTAAAGCATCCATGACAAATGGCCACCCAACCCCTTCTTAAAAACCTCAAATGAAGGCGAATCCATAACTTTCTGAAGGAGTGAACGGTGGAAAATGTTAGGACAGCAAGGGCCCCCTGAAATAAAACCATTTTGACCTGAAGCTTAGCAGGCACAATGTTGGTGTTTGTGGCATTTTACGCATTTGAAGTGGACTCCATTGGTACTTGTTCAGATTGTGTGGTTCCCCCCCCCCTCTCTACTAAGCTCTGCCATCGTTTTCCTCATTAATGTTGACTAGTAATACTATTCCCTTAGTGCTACCTTTTTGCTGCTAGGGCTGGAATTGACTGTTCCTAACACACACAATTGATAGTGTATTTTTTTTTCTGGCATGGGTTTTTTTCTTCCACAGAAGTCCAAGCATAAAAAAAGGGTGACGACTCTGAGGTAAACATTTACCTCAGAGGACAACATTTAGGAGTATTTATGCATCTTAGAACTTAAAAGAGAGCCAATGTAGTTCAGTGCATGGAGCCCTCAGTTCAATTTCCTGCTTGGCCATAAAGCTGGCTGAGATTGGCTTTGGGGAAATTACTCTGTCTCTCTGAGTAACCTTGAGGCCAGAACTACACATTTAGATTCCACCTCATATCTTAAAACCTCAGCTGCCACTTCTCTTCCGCAAGGTGGCATTGGGTAGGAGAGAAGTGATATGTGAAACACTCCCCACCCCCCTCCCCCAAAAAAGAATGTGCCAAGAATTTTGTGTTTTCACTGCATGGAACACTTCTCTCAAGCCATTCTAGAGGAGCTGTGGGTCATGAATTTTATTGTATCTTACAAATTACAATGACATTTGCCTTTTATTCTCTTGCACACTGCTTTGAGATTTTTGGATGCTAAGCAGCTGTTGTTGTTGTTGCTGTTGCAGTTGCTTTGTCCTTCCTCTGCTCCCTGCTTTTGCCTACAACCTGCCCCCCCCCCCCCCGCCTAAGCTTGGACTTCAACTGAGATATTTCATCACAAGGTGAAGGTCGATCATGTAGCTATCTTCTTATGAGATGAGATAAACTAAAAAATATTGTGTCCCTTAGACTGTTTCTAATCTCTTGGAATAAAGTGCGTGAGTGACCTGGTTCAGAAACTACACTCCCTCCAAGTGTTCCAATTTTCCAGGGGTAGTCCCAGATTTACAGAAGCCGTCCTGGTTTCTGATTTGATCCTGGAATGTCCTGCTTTTCCTTTTGTTTGTTTGTTTAGTCGTTTAGTCGTGTCCGACTCTTCGTGACCCCATGGACCAGAGCACGCCAGGCACTCCTGTCTTCCACTGCCTCCCACAGTTTGGTCAGACTCATGTTGGTGGCTTCGAGAACACTGTCCAACCATCTCATCCTCTGTCGTCCCCTTCTCCTTGTGCCCTCCATCTTTCCCAACATCAGGGTCTTTTCCACGGAGTCTTCTCTTCTCATGAGGTGGTCAAAGTATTGGAGCCTCAGCTTCACGATCTGTCCTTCCAGTGAGCACTCAGGGCTGATTTCCTTAAGAATGGATAGGTTTGATCTTCTTGCAGTCCATAGGACTCTCAAGAGTCTCCTCCAGCACCATAATTCAAAAGCATCATTGTTTTCATTTTCCTTAGGACGTCCCTATTTTCATCGGAGAAATGTTGGAGGATATGACATTACTGTGATCCATATGCAGTATGGATTGTGTGTGAATTTCTCAGCGTGGATGGAGTGATTTCTGCCATGGCAGCAACTTGAAAAAGTGTCATTCCATCACAAAACCTTCTTGGCTGCATGTGAGCTCCCTATGTAGAAGTGATGGTTCAGGACTCAAACGCAACCTCAAGCCTCTCCTCCAACAGCCACCATGCAAAGGCTGCCATCTTACGAGAATGGCCCCCATGTAAATCAGCAAAAGGGTCTGTGCTTCCCCTAAGAGCTTTTTGCATATTTTTCTGCTCTTCTCATCCTTGTATCAATTATCATGCCAAATCTGTTTATATTGCAGTAAAACCTTGTAAAAACACAGTCCAAGACATCAAACGCTTCACAGCCTGGTTCTTTTTCTTCTTCTTTCCCTACCTCCTGCTGGCTCACCATTTGAATTTATAATATATTCTTCTTTGGCATTATCAGAATGATTTTCACAGCAGCCTGGTATGGTGTGCCAGAAAACAATGGAGCTATGTGGGCAGCAAAACCAGAACATTGGCAAAGCTGTGTGTAATACGGTTGAATTGTCCTGGTCTGCATCTCTGGCTGATTCATCATAGGAACATACCTGAACCTCCTTTTATTCCCCCCCCCATCTTCATTCCCCCCCCATTTGTTCAAGAATGGAAGATATCAAAAGTTTTGGAAAAATAGGACAAAAATCTGCTTAAAAATGCTGCTGTACGTGGCTGCCAGAGATAGAGCCTTAGGACTCCAATGAGCCAGAAGGGTTTAACAGAATAGCATAAGGGGCAGCCTGGAGGGCATTCTGTGTCAGGGCAATGGATATGATTTGGTGCAGGTGCACACTGCTGTTTCTGCAATCACAGTTGGGCCATTGGTGAAATTGTAAAAACAGGGTTATGGTTGGATGCTGTGCCATTTGCCCTGGTCCTCCAGTTCTCTTCTTATTTTAAGCAAGTGGAGATAGGACTGTCATGAGGGAAAAGGCAAGATGCTTTGTGGCAGTGTGCTTTAATACCATTTCGGACATTTCCCAGGTTTGGCCCTGAGACTAAGAACTCCAGTGTTGAGCTCTCCACACTTGAAGCCTTGGCTGGGGCTAATTTCAGGTCTGCATGTGAAGGCAATAGCTCAAAATGATGTTCCCAACCCAACAAGAGGCAGATTTCACCACAGTGGCTGTAACAACGAGACCTGTGCTTTCTTGGAAATAAGCTCATCTGAAATAAGTTGGCCTTTTTTTTCTAAGCAAATGTGCCCAGCGAAAGGGCAAAAAGCAGCAACTTGACTGCTCACTGGGGCAGGATATTCTGTTCGGGTTTTTGCTATATTAGTAGCATGAGAAACCATCAGATTGCTTCTTCACACAATCAACTCTAGGATAAGCAATTAACACTGGGCAAAAAGCCAAGGTCTACTTCTGCCATAGTAACTGCGCTCTCATTGGTTCAGATCAGCAATGATACCTGTTATCAGAGAAAGCTAGCACAGTACGTTGTGTGGTGAGTGTGGTCAGTGTAGGAGGAGAGGTGCTGTATCGGTTATGAGAGAGAGAGAGAGGAAAGGATTTATTTTACTTTGTTTTTGAGTTCTAAAGTTATACATAGAAACTCTGGATTTTATTTTAATAAATCCTGTATATAGTTTACTCTGCGTCCAGACGTCTAGTCATTTAAGTTACCGCCAGAAGCTTCCGGAAAAACCTGCGCAAACTCTGCTGTGTTCAGGCTGAAGTTACACCTGACACTTAAAAACACTAAGATATTCTGCTGCTGATAAAATTGTACCGACTGCCAATTAGCAACTGGGCTAGGTTCAGTGTGCTGGTTTTGGTGTATAAAAGCCCTATGCAGCAGGGGACCAGGATATTGATGTTAAATTATCAAGAATAATCTTTTGGTGAATCTTCTCAATTAATGAGAATATGAGAGAATTTTCATTTAAAATAGGAGAATATCAAAATTCAAAAGTAAATCATGTTTTATAGTTAAAGTTAAACCATTCTAAGGTGATGGCACCAGTAGTTGTCATGTTAAGGTTTGGTATAAGGAAACTCAGTAGTTAAATCATATTTTATTCTTCCATTAGAACATGTAAGTGTTATAAGACATGTCAAAAAATAACAATTGGCATGTTAAGGTTTGATACAAGTAAATTCAGAAATAGGCTGTCTTGTGCTTCTAATAGCTTTAACACTTAATAACTGTCTTGGTGACTAAAACACAGCTTGATAAACAAAACTACAGTATATGCATATATATATATATATATATATATATATATATATATATATATATATATATATATATATGAAGCCATTAACATTAAATATATTATCATTATATGATAATATATTTCAGTATGTCAATCTCTGGTAAATGGCACCTTGTACCATTGAATGGCACTGCAAAAACCAGTTACTGGTACTAAATAAAAATATAGAAACGTCAACTGTTTAAATCAAGGCCCCCCCCCCTCACATGCTGTTACACATAATTGTATAGGCGTAGGTACTTTAAGTGTATAAAACATTAAAGCTACTTTCTGTAAAATAAATAAATAAATCACACTGTATGGCCAAGGGTATAGAATTGCTAAGAATAAGGTCACACCAAAATAGAAAAAAGGCTATTACACATAGTTGAAATGCATACAAATTCAAATGTTCATCATATTAAATGAACAGCATTTTTAAAACTCTTTTTTTAAAAAAGGTTTTCTGTAGCTCACATCTCAGAACTGCCAATGGTGAATGACACAATGCCCAGTAATGTAACTGGATTAAAATAATATTAATCATTATTCATTACTTACACTGGCAATATCACAGCTTGACTTATTATTTACTAGATTTTTTAAATGTGGGTTGTAAAACTGGTTCTTCCATTAGAATTTATAGTTTGTGGAGAATATTCTCCAGGAGAATTTTCTAGCAGAGAATTATTCTCACCTTACATCACTAGACCAGGATACCTGAAATCACTGTGCTTTTCAGGTGAGGGCTTCCTAAACATACCATCTCATCAGGACGTCCATTCTGCACAATAAAGGGATTGTGCCTTCAGTGTTGTGGCTCCTACCCTTTGGAATTCACCCCTGTTAAATATTAGAAAGGAGATGTCCCTGTTGTCTTCCAGCACCTACTGAAGACCTTCCTCTTCCAAAAAGCCTTTTAAGTATAAATCTTTCCTGGTCTGCATATGGGTTGGAACTGTTTTTAAGATATTGCATCACTTGTATATATACAGGTACCAGCCTGGTGGGATGTAAAAGTAAAGGTAAAGGGACCCCTGACCATTAGGTCCAGTCGTGACCGACTCTGGGGTTGCGGCGCTCATCTCGCGTTATTGGCCGAGGGAGCCGGCGTACAGCTTCCAGGTCATGTGGCCAGCATGACAAAGCCTCTTCTGGCAAACCAGTGCAGCACACGGAAACGCCGTTTACCTTCCCGCTGTAGCGGTACCTATTTATCTACTTGCACTTTGATGTGCTTTCGAACTGCTAGGTTCCCCGTCACGGGGATTCGAACCGCCGACCTTCTGATCAGCAAGCCCTAGGCTCAGTGGTTTAACCCACAGCATGCACATTTAATTATTTAGTAGTAGTAGTAATAGTAGTAGTAGTAATTAAGTAATTACCATAATTACAACTTCCACTCTGATGGTTCATTGGGTTTTTAACTTAGTTAGCAATTCCATTTTGGTACGGTACCATGCCTAAAACAGAGAAATATTATTTGTCATTGTTACATTTGTTGTTGTTTAGTCGTTTAGTCGTGTCCGACTCTTCATGACCCCCTAGACCATAGCACGCCAGGCACTCCTGTCTTGCACTGCCTCCCGCAGTTTGGTCAAACTCATGTTCATAGCTTCGAGAACACTGTCCAACCATCTCGTCCTCTGTCATCCCCTTCTCCTAGTGCCCTCAATCTTTCCCAACATAAGGGTCTTTCCCAAGGATTCTTCTCTTCTCATGAGGTGGCCAAAGTATTGGAGCCTCAGCTTCACGATCTGTCCTTCCAGTGAGCATTGTTACATGATTTCATAAATAAACCATTATGTAATTTATTATAGAAGTACGCTAGGCTGGTGCTCTTTTCTATACCAATGGCATTTTGCCTGTGTGTTGTGGCACTTCCGCTATCCCACCCACCCCCATATGGCAGAGGCTATGGGGCCACGTGGCCCTGGAAGCAAGAACTCTGGGATGGGGATTACATGGACTAAACACTTTTGCAGATTCCCTGCAGCAGAATCCCTTCCACTGTGAGCAAGAAGAGACCAGCAGCATGCCACCTAGTCAGCTGTTCTAAACACATATATGAAATTAAAAAGGGATCCAGGACCAAAGAGGATTGTCATATAAACAAGATGTCTAGGTCTTGCTTTCTCCTAGGGAGTATTCTAGCCACCATGGGAATGAAGGATCACAGGGAGATAAGAGGCCTGGAAGGATCAATGCTCCCGTAGGTTTTAGAAACTTAAAAAATGTGCTATACATCTCGTTCCCATGAGACCCTTCTCTGTAGGATGAGAAAGGAGGGGCCGCAGAGCAGCAGGGGAAGCCAGCTTTTATCTCTGCTTTCTCTGGTTGTTTTCGTCAACAGGGAAGCAAACCCTAGTTGAGAGGATATACGGTATCATGGGTAGGCAAACTAATGCCCAATTGCTTTCTAAACCCGGCCCATGGACGGCCCGGGAATCCGCATGTTTTTACATGAGTAGAATGCGTCCTTTTATTTAAAATGCGTCTCTGGGTTATTTGTGGGGCATAGGAATTTGTTCATCCCCCCTCCAAAAAAAATAGTCCGGCCCCCCCACAAGGTCTGAGGGACAGTGGAGTGGCCCCCTGCTGAAAAAAGTTTGCTGACCCCTGGGATATATGATAGCCATCTTCAAATATCTTAAGGGCTGTTACATGGAAGATGGAGCAAGCTTGTTCCGGAAGCCAAGACTCCAAATGAATGGATTCACGTTAAAAGAAAGAAGATTCTGACTAAATATCAGAAAGGGCTTTCTGACAGTAAAAGGTGTTTGATAGTGGAACAATTTCCTTCTCCTTCCTTGGAGGTTTTTAAGCAGAGGTTGGTTGGCCATCTGTCATGGATGCTTTCATTGAGGTTCCTTCATTTCAGGGGGCTGGACTAGATTACGCTTGGGGCGCTTTCCAACTCAACAATTCTATGATTCTCTTTCTTTCTCAATAATGTTCCAGTATCTTTCACAGAAGCTTGAAATTTCTGGAATGTCTTATCAAGCCTGAGAGGCACTGCCATAAAGCAATAATAGCTTGTGTACAATGAAGATTTGATGGGAATGGGGTTTTGGCCAGGTGTGAATTGCCTGCATCTGTAGGATTTTAGGACCAGACAAGTATTTGGGATGCTCTCCAGAAAAACATTTTGGTGGTGTGGGTTCTTTTGTTTTTGATTGATTGGGTCAGGCTGGAAATTCTTGCCTCTGGAGAAACACGCCCATCAAGCAGTAATGAAGGAGGTGTGTTGGAGAGGGGACCAATTAGGATTGAGAATGAAATGTGGTTTAGCAGTAAGGAATTAAGAATGCCCTGCAGTTCGCATTGAAGCCATAGCAATTTCTTGGCTGAAAAAAAGGAGCGCATATAAAGGGAACTGCATGACTACAAATGAGGTCATAATCTGCCCTATCATAACCTTTATTGCTCACAATTATTCTTTAGAAGGGAACACAAATGACTTTCTATGCCCAGGGTTAATATTTAGGATTCACAGGGTGCAGTGGATTATTACTATTATTGTTGTTTTATTTTGACCTGCAAATGAAGAGCATTTCATTTTAAACATCTGGTTCTGGTAACAACACACCCACTGTGCCAGGTTCTTTTTAAGACGCTTTTCAGAGCAAATCAGCTCTCCTGCATTAGCCTGTCTGACTCAATAAATTACTACTGACCTGTCTCTCACGGGCATTGTGAAATGCTTTGCTAATTAGTTAATGTTTGTGCAGTGCTCAACGCTGTAAAACACAGAGAAGTACTAAGCACAGTTTTATTACGCCCATCCCTTCTGACTATCCTAAAGATAGCCGTTGTTTCATTTCTGCAACGAGCTGCAGAGCAGATATCAAGCCAGTTGGCGGCTGAGGGTTGTGCATTTCACATCAGAAGAATGTCAAGCACTCCCACCCAGCCATCATTGTTCTCTTTTAATTTTATGTCAGGACTTGTAAAGACACCTGACAGCATCCACCACTGTGTATAAAAGGTTAGCCCGGGAGAGGCTACTTAGGGTAATGCATCCTTCAACTAATCTTTCCTTACAGTGGGATTTCAATGTCATTGGGGTGCAACACTTCAGGTTGTGTCATGTAAGGTACTAAAATAAGTGTGACCTAAACTGTTTCTCCTCAGAGGTGCATGCCACGTGACATAGCTCTAAGCGTCAATTGCAGCAGTAGCTTTTCCATGGGTACGCCCCAGGGCCAGATCCGTCCCAATCACCTTCTAAATCCTGCCCGCGGACGGTCCAGGAATCAACGTGTTTTTACATGAGTAGAATGTGTCCTTTTATTTAAAATGCATCTCAGGGTTATTTGTGGGGCATAGGAATTCGTTCATCCCCCCCAGCCCACCCCAAAATATAGTCCGGCTCCCCCACAAGGCCTGAGGGACAGTGGACCGGCCCCCTGCTGAAAAAGTTTGCTGACCCTTTTACCAGTCGGTTTGCATAGCCCAAAAAATAATCTCATGCAGTCTCATGTAACAGAACTTGTATGTCTGTGGCAAACCGCAGCTCAGAGCATATATATTTTTAATTTGGAAACAGGTGTTTGCATCCAACGTTAGTTGTGCTCAGAGTAGACCCGTTGAAATTAATGGACATGGCCAACATAGGCACATTAACTTTAGTGGGTTTGCTTCAAAGGAAATCTGATATCACAGTGCATCAGATTGCAAGCAAAGATATGGCTTGCAAGGCACCAACAATCAGCTGATTGTCAGAGTTTCTGAATGTACCGTATGTAGCTCTTCGCAAGATGCAATAAATCAGGTGAACACCTTGCACTGGGCTTCACAAGACCCCATGATCATTGGCCCTGTTCAGCAGTGCTTTTCAGAGTGTTGCGGACTGGGCCGCAAGGCTGTGCATAGCACTTTGCAGGCACCAACAATAAGGTGATTGGCGGTGCCTGAAAAGTCCATTTTGGCTCAGCTAACTTTCTCCCTGCCACACACCTGACATCCGTTGCAGGGCAGGTGGGTGTGGCTTGGCTTGGCTTGGCTGAAATGCCCTTGTGGGCCAGATGGGGCTGCTTATTGGGCTTTGTTAGGCCAGTGGCCTGGAGGTTCCCCAACCCTGTTTTATTGTATTGTTATTTGTTAATAAAATCAACAATTTAATAAAAACTTTCAAAATGTGTCAGTTTACCAGAAGCTTGTTAGTTACACTAGTGCCTCTTCATTCATTGACAAGGACAGCTAGGAGCTAGGAGCATTTTGAGCAGCTGGTTAGAATACTTTGCCCAGACATTATGTCTCTTTAAAGCAAAGGCTTATCTTTAAAGAAAGAAATGCGAACTTGCAGGCAACGGACCTAGAATGTTTCTGAGCCTGGCTCCCACAAGCAAACTGAATGACTACGTTTTGATCACCGTGCATAATTGTGTTTCTCCCCAGTAGGGATGCCACCCACCTGACAAACAGATATTCCCAGCAAATAAACCAACCAAACAAACAAACAAACATATAAGGGCATTGTAGCTCATTCACGAGTGTATTTGATGATTTGCCATGCACCACATCTGTCTGAGAGGAGCACAGTATCCTGTTCGTTGTACTTTTTGAGCAGCGCTTTTATCATATTCCATAGCGATAAAGATAATAATAATAAAAAAATGACACTTTTATAGCGTCTTTCAACCTGAGGGATCACAAAGAGCTTTGCACACTATAAAAATGGATATACAAACAATACAAGAGGATGGTTTTACCTGCCCCTTGGGCATAGCTGCTGCAGAGGTGGAACCCAGCAAAATGGACTACTGTAACACAGTAGTCAAGAAATAAGGAAATAAACAGAAGCCAGATAAAAACTGCAGGGGAAGCGAAGCGTGCAGAGGGGCTCCAAAACTCAGAGGGGTTTCGCCAGCATTTTTAAATCTTTAATGTTTACTTTCTTCTTTCCTAATAACAGCTATCTTTACTGGGTCACAGTATCGCTTCTTGGCCTTTTGGCTAAGATCAAGTGTAGTATCCTTAGTGGGTCAAGCAGTGACCTGCCTAGTCTATGAACAGCAAGATGCTCTAACTAGGAGAAGCTTACAGATAAAATATGACAAAGCCATTTCTGACCTTCAGTGATCTGGCATAGGCCTACTGTCTTATGGTCACACATGTTCTTTCCTTCCTTCCTTCCTTCCTTCCTTCCTTCCTTCCTTCCTTCCTTCCTTCCTTCCTTCCTTCTTTCTTTCTTTCTTTCTTTCTTTCTTTCTTTCTTTCTTTCTTTCTTTCTTTCTTTCTTTCTTTCTACCTACTCATCTTTTCTTTTTAAACACCAGTTAAGCAGTGAATTCCACAAGCTGAATATGTATGGCTTGTGTGAAGAAGGGCTTCCTTTTATTTTAAGTTGTTTCATCTGTCCTTAGAGTTTTGAGAAAGAATAAATTTCTATTAGCTTTTTTCATGGCTTTCATAATTTTATAAATCTCTGTTATGTCTCTCTCTTTCTTTTTTTTTAGTTTTCATCATTTTAAAAACTAACACGTCTGAATCCCTCAACCTTTTCTTCATATGAAAGATGCTTAAATCATCCATCATAATTCTAGTTGCCCTCTCCTTTACATTCTCCAAACTTTGTGCCCTGTTTTTATTTAGGAATGTGTTAATCAAGTCACAAGTCAAGAAAAAAATAATAGGAAGATCAAACTGGAATAATAATATAATATAAAGCATTAACTAGTAAATCTGCAAATACAGCTACCTCATTCTTCAACGTAGAACCCACATTATTTATAAACAAATTCTCCATTTGTTGCTACCTTCTAATTTCTGGCCCCAATCCAGCTAAAGTTAGCTGGAAGTAAGTCCCACCAAAAACAAAAGGACTTGACTTTAGCTATGACTAACTTATCACAAGTTGACCATGCCTCATTAGCTCCTTCCCAAACCAGTATCACTTCTCCTCCTGGTTTGAGAAACCCACAGTGATAGCAGTGTAGCTGTGTAATTCAGAAGGAGATTTATAGATAATGATGGCTATTTCATTTGAGCCCGAGGCTGGAGGATTGGAGATTTTAGTCAAAGCTGAAGACCAGGTGACATCCACTGACAGCATTCTTGCTGGGCATGAAGCGGTATTACAAATTATGGATGATCCCAACCAAAATACCTAACACATAGAGATTTGCAGATCAGACCTGACTATTTATAACAATCCATTGAATGTACAGCGGTACCTTGGTTTACAACCATAATCCGTTCCGTAGGTCCACTTGTAAACCAAAACAAGGGGCGCTTTCGCCAATGGAGCCTCCCCCAAAAAATTTGTTTGTAATAATAATAATAATAAAGGGTTGTAATCCAAAAAAAGGTTGCAAACCGGGACACGCACTTCCAGGTTTGACGTGTTTGTAATCCAAAGCATATGCAAACCAAGACGTATGCAAACCAAGGTAACACTGTATGTTAAATTACTGTAGTGAAATAATGGAGTGACCAATACTTTTGTAAAGGTTCTGCAATCTAGATGACTGACATGGGATGTGGGGAACCTGGCATGTCTTCGTACAACAGCACTGGCAATTTCCTGCTGCGATTAAGACGTTGTCTGCACTGAAGGTTCTGCGAAGATTTTGCATTTTTACCTGAATGATTCAGCTAAGCAGTCAGTTGGATGGCCACATAAATGCTCTCCTATGACCTTACCTTCCACAAGTTCTCAGGAGTTGGCACCTTAGACCTTTCCAAGCAAGCCACAGTCATGTGGGATTCCACCATGAGGAAGTGACTCACAGTTGTGGTGGTGTATATAAGAAGTGTCTGCTTCTCTACTTTGTTATCTGGACTACATTTTCACACATACTTACTCATTTTCATTGATATTTACCATTATATTCTGCCTTTCAAGAGGCAATTTCCCCAAGGTGGCTCCCATGTAGCATTCAATGACATTGAAAAACAAACAAATACATAATAAGAAAGCAATCCTAAGTCTTTCCACCTGGTGCAGCTTTGAGGAACAGTAGGGCCACTATTTGCATGGGCAAGCCCTCCATAACCAGCAGCCAGGGCAGGAAGTGAGGGCCCAGCCTGTTGATGCAATGGAAACTATGGGTTAAGTTACACAGTGCTTTTAGAATCATGGAATCATAGAAATGTAGAGTTGGAAGGGGCCACAAGAACCATCTAGTCCAGCACCCTGCAATGCAGGAATCTTTTGCCCAACATGGGGCTCGAACCCACGACCCTGAGATTAAGAGTCTCATGCTCTACCGCCTGAGCTATACAAAGGAACACATCCTCCACAGCTGGATGTTCTGAGATAAGGGTGCCAGGTGCACCGGGTTACCATAGCAACACCAGCAAGGTCAGGTGTATGACTTGCTGAGTGATTCATTCTCCCATTAGTTCGGGAAATAGGTTTATGTGTAGAGATGGGTTTAATAACCTCCAGGGCATTGCTTTCATTATGTTCTTGTCCTGGCCTGTGTGCTGTCAGGGTCTGACTGAATCCGTGAGAGTCAGGGGAAGAGGCTGTGGATTTTACACAGCTGGCATGGTGATCATGTTAGTGGATCTCTCTGTGCATATGTATATTTACTTCAAATACCAGAAGAGCTGAAAATAGGGTGTAGTACAGGCATCCCCAAACTTCGGCCCTCCAGATATTTTGGCCTACAACTCCCATGATCCCTAGCTAACAGGACCAGTGGTCAGGGAAGATGGGGATTGTAGTCCAAAACATCTGGAAGGCTGATGTTTGGGGATGCCTGGTGTAGTAGATAGTAGTGTTTAGCTTTGTTTCGTGAGTGGAGTCAATAAACACTTCATTACTTTGAACTGTGTGGGAGAGGAGTCCCCCCCCCTTAACCGAGGACTCTGGAAGAAGCTGGAAGCAGGAAATCTCTGAAGACTCTGCTCTTCTGATGCTTCTGGTTGAGGAATGGTGAACTAAGAGGGAGAGAGAATTCTGATACCTTTGGGCTTCCATCACATGAAGTGATGCCAAATGATACTTTTAAAATTGATTTGGAGAAGAAGAATATGTTCTCAGAAGCGTAGCTGATATGAGACAAGAAGTTTTAATCCCGAACAGACTGGTGTGGGACATTACCTTCCTCTTAGTGGGACTACTGCCTGTTAGGATCTCACGCATCTCCAGCAGCACACTGTGTTCCTTCGAGGGAAGAGATATCCAGGCGAGAGAGGAAAGCTCCTAGCTGTGCAACAGGGAAATGCCAACCAGCAAAGCAAATGTATCTCTAGCGAGGTAGCTTCTAGCACACGTTCTGCGGTGGAGATCGATAGGGCAATTGCACATTGCTCCTTCAAATAACAGCTGGAGTTTTGAAGGAGGGCACAGCTTCAGAGACAGGAAGGGAAATAATTCAAGGAAACTGGCACTACAAGCCTGCCAGAGGCCTTAGCGGCAACAGAAGAGGAGAATGATGAAAGTATTCTGCTTCGTAAGAATCCAGTCATTATACACTGGTATGGTATAAGAAGGCAGGGGTGGGTTTAGTAGGGAACCTTTTTCACCCCAAGGTCTGCATTGCCTTGGGTTGTGGGAAAGATCCCTTTCATCCACAGATGGCCACCACATCTCTAAGCTATTGATACTTGTGGTGTACACTTCTTTTCTCTCACTTTCATCCCTAGTCAAACAGAGGTTGGTTGGTTATTTATTTATGGATGGATGGATGGATGGATGGATAGATAGATGAATGTGAGCCAGCCCCAAGATTTGCCTTGTGTCTGTTTCATTGGGAAGCAACTGATCTGATTTGTCCCCCCCTCACTGACTTCCTGATTTGACTTACTATTCAGGATCGAGTCAAACCCATTAAATCTGATGGTCTGCCGCCTCCTCCTCCTCCTCTTCTTTCAGAATAAACACCCTGCTTTCAGAATAACAACAGACATGTGGAAAACGTTCCCTCGCCCCCAAAATCACTATGATTGGAGTGCCCTGGGAAACTAATCCATTGTGATTAAAATCTAGACATGTCCATCAAAATGAATGAGCCCTGCCTCTCCCCCGCCTCCCCTACCCACTTGAACTCAGGGAATTTTCCTATCCTGCTTGGATTTGCTTTTTTAAAAAAAATGTGGTCACCTTATTTGAAATGGCAAAATGCAGCAGATCTCGGGTACCTGAGTCCACAGAATGACTCTGGCCTTTACAGAATACCTGGTCTGACTCGAGATACCTTGTTAACAACACAGTATGACTTGGCCATGTGCAAACCTTTCCTGAATCGCCCCTACGGTAGGTGCCTCATAATTTGGGCTGCACACAGAGTGGATGCACGCCTCTAGTTTATACCTTGTGTTTCTATCCAGTGTTGCCGACGGCAGCTAACAACAAATAAGATAAAATACAATCACATTTTTGAAGCCCTGTAAAAATCCTGCAACGAAAATACAGTGGTACCTACCTCGGGGTACAAACGCTTCAGATTACAAACAGTTTGGGTTACAAACTCCGCTAACCCAGAAGTACTACCTCGAGTTGAGAACTTTGCCCCAGGATGAGAACGGCAACTGCACGCCGGTGGTGCAGCGGCAGTGGGAGGCCCCATTAGCGAAAGCGCGCCTCAGGTTAAGAACGGTTTCGGGTTAAGAATGGACCTCCAGAACGAATTAAGTTCATAACCTGAGTTACCACTGTAATGGATAAGAAAATGTGACAGACAGTACAAACGTAATCAGCAATGGCTCTAAAATACCAATTTCAGTTCTTTACCGGACAGGGTGTGGAGATTGCCATTATTATTATAATTGATTGATTGATTACATTTGTTAGCTGCTTTATACGAAACAAAAAGCCTCAAAGGGACTTATCAAGATGAAATACCACAGAGCTGGATATTGAGTGCTTCCCCAGGAACTTTACCCAGGATGGGAAATATGCGACTGGACAATATTATTATTTTTATTATTGTTATTTATTATTATTATTATTATTATTATTATCATTATTATTATCATTATTAATTATTATTATCCAGGGAGGATTTCTTACTACTGCTGTCTTTAGGCGTGCAGGGACTACTCCCTCTCATAAAAAGGCGTTACTCACTTCCCTGCCCAACAGTACCCCCCTTGCTAGTTGTAGTCCCCCATAACTTGGAGCAAGGATCCAAAGCACATGTTGTTGTTGTTTAGTCATTTAGTCATGTCTGACTCTTCGTGACCCCATGGACCAGAGCACGCCAGGCACTCCTGTCTTCCACTGCCTCCCGCAGTTTGGTCAAACTCATGTTCGTAGCTTCGAGAACACTGTCCAACCATCTCGTCCTCTGTCGTCCCCTTCTCCTTGTGCCCTCAATCTTTCCCAACATCATGGTCTTTTCCAGGGAGTCTTCTCTTCTCATGTAGTCACCTACAGTTATCTAAGCACCTTGTCCACATCCTCATGCCGCACTAGTAGAAATTCCTCCCACAAAACAAGACTAGATGGTGCTCTAGATACCTCCTGAGGTTTGCTTGCTGTAGTAATAGAGTCACAATCCCAGCAGATGCAAGGGATTTTATCCTCAAAATGATTTGCAAGTAAGTCACAGTGGACCACCGCTAGATCTTCCCTCTCCTTTAGGCCAGAATGTGAAAGGCCTCAGGCTATCCAGAAAAGCACAGAATGGCCTAGTGAAGATGCACTAAATACGTCTGCTCCTCTTTCCATGCCACCAAGAAGACTTAGTAGTGAGCACCACTAGAGTCCAGAGGCATTCGTTTGGCGTTTTCCTCCACTTGGGTTCAAGCCATTTCCCATCTCATTTCATTGTACCCAGCTCTGGTGTGTACCAAGAAGCCGGGCAGGCTTTGTCAAGCAGGAGATGGCAACTGTGTCAACAGTCTGAGCCAGGCATCCCCAAACTGTGGCCCTCCAGATGTTTTGGCCTACAACTCCCATGATCCCTAGCTAACAGGACCAGTGGTGGGGGAAGATGGAATTGTAGTTCTAAACATCTGGAGAGCCGAAGTTTGGGGATGCCTGGTCTGAGCCATCCAGGTACAGATCAACCAGGGCTTCGGTAGAGGCACCAGCCATATCAGCTTGTAGTTTTAGCAAATACTTTTAGCAAGTATATCATCTTAAAGCAGAGACAGGATATTTACTTGCCGTGTTTTGCTCTGATGTAGTGTTGTTTCTTATTTTTTGAAATTTCAGAACTGCTAGCTGATTAAATCACGCTTTAATTAGTATTATTCAGTTGTCTTTTATTGATTTTTGTTTGCACTGTGCACGCCTGCAGAACGTTACTGATGTTGCATTGCCATGTTGCTTTTTACGAGTTTGTGCTTTTGTGCATGTTAAAATTCTAAAGAGGAAAATTAGTCCTTAATGTGCCTCCTGTGTACGCCAGATTTGTTTGCAAACTCTATGCCAGTTTTTCATTTACAGTCACTGAGTTAGTTATTAAATTATGCGTAAGGGGGGGGAGAGAAAGAGGAAAATCAGAAAATACATTAACATTATCTCTGGGTAAACCTGAAAAATAATATATAGCCAGCATTACTGTGCAGCACAGCATGGATTTATTTCCTCACCGTCCCTATAGTTTGCCTGTGCATAATCCATATTCAGTAGGAATCCTATGCATATAGACTTGTCCCTGCCGTTGCTGAATACCTGCACCAATCTTTGATTACAAAACATTTGAAGATTCATTCTGTACTACGAGGGTAACTAAAACGAAAGATGAAGGTGCAGTATTTGAATTAAGAGTAAATTCACAGATCAGCAGGTGTAGAGAGAAGGAATTCAAATTCTAAAAAAAAATGACAGTGTGAGATGAGGAGACTCAAGGACAGATGCTAAAAACTTTTTTTTTTATATGAACAGGAAGAAACAGAAGCAAGCAGAACAAATACACTTTTAACAGGGCCCCAGGGAATGGTAAACATGGCAAGACATAAATAACACTATGATTCCCACCCCCATAGCATTTGTGTCATAGAGATGTCAACATTTCATCTTTTAATGGACAGCCTAGTAGTAGGAATGCAGATATCAATAATCTGTTTTAGCCCCCCAATTTGTATACTACCCTTCAATAAATAATTACCAAGGCAGCTCGCAGGAAAATGCAAGGGTGACGAGAACAGCACAATTGTAAAAACAAAACAAAAAAACACACTAGAACAATACCAATAAATAAAACAGCAGGATGAAACAGTCAGTTCAGGTGGTGAAAGCCTGGGAAAATAAAAAAGGTATTTGCCTGGTAGTGAAAAGACATTAGCGTAGGTGACAGGCGAGTTTCCCCAAAGAGTGGCTTCCATGAATGGGGTGCCATAGGCAAAAACATGCATCCTTCCGGCTATTACCAGCCTCACCTGAGCTAGGAGAAGCAGATACCAGAGAAGCTTCTGGGATCATAACTTTAGTGCATGGGCATATGGGAATAGTTGTTGTTGTTTAGTCGTTTAGTCGTGTCCGACTCTTCGTGACCCCATGGACCATAGCACGCCAGGCACTCCTGTCTTGCACTGCCTCCCGCAGTTTGGTCAAACTCATGTTCGTAGCTTCGAGAACACTGTCCAACCATCTCATCCTCTGTCGTCCCATTCTCCTAGTGCCCTCAATCTTTCCCAACATCAGGGTCTTTTCCAGGGAGTCTTCTCTTCTCATGAGGTGGCCAAAGTATTGGAGCCTCAGCTTCAGGATCTGTCCTTCCAGTGAGCACTCAGGGCCGATTTCCTTCAGAATGGATAGGTTTGATCCTCTTGCAGTCCATGGGACTCTCAAGAGTCTCCTCCAGCACCATAATTCAAAAGCATCAATTCTTCGGCGATCAGCCTTCTTTATGGTCCAGCTCTGACTTCCATACATCACTACTGGGAAAACCATAGCTTTAACTATACGGACCTTTGTAGGCAAGGTGATGTCTCTGCTTTTTAAGATGCTGTCTAGGTTTGTCATTGCTTTTCTCCCAAGAAGCAGGCGTCTTTTAATTTCGTGACTGCTGTCACCATCTGCAGTGATCAAGGAGCCCAAGAAAGTAAAATCTCTCACTGCCTCCATGGGAATAGAAGTTCCTTCAATTACTTTGAAGCAAGATACTGGGATTTACTTATTTATGCTGAAGCAGAGATGGCCTGTGGCCCACCCTATCCTGTTGGACCGCAACTCCCATCCACCTGAATGTTGGCCATGCCAGGACTAAGGTGAAACTAGAATGGATGTCCAAAACTCGAAAAGGGAATATGAGCAAATAAATACATACACCTGTGGGTTGTGTTTAGGAGTTTGGGATGTGCTATATGGGAATGCAGGTTGAATAGACGCAAATTAGAAACTGCCTTGCTTTACGTTTAAATCTTTTGCCCATCTGTTAATTAGCTGTCTGTGTTTTTTTATAAAAAAATTCCTTCAGTAGCACCTTAAAGACCAACTAAGTTTTTATTTTGGTATGAGCTTTCGTGTGCATGCACACTTCTTCAGATACCTGTGTTTTTTTATGTCTGCTTAGGTTCTGAAGCATTGGAGCATTTCTTAATAATGTCAATACACTAATGCCTTGGTTTCTGCTGATCAGTAGTGATGCAGAGGTACTTTGCAGATGCACAGAGACTGTTAGGCAAAAGAGACATCTCATTTTAGCAGCCAGGGGTCTACTCCAGGCTTGTTAAGTCCCCAAACCCAGGGAAGCTGGCCCCTGGTCCAGGAGATGGATAGAAGAAAGATTGCCATCCAAGGTATAGCTCAGTTGATAGAGCATTAAACTCTTAATCTCAAGGTCATGGGTTTGAGCCCCACATTGGGCCAAATATTCCTGCATTGCAGGGGGTTGGACCAGACCCTCGTGGTCCCTTCCAACTCTGTGATTCCGTGATTCTAAGTTGGGCAAGGCTGAGTGCCAGAGAAAGGCAAATCAGGATCCAGGGGGCCAGAGGCAGTGGGGGGAGTTGAAACTGGGCAGAACATCAAGCTTGAGAAAAAGAAGGTCAGTGGCGGGATTAGAATTGGCTTTTGCCCACTATATGACTTGAGATGGTTAATATTGGGGGAGATGCTCTTTTTGGTATTTGGATCCCAAACTACTACTACTACTGCTACTACTAATAAGTAGTAATCTTTATTACAGTCACTGACCAGCACAATAATTGCATGACATCATTAATATAATAATAATAATTATAATAATAATTATAATTATAATAATAATAAATAAATAAATAAATAATAAATTACTTATGCTCATCAGACTGGGTCACTCCAGCCACTCTGGGTGGTTTCAAACATAATAAAAACACAGTAAAACAGCAAATATTAAAAACTTCCTGATACAGGGCTGCTTTCAGATCCCTTTGGAAAGTTTTGTAGCTGATTATCTGTTTGACACCTGATGGGAGGGCGTTCCACAGGGAGGGCACCACTACCCAGAAGGCTTCACTTCTCTTGCGTCCAGCAACTCAGTGGTAGCCAGTGCAGCACTTTCAGGACTGGTGACGTGTGGGACCATCAAGCTGCCCCACTCATTAACCTACCAGCCACATTTAAAGCCACGGTATGTGTCATTTGGACAGGCACAGTTCAAATTACGCCACGGTTTTGGAAGTATCTTTCCCCTCTTTTTTAATGTAGCAGGATAAATCAAGGATTGTTTTTGAATTACTCTCTTTCTGCAGTACTAGAAAACAAAATGGGTTATCTGTCAAGCAGACAAACAGCAGGCATTAACCATCCCTCGAAAACATTTTCATGTAACTTCCAATATGCATTTCAAGAACTGCCATTTTCTTCTGAAAGAAGGGGAATCCCATTTTTAGTTCCACATATACCAGACATAAAAAGCACCATTTCCTATGTTTGCATTTCAATAACTTTAGGAGGGGGAAACAACTGTGTGATTTGTCGTGAGAACATTTTTGACTGATGACTAACACAGAGACTTTAGAATCATAGATGCTATTTGTCTGGAAAGCTTGTTCCTCGTCTCTTGTTCATTCCTTCTGCAGATGCCTGTAGCACCATTTTTCTGAAACGTAGCTTAGAAGGGCCTTTAATGGAATAAGGTGTATACTGTATTCAGAATGGGACGGGGGGGGGGATCAATCTTCCGACTTGTCCTACCCTCCAAAAAGAAAAAGCCAACCTTAGTTGATCTTCTGTAATTTATGACAGAGTAGAAAATTTCCTGTGGGGTAAACAAAGGCAAATGACTATTGTGTTAATGCAGAATAATAATACGAAATCCGGTAGGTCCCTGACATCCACATCATAGCTTTTCAAGGCACTTATGTATAGTGATTGATTATGTAGCATTATTTCCTTCTTAATCATGTTTGATTCAAATAATTCTCCAGTGTGGCTACATGCAGGAATTGCATGTATACACATTTCTAGTAATGTCTCTGGTGTGCTGTGTGGTTTGCTGCTTGTGAAAGTTGCTTGGTCTAGAAGGCATACCTAGGTACTTATTAAAGTGGTGTTGCTAGGGTCTTAAAATGCTCGAGGAACAAGCCAATGACACAAGCTTGCCTCTGGGCAGATCATGGCCATGAGTGACTGAGCTTGGCAGCATGCCCTGCAAGCAAAGGGGTTTTAAAAAATGGATTTAAAAAGTGGGAGAAGAAAAATGGTCAAGACATATAGGACCCATAACAAAAGTCACAGAGCTCAGCCCCCTTCAGCCCCCACCCAACACTATCCCTGCCTCATTTCCATGATGCATTTTGACGATACAACTCCTCAACTGGCCACACCTGGAATACCGTGTCCAGTTCTAGGCACCACAATTTAGGAAATACATTGACAAGCTGGAATATGTGCAGAGGAGGGCAACTAAGGTGATCAAGGATCTGGAAACCAAGCCTCATGACTTGAATAAACTCATGCCGCATGTGCAATTGAAAACAACATTCTACATTACAAGTACACAACTGCAACCAACACCACCTACATAGGATGATAGAGTTGGAAAGGATCATTTTAGCAGCTTAATGTGCACAGAGATTGGGTGGCAACATAATTATTAGTTACCCAAAAACTATTTTTTAAAAAACAACAGCACACATTGTACTTTGTAAATGCTGAATGAGAACTTTGGAAGAGATCAGCTAGTTTGCAATGTAAAGGTTGCGATATGCTACTAGGTATATGTGTGTTTCCTTTTGAAGTTACAGTAGAATTTGACCTTTTAAGTTTTTCCCATTTGCAAGGAGCCTGGGCACATTAGTGCAAACTGTTATCTTTTTGGGAAAAGGCTTAAATTAGCAATTTCTTTTTGTCCACAGCGACGAGGAAATGAAGGTTTAATTATCCAGTAAGAACTTGCAAGCACTATTTGAATTCAAGGTGTTCACTGAAGATATTGGAGAATTTTTAAAAAAAAGCATAATCAAAGGAATTTTTTTAAAATCCATTAGTTAGGTGATACTCTGACAGAATATAGTTATTTGATATGTGGAGTGTTTTGAACTCTTGTTAACTTGGTATGAGAGAGTGCTAACAACTTGGTCTATACACGGCTCCTCGACATGTGAGGCAGACCTCCCTAAAGAGATGTGTTGTGGATGCTTTTTGGGGAAGCTAATTGCTCCTCCTTGCTACATTATAGGCCAGATTCTGTTAATTCCTTGGCTGGACATGGTATGAGTCTGTGCAATTTAGACTCATGGTTAGATGGATTTATATAGGGGAGATCTATTGCTGGCTAATAATGATGATGGTTTCCTGGAACCTCTGGATTCTGTCATGACTCCAGACTCTATCAGCAATCAAAACACAGAGTCTGATGTTGACCAGGGAGCTTCTAAATCAGATGCTGGTGGGCAGGAATACCCTAAACCAGATCCTATAGAACCGGGACCCTCATGGGCACCTTCCTCTGGTCCTGAGGAACTAATCTACCTTGCCTGTCCAATGGCGCAGGAAGCACACAGGCCAAAGGCCAGGGATTATCAAAGAAATACCTGTCTTCAGCCCTTTAAGAGCTGCAGTTCACACAAGGGGGCTGGTGCCTATGAGGAATAGGCTGGAGGAAGAGGCTCAAAAGGCCTCAGTCCACCTCTAGCCTCTTTTTGGAGTGAGTGGCTCACTTGGAACTCTCCGTGGTGCTGCAACACCTAACTTCCCTTTGCTGCTCTTTACACCAGGTAATCTCAGCAGATATGTGTTTCTCAGCCTCTGTGTGGTGAAATAAATCTATGTATACTGAGGATATTTAGGTGAGAGGGATGAAACAAGCCTCCCCTCTTCCATACCCACCTCTTGTCCCCATGCAAATGCTTCCTGGGGTCACATGATGTAGAATAGGAGAGGGAAGACACCATGTAGAGACTTTTCATGCTGTTAATGAATGCATGGATCCACATCTGCAGTGGTGCAGCTTCATGCCAAATTATTGGAGCCAGTTCTATCACAGGTGCAATCAATATGCAGGGGCAGGAGGAGATCCAATACCATTATTTGTCCACAAATAAGCCACACCTTTAGAATTGAAGGGGTAGGGGAGAAAAAAAGGCAATACCCAGGCTACTTCCAGGGGGAGAGCCATGCTGCTTTGCTGGTAGCCTCCCCCCCTTCCCTCTTCTTTCTGGTGGCTCAGGAGTGGCAGGCAGGCTGGGCGCTGTTGCCCCACGCTCCTGGGCTGCTTCCTAGGGGGAGGGGGAGCCGTAAAGTCATGAATATAAGCTGCACTTTAACTTTTCATGGTTGGAATTTTGAGGGGGGGAGTGCAGATTATATTCGGGCCAATACGGTATTTAAAGTAGCTGATTCAATAATCAGAATAACTAAGGTTGATAGTTATGGAATAGGACAGAAGGTCTCAGTATTTGGCCTCATGAGAAGGCACAGAAGTGCCATTTGCTACTGTAGGAGCAATGTGTGAATACACACATGCTTGCATGCACGATACATGCATAAATAAATAAATAAATAAATAAATAAATAAATAAATAAATGTGTAAGCCAGTAGAGGGAAGATCTTTAGGTATCTGTAAAATTAGAAAATGTATCCATTTGTTCAGCAGTTGCTTTTCCTATTTTTGTTGGTGGTTTCCACCCCTCATGGTGCAGCTCCTGTTGCCAGAAGATAGTGCTGTGCTTAGCTACACAGCCTCCTCATCTGGCAAAGCAATGGCAGGTAAATCTCCAGAGCAACCCATCAGAACAGATGCCAGCAACCTTCAGGGGACCACCTTCTCCCAAAAATAATGTCGGGGACTTTCCTGCCTCCCTGCACTCTCACAAGCAAATGTTTCTGGAGAAACACCTGACAAGCAAATCCCTCTTCTCCATTCCACGAAATGAAAATATGCTGCTTCACTGATCCTGGATTAGCAAATTCCATGAGATCAGCCTTGTATTGCCTGCTGCTAAAATAAAAACAAGAATGTTTTTCCCCCTTCTGCACCTCAGTAATCTTTCCACTCAGCCTGGCATTCTTGACAAGCCCTACAATGAATTTCTCGAAATAAACCAGAGTTGCCTATAGCAGCTCCAGCTGTGTATTTTTGAAGTCATACTTTAAATGACTGGTGCACAGCCTGTTCTATAAAACAGTTAAGCCAGGCTCCTTGGAATTAAGCCTGCCTAGTCCTGTTGAAGTCAGAATATCCTTAAATATTTAATTTGGGGGCATTTAATAAGTAAACCCATGGTAGTTCCTATAACCTCAAATAAAGGCGTGTACTTATTTATCTGAAGATCATTTAACTCTGTACAACAATTTGTTCCCTTCCCGTGCCACCTCACTCCCCCCGCCCTGGCTCAAAATGAGCATCATGTCCAGTGACGGCACTTAAAATTCTGCTTTCTAGAGTGGAATTACTTCTTTAGAACTGGACTCCAGTTAAGAGAGGCCAAAACTACGTGCACCTCTCTAGGGAAGTCCCTCTTGCAATCACTTACAGAGAAGCAGAGATCATTCGTTTAACACTTCTTACTGGGAGGAATGAACACACTGCTTTCATCTATTGAAGCTAGGATATAGAATCATCAAATTGTAGAGTTGGAAGGGACCACAAGGGTCATCTAGTCCAACCCCTGCAATGCAGGAATCTTTTGCCTAACATGGAGCTCCTCGAACCCATGGCCCAGAATTTTCGGAGTCTCATGCTGTATCAACTGGCTTGCTACAGTTGTGGAATCCTGGTTCCAGCAAGTTGTCCTGATTTTAAAAGAAACAGAAAAGAGGCAGACAGGCTACACAATAAGCAGTGCTTCCCCCCCCCCCCATAAAAAATAAGTTCCTGGACTCATCATGAAGTTGTTACAGCAAGTTGCTAGGCGACGGGGCAGCCTTAAACAGATGCCTATTAGACAACAGCTGCACTCACCACCTGCAAAGGTGCTAAACCTGCAAGGGTCGCCCTTGGTTTTGATACTGGTCAAATAAATGCACGCATGCTTCCCTTGTTCTCTTAGATTTAGGCAAATGGCTAGGGCAGCTCAGAAGGGCCCTCACATAAACACACATATGTGCAACGGTAGAGGCCTGTCTGGAAAGCTTAAAGCCCGCTGCTGCTACATGGGAGATGGATTGAAGAAAAGGAAATACGAATTGGCCCTGCCCTGTAGCTTGAACAATTGTAGCTAGGAGCTAGGTGGTGTCATAGATCTAAAAAAGGTGTAGACTCACACATGCTGGCCAGCTTCCATTTTGACTTGAAATGTTCATTTTGGGCTTCTCAGAAGTGCGTAAAGGCAAGGAGTGGGCAGGGGGAGCACTGGCCCGCAATGGCGCCCACCTGAGAGGTGCCGGAACTGTGCTCCGGCTGAACATAAGCATATATTAGGCACTTTGTGCTAGATTGACAAGTTCTTGGCCAACACAGTGGCCAAGTGTCCTGGCTCCAAACAATGTCCAAATATGTAGAGGAAATGTGTGGGAGCAGAAGGGAGGAATAACACGTTATCTTTTTCCATGGATCGACAGGAAACTGTAGGTATAACTGTAGCATATTGTCACTAAGCACCTCTTTCGCTGGGTGAAAGATTATAATAGAGTTGCCAGACCAACACAACCTTGGGATGTAAGCTAGGCCATTGCCTTGAAATGAATTATGCCGGTGGTGGTGGATTTCTAATTTAAGTTCTCTTTATATTAAGCTTGGAACTCATTTGCAGGCACAGTTTGAATGGGAAAGTGTCCTAAGAGGTGAAAGATCAGTGATTTATATCGAGTGTCTGATGTTCTGCTTCTCCAGCCGTTTTGTGGCTCAGTGGAAGTGTCAGAACAGATGTGTCTTTTCAAAGAACCTTATTTGCAGTACATCTACTCCATCCTCTCCTCATCAGCGCTAAACTTTTAAGTCTCATAAGTCAAAATCTCAAGAATTATTTAATTAAACTGTAAATATAATGGGCATTCCATTGTTGCACGCTTTTTAATTTAAATTCTATTTATTTTGTTCTCAGAAATCTGTATATATCTGGTACAGTGTCCTTTGTTTGGAACTGCAGGACAGAAAAAGGTCGCTGTTTCTCAGAACATAGATTTTTTTTTGTATTTATATTATAATGATTCAACAAACTATTGAGTTTAGGGCAAATTTTTAAAACAGGCCATGCTTCAAGTGATTATGCATTCAAGAGTTACATGTTTTCTAAAAGGCAGTCATGTACTCTGTCTAGAAAAGATGGATGAAGATTGTAGTAGGTTATTTTTGAAAGTTTATCTTTTTTTCCCCTCCTGCTCTCTTCCACCTCCAGTCTTTTACTGGCCATTGACACTAGAGATGCATATTCTTACGACCCACTCTGTTGTAATTATAATTTGTTTTAAATTGTTCTCAGTGCTTTAATTTGTATTGCTGCAACCTACCCTGTGACCTTCTTGTGAAAAAGGGGTAATAAATACTATTATTATTATTATTATTATTATTATTATTATTATTATTATTAAAAAGTTGGAGTGATTAAGAAGAATGTCCTTTGTGAAAGATTATTTTGAAAACAGAAATAATTATTTTATACATGGGTGCTGCTTTCAGCAGCTTTGAAAAAGTGTCATACAAAGATTGTCCTTCACATAGATTACCTCTTGTACAGTATGCTCTAATAACAACCCAGTGTCACTACTGTTGTAGCTAGAACACACACACACACACACACACACACACACACGAGGTATCAGCAGACTGAGGGAACCACAAGGTTTGCGGAAGTACAAATGATATTTATGGGGGGGGGAAGCAAGGGGGAACCCTCCCAAAGCAGTTCACTGAAGACTAACCATTCTCAGTGGGTGTGGATATTAAGTGCTAGAGGGTGTGGGTGGGTGATAATGGAAAACTGGGAGACTGGGAATCTTGCTGCAGGTCCTGCTAGTTTCCTAGAAGAAGAGAAGAGTTTGGATTTGATATCCCGCTTTATCACTACCCGAAGGAGTCTCAAAGCGGCTAACAATCTCCTTTCCCCTCCTCCCCCACAACAGACACCCTGTGAGGTGGGTGGGGCTGAGAGACCTCAGAGAAGTGTGGCTAGACCAAGGTCACCCAGCAGCTGCATGTGGAGGAGCGGAGACGCGAACCCGGTTCCCCAGATTACGAGTCTACCACTCTTAACCACTACACCACACTGTTTACACATGGGGAAATATAAGACTCTGCAAAGTTCTCATGTGGACTGCCATAAAGGTTTGATCGATTGAGCTTCCTAATATGTTTTTCACACTAAATTTAAAAAATAATAATAAAGAAAAGAATTTCACTTTGATTAACACTTGAACAGGTTTCACACTACAATTCTGTGTAGGATAAAAGCCTATGGAGAGGTGAATGAGATCCGGCCTTGCAGTTACTGTTATGATTTCCGCAGTCCCACCTCCCCTTCCACATGGGAATGCTGTGTGTGGAATTGCTTTGTAAAAAGGGTTATGGTGTCTGGGCCATGGATAGCCATTGACAGTTGAGGTCTTCAGCTCAGAGTTCCTACAGTCAGGGTCTGGTGTTGACCAGGCAAGAGTAGAAAGCCAAGGTGCTATCTGAATAGCACTCTATGAGCTGAGCACACACCTAGCTTTGGGTAGCTTAATAGTTCCTAGTTTAGACCCCAGCCACCACAACACATAGTGCATTCACAGATTATGTTTCCATTCGGTAGAAAAACAGTTGTTCACATACGTTGCAGGAGATCCAGATGTCTTCTGATCCAGCACTTCTCTTGTGGAGGGTTTCCATTTTTCCAAAATATCATTTGCAGTGTTTTGTCACTGGGAAGTGTGTGTGTGTTTTATTTGCTTTTTTATTCATTAAAAAATGGAAAGGAGCCAGATGCTTTTATTACATTCACAGGTGGATCTGGCCCATTCCTACTGTTTCCTCTAATCTCCCAGAATGCACCCTTTCTCCAGTGAAGTATTTAATCAAGTATTAAAATCCCAGTTTTTTTATAAAAAAGTACAAGAATACTTTAACAGTGCAATCACAGGTGTAAGAATAATAGAATTGTAGAGTTGGCAGGAACCCCAAGGGTCATCTAGTCCAACCCCCTGCAATGCAAGAATCTCAACACATGGTTTCCCATGCAATTTGAAACCATACTAGAGCCCGCTTAGCTTTGCAAATGTTCTAGTAGTTTCACTGCTCCTGAAAGCCTTCTAGCTCATTAGTTTGTTTATTCCAAGGAAATGAACTACCGTATAATATTTTTAAAATGTGGTGCTTTCCCCCAAAAAACATGTTTTTGTAGTTTTCCAGTTTCCATGTTCTCATTGGGGAACAATATATCTTTGTCAAAATACCAGCTTGTTCCCATAATCTCTGCAAGGCCCCTCTTAGATGCAAAACAGAGACATAGTCGTGAGTAGTTCACACTGCCTTTTGTAAGCTTAGATTCCTTGTAAATGTCAAAGGAGCTGCAGTAGATGAAAGTTCATTCCTATATGTAATTGTAATTTCGTTTTTCTGAAAATCTTTGAAAATTGGATTTGAAAGAGTCGAGAACATATAGAGCCTCATTTAGCTGAGCCCCACAAAATGATTTTCGTGTGCATGTGCCCATCTGTCTAGTACAGCTATCTAGTCTAGCCTTTCTGAACCTGATGCCCTTCAGATGTTTTGGAGTTCATCTTCCATTAGTCCCAGCTAGCATGGCTAGTGGTCAGGGATGGTGGAGTCCAACACATCTGGAGGGCACAAGGTTGAGGAAGGCTGATCTACTTTGTCTCAGCTAGATAGCTCAGTTGGCTAGAGCATGGTGGTGATAATGCCAAGGTTGCAGGTTCTCTACAATTCTATGATCCAATTAAGTTCCCTTTTCTTCACAAGGATGGGTGCTGCAGAAAGGTGAGAGGGCAGGATTTCATAGATATCTACTTAGAAATCAATTTGCAGAACTTTTGTTCCTTACAAAGAACTCTTGTGAACTAGAACTTTTGCATGTGCTTACCACCAGAAGTTGACTCAATCAAATATATAACTTTGCTTACATTGTGTGTCATTGGGTTCTTTCTTTCTTTCTTTCTTTCTTTCTTTCTTTCTTTCTTTCTTTCTTTCTTTCTTTCTTTCTTTCTTTCTTTTTTTCTGAGGACTGGGGCCTTGATCAAGGCCACTAGTCAGTTGAAAGCTGTTGAAACAGCTGGGATTCTGTTTTCTATGGCGGAAGTTCCACTTTGTTTCCCCCAAAATCAAGGAGGAAACTTGCAATCCATGAATATGTTCCTGCTTTCTGCTAATGTCAGTATACTGAGGGCTGTCACATGTTAAGCTCTTGCTACTGCATGGTATAAAAGCATGACAATTTTACATGGTTGTATTCAGCTTGTAAATAGTGATGGTGACACATTTTGTGATTGTGGGGGTTCAGAATACAGATGCCCTCAGTTTGGGAGTTTATGACAAGCTGAGTGCAAACTCACTCTGAAGGTTGGACTTGGCTAGGTTTGTAGTCATTGTCAGACTTTTCCTAGGGAGCCTTGACTGCTCCTGTTGTCCTGCTACTTTCACAAGAGTAAGCTGGCTTGGAAATGCGAAGAGGGCATTGACAGAGATGAGTGTCTCTTTGAATCGATTAACATGGCAGGCAGAAACTTTTGCAGAATCTTAGCAGAAACTTTGGGGCGCCTGGGTTACTCAAAGAAAATCTTTGCTCAGGGGAAATGCATGAGTTCTCTCCTTCCACATGTCTCTGCTCATGCAATTATAGCGGTCACATGGGCTCTTAAAAGTTCAAAACAGCCCTAAGATTATCATTTAAAAGCCAAAGTGTTTTTTTAAAAAAAAATCTACTGAATCTCTCTTCCTTCTTCTGTCACCTTCTGCTTTCCCCCTAATCTTTTGATAATTTAAAATTGCTTAGAATTTAACCCGTTTGAACAAGATTGTTCTGTTCACTCTGCTAATTATGTCTTCTCCCATGGGCAACATTAATTCCCTGCACAGAGGAGAATTCTTCAGCTCATTCAGAGATCAGTGGAGATGGGCTTCTGTAAATGCTACCTATGAAGTTGGGCTAGAAGTCACTCATTCATAAGCAGCCTGCAAGGGGTGTTCAGGATTGCGGCCTTAGTGTCTGATCTGTGAGCTACAATACCAGCAAATGTGAGTGCAGGCTCAGGGGCAAGGACTGTTAGGAGTCTTGCTCCATGCTTGCAGTCATGGGATTGCCTTCTATCACATGATGGTGTATGTTTTCATTCCACAGTGTGGGAAGTGATGGAGACAGGATGTTTTATGTCACCGTGTTCCATGAAGTGGGACTATTGTCCTTTGTTCTTTCTCTCTTTGCTGCCTGATGAGAAAGAGGAAGGAGCTAAGTCAGAATGTTCCGAGTGTATTATATGTAAATAAAAGTTGTAAATAAAAGTAGATTAGCCAAAATGCTGTGCAATGCTGTGCTACTGAGTTGTGTTACGCAAACTGCCAATACTCTGCAGGATCCTAAGTGTGCCAATGCTTCTTGGTATCAGTCACTGTGATGTTCTGGCTGAAGAAAGCTTTTGAAGCTCCCGAACAATCGACCAGGAGGGAGAGAACATGCCAATTGGGCATGTGTCTCTACCAGGGTAGGACAATCCTAACAAGGACTACTGCAATGGTACACTGCAACCCTAGGACCTTCTGATACCTGCAGCTGTGTGTTGTCTCTTCCAGTTGGGCCTTCTGGGCTGTGGAACTGACTCTTTGCAATACTTTCCCCTTGAATATTAGACAGGTGCCATCTCTGATCCCTTTTTGACACCTACTAATGACTTTCCTCTTTCAACAAGCCTTTTAAAGATGTTTTCTCACTTGTTGTTTGACACCCTGGGCTCCTTTGGGAGCAGGAGCAAGATAGAAATTCAATAAATAAAGGCAGTGCTTTTTTCCGGGGGGGGGGGGGGGCAGACACAAGGGTACACATATTCCTAAACATTTTGTGAAACTTTGTACTTTTTCCATTTACTGTATTTATTTCCCCCGATTTGAAGTATAAAATGGTGATTTTCTTGAGTCAAAATGACAGTACAGTGGTACCTCCATTTAGGACCTCAATTGGTTCCGGGGAGCCGGTCGCTCCCCAGGCGGTCGTAAACGGAGAGCTTCTTGTGCACGAAGCGCTGATAGAGCACTTCTGCGCATACGCGCACTGCGGAACCCGAATGTAAGCACTTCCGGGTCTGCGGCGGTCGCAAACTGATCGGTCGCAAACCACAGCAAACGTAAACCGAGGTATGACTGTACCCCTAAACATTTTTTTCCTTTAGAAAAACGCACCTAATAAAGGAATAACTATGTGAGCAACAATTAACAATAGCCAGATACAGTGAAGCAATAATACCACATAGAACTAAGCCAGAGTCGTGAGTCTAACTAATGGGCCAGGCTAGAGGCTTCTCTAATGCCAATCTCCATAACTTTCCCTGCCTCCACTTTTATCCACCATTCCACTCCTTGCAAGAATAAATTAGGTAAAATGAAGTTCATATATTGTGCTAAATGAAAAAGTGGATTGTTGCATGCTTTCCTTAATTTGTTTGCAAACTTCGGAGAGCGTTCCATGTAGAATTTGGGTATTTTCTTCTTCTTCCTCTTCTTCAGATGTGACAAGAAACATGAGGGTGTGTGGCTAAAATCGAAAACCCTACCATTCTGTCAAACTCCGCTTTGAGACCCCACAGTAACTTTCAGTTACAGTTAGGTGTGAGATGACATCACCACAATACCTGTTTCCCCAGCCCACTGCCACAGCGGGGAAGTGTAGAAATGCACAACATGATGATGCTGTTTTCCATATTTCTATTACTACATGTTAAAGGGGAGAGAAGGGAGAATGCGACACAGTTTTGCCGTTTTTGGCCGTGTTCTTCTCCTCTAATTTCGCCTTAAGTGTTTCCTTATTTATCTCAGTTTTGTTAAAAACATCGCATCTCATTGTCTATTTTTGTTGCAACCATGGTTACAGTGTTTGATCATGAGAGGAAAAGATATTTGCATTGTTTGCATGGGCCGATATTTAGCCTGTTTTCTCACACTGAACAGTTTTAAGGTGAGCTCCCTGGATATTAACCTAGTGAATGGATGTAAACATTAAAGGGGAATGTCTAGACACCTGCTGCCGCTCTGATTTGGCCTTGCTTCCTTCCAATCTGTTTTAAATTCTTTTATAAATTCTCTTTTTAGTTTATTATTTGAATACATTTTTAATCTGGCAGTAATCTTATTTTTAGTAATACTTTTTGTAGCCTTTAGTATTAACATGTAATTGGGGGGGGGAGAGTTCCTCCTGATTATTAATAACTTTCTGGTTTGATTTATTAGTAATAAGGACTGAAAAAGGTATCACACTTCTCTTAAAAAATAAATAAATCACTTTATCCCCCATACAGATTCCAGCCCTCTCATTTTGTAGAGATGTAAATGAAAAGAAACTACTTATAGAAGGTTGTTGGTGTCCAGTGAATTATAAAGAATGCTTTAATTTTGTAGGGTTCTTGGGTGATAGCAGGTAGTTCTCCAGACTTTAAAAAAAGGTGCCTTTGTTACCAAGGGATCCAAAGACTTTATTGAAAATAACAAGGACTAATCTCTCAAACTTATGTGAATTTAAAGGACCCTGACACCTGCCCTAACTCTGCCTGGTTAAAAAATGGATGGGTGCTCTTCAATTGTGGCACACACATTATGAAATTCCCTCCTGAAGGAAGAATGCTGAGACTGCTCTGTTGGATTTTTTTAATAAATAAAAAAAATCCAGTAAAGATGAATGAGGTCTGCAACAAAATGTCGTAGTGTAGAGTACCCTGGTAAGTGTTTCTCTTAGTCTTTCATTTTGACTCAGCCAAAGAGTCTAATTCCCCCCACTTCTTAGTTGTCTCTGGACCAAGCTACATGTTTATTCATTTACATGCTTCTAACAATTATATGCCACCCAATAACAGAAGTTAAATACAACGATTAAACATCTAAATATAAAATATAAAACAGCATAGAACCAGGGAGAGATGTGGTAGAACCATCCAGTTAGGATTTGCTGGTAGGAAAAGAGGGTCTACTAGCCCTTTCCTTGCATGTCATTGCCCTGACCTGAATGGCTACTACCACCCTAAAGCTACTGTAGCTGAAGGTTTGAAGTGGAGAGAGGTCATATGCTTGAACTTCAGACTCCTGCATATTCTGCATTATTAAGTGGCTGATAATACACCGCATTCCAGTTCTTGCAAACCTTTTCCTTTCTTAAGTCTGTGAAACTCAAGGTCACCATTCTGTATGGGAAGCTATGGATTCCCCCATCCCCATCCCAACATTCACTCTACCGTAGTTGTGGGGGCAAAGCGGTGCACCTGCTATTTACAGGAATAAACTGGTCTACTGGTTAACACATTTTATGTGGGGCAAAACTTACTAGCACAGGTCCAAACACCATTAACAATCAGAACTCAAAATCCCTGGGGTGGTTTTCCAATACATCCTTCTTTAGGCCTTCCTTCAGCTACATTATAATTTGGTAAACTTGATAAGGAGTTGAGTTCATTTCTGGCATAGTTTCAGATTCTTATATGTGTTCAAATGGATGATGTGTTTTCGTCTCAGTGTCATGGATACCTTCTTCGTTTCGTGTTGGCTGAAGATTCCCAAATCTTTGGGTTCCTGTTTTCTTGGAAATGTTTCAGACAAAAAGCCTCGGTGACCGAGGCCAGCAGATGGCTGCATTGTTGTGGCAGACTTTCTGAGAAAAGGTCTGTGCAGCTAAGCATCTCTCCTCTAGAGCATACAGATGGTATTTTAGCAAAGTGACATTTTTTGGCATAGTATAATCTACCTGCTTCTGTCTATTCTTCCAGCACACAAGGTTGTAATAATACAATTAAGGCTGGATGCACATTGTAGTTTTTTTAAAGAGAATTGGAAGTGGTTTGAGAGAGATATTCCACTTACTATGGTTTTTCTACTATCCTGTTGCCTCTGATCAAATAGCATTGCAAGTTTTTGAAATTATGATCCAAACCTACAAAACTGTTTGCCAGGGCTAAAGTGGTATGAGTTTACTCCTCTTTTCTATATTATCTTCAACTCACAGGACTGAAAATCTGTCTCCGGCCTTGTGGTTGTTGTTGCTGCTGCTGCTTCTAATTCCCCCCCCCCTCATTTTACAGCTGTGTAACATAATCAAAATCATCATCATCAACAACAACAACAACAACAAACAACAACAACATTACAGCACCCCACTCTGGAGATATCTTCACCCTTCCAATAGCAATTCCCACACAATAATGGCCGGCCTTTCTATAAATAGGAATATACAGTGTACGAAAATCGGTTATCATGAGGTCTATATGCCAGTATAATCTCTAGGGACTGGTTTCCACTTTCAGATGTGGAATCAAGCTCCATTAGTCTCTAGCAAAAGAGTCCTTATGTTTTATTCCTCCTGCCTTGTGTGTAAGCTTTTCAGTGAGGTCTATACGTCTTACTCTTCTATACCAAGTTTTTAATGCACGCTTTTAAAGGTCCTGCCAGCCACTGTCCCCTTACTAGGCCTGTTTCCTCGTCACCTGTCTACTCTTGGAAGGAGCACTGAGGTTACCACCCATCAGTATGAAGGATGTCAGCTGTTCTTGCCTAATTTTAAATCCAGGAGACTTTAAGCCCTGTGTGTGGTTGCTTAGCAGAGTCAGAGCATTAGAGGTTAAGTTGGAAGTTACCTTGTCATGACTGCATGCTTGACAGGCAGTCTGTCGGACCACTTGCAAGCAATCCCAGGCATTCCTACTAAAAGCAGCACAAGCCAGACACCAGCTAACTTCGCAGGTCCAGAATGTGAGAAGGAGAATTTCACATCAGGCGTCAGAAAGAGCATATGAGCGCCCCAGGGTTAAAAGCAACACAGGCTGCAGAGTCCATTGGCACCTCTAGAGTGAAATCGAGAAGCTGCTTCCACTGTTTTTTTATAAGCATTTGAAGCAGAGTAATATTTCAAGGCCAAATCCCACTCTCAGCCCAAAGGTGTGCTAGACTAACACCAGAACCAGTAGACACACAGCCCAACAACATTGGTGGTGTGGTCTTTCAAAAATGTCAAGAGCTTGCAAAAGGATGAAAACCTCAGTTTCAATCTCTTGCAGTCCAAACTTCCAATAGTCATAGCTGTCAAGTTTTCCCTTTTCTCGCGAGGAAGCTTATTCAGCATAAGGGAATTTCACTTTAAAAAAGGGAGAACTTGACAGCTATGCCCAGTAGTGCTGGGCTGTGTGTCTACCATCTCAAGCTTCACTTACTGGTGCCCTGCTGGTGAAGCAACAGTTCCCTTGCTGCCCTGTACCTTCCCACTCCATTGCTACGTAATTCTTCCCCATTCTTTGATGCTCTCTGCTTTTTCCTGTGCCCGTTTTTGGACACCTGACTCAAAGCATTAGCCTTTCTGGCTTGAGGCACACACTTCATCCCATGCCATCTGGGTGCTGTATATAGTTCCACCCCCATACTTTTGCCCCTTAAAAAAGCAAGAGGAGTAGGTCTTAAGTCTACGCTGGTTCACGCACGTATATTGGTGGGGTGTGGGTTTAAATAATATTCCCATTGATAGTGCAATGCCACGCAAGCTTCAGCCATCTTGCCATGAGCTGGCTTGGAGCCAAGGGCAATAATGGTCAGCTCTGAAATTTATAGCATGGCTTAGAGTAATCATCTGCACTCTGTTACATGTGGTGGTTTCGAGAGCATAACGCAGAGAGGAAATAGCCATTGTTTGTCAGCTCTAATCACTTTGCAATATTTTCCTAGCCTCTCTTGTATGAACGGAGAGCCCTATAATTGTTGCAGAACTAATTGAGTGTAGCAGTCTTCAGTGTGTGAGCAGTGTGGTATAAATGGTTCGTAATTCGTAGTTTTATTACGGTCAAAGACCAGCTCGGAAAGCACAACTAAGACAGCTTTTACAAGAATAAAATATACGTTTTAAATGGTATAAATGGTTAGATCGTCGACTTGTGACCAAGGAGACTAGAGTTCAAATCCCCACTCAGCCATTGAAGCTCCCAAAGTGACCTTGGACCAGTCAGTCAGTCACAATCTCTAAGCCTAGTCTGCCCCACAGGGTTGTTTTGGGGATTAAATGAGGAAGGGGGGAGGGGAACATGCACCATCCTGAGCCACTTAGAGTAAAAGGTTGGCTATAAACAAACAAACAAACAAATGACGTAATACTGAGGTAAATGAACTGACTAAATAAATAAAGAGGAAATGCTGAGGTAAATGGACTGACTAAATAAACAAATGAAGTAATACTGAGGTAAATGAACTGACTAAATAAATAAATAATAAAGAGGTAATATCTGAGGTAAATGGAATGACTAATGGCCTGCATAAGGGCCAAACTGGATTTGATGTGAAAAACACTCTTTGTCTCTCTGGTTTTCTCCTCTTCTTTTCAAATAGCAGGGTTGGGGATAGGAAGCGGAATTGAGATTTATTTCTTTCTTTCTTTCTTTCTTTCTTTCTTTCTTTCTTTCTTTCTTTCTTTCTTTCTTTCTTTTGTTTATTTAACTTATAGATCACTTTTAGGGGAAGAGCGAGGATGCCTCCCAGAGTGCGTATTTACGAACTGTGTATGTACTAATACGCGTAAAATACAATGTTAAAAGCCACTGAAAATGCGTAGACATAGATTTTCTTTCAAACCAATATTACAATAATATGACAGCAATGCTTCGTCAAAGCAGTAATGACCACATCAACATCTAAAGCCCAGTTAGTAAATTAGCCCCTAAAGGCTATTATAAAAAGATGGGTCTGTAAGGACCATTTGAAAATGCTGAGGGATAGTGCTTGCCAGATCTCACTCAGAATAGAATTCAGAACTTTGGGGCCACTGCTAAGAAGACCCATTTTCTGCTTCTACCAACTCATTGCAATAGGGCAGACATGTCCAACACGTCGATCACGATTGATGGGTAGGTTCTGCAATGAATTTTGGTTGATCGCCACCCGCCCTCCACTGGAGACGTTGTGGCTGTTTTGACGCTGCATGTGCCCACCCCTTCCCCGTCACTGTGTGCCCTCCCTCCTTGCTTCCACCCCTGCCATGTTGGGGAAAGCAGCCAGCGCCCGCCCACCCTGGGCGCCAGTTTTTATATTGCATTGTGGATCATAGTCAACTTCAAGTTGGACATGCCTGCAATAAAGGAAACTGTGACCTCATGAGCACCTGAGGATAGTCACCCTTTCACTCTTGTCACATCCGTCCACAATACCCCTTGTAAATGGCAGCCTTCTGGAGGGAGATTTTCAGCAGGAAAGCTGTGCGGGTAGGTGGACGAATTAAACCCCATTTGCCCAGGTCATGGTCCTGATCCAGATCCAGATCACACACACCCCTCCGCACACACAAATGTTATTTTAAAATGCACACATATGAAAGAGGCAAGCATGTTTTTAATCTGGTTTAGCTCTCAGCCTCCTATGTTCATATGAACGTCAGCTGTAGATATTGCTGTCCACATACATGGAATGCTGATCATGCAATCATTCCTGCTACTATTACACAAGACAATGTCTTTTGTTTCAGCCATTTTATTTGCTGAGAGGTGTTTTTATTTATGCTCCTTTTGGCATGAGAATCCATCAATATATCTGCGCTATGTTTCTCCCCATCGTCCCTTGTGTGGCTCTCCACTGTATTTACTGTGTTTCATTACCCAAAAGCCTCAGGCTGTGGCTGAGTATGTTTTGACGCTAAGATCAATTAAAGCTTAATGAAAGGAGAAAGAGGTTGTGTGATTGCAGACGGGATGGAGTTGTCAGAAGGTGCAGTTTGGGTAAATAATGTCCTCCTTACTCAGTGTTAATCCTTAGCATTTGTTGACCTAGCAGAACTGCAGGCTCAAGAGTTTTTCTGGCTGGGTATTTCGGCTCTTGACAGTGTTGCAAACTGTGTTCTCTGCAGTAGTGGCTTTCAACGTTTCCAGGTAAAGGATCCACCAATTGGTGCAGTCTTCAACCACCTACGTGGTGCATAGCTCTTTCCTTTTTTTAAAGCTGCCTGTTTTTGTCCTCTTTAAAAGAGAAGTTGTGGGTAGCTGGGTTGACAGAAAAGTTGCCTCTGTTCTAGCTTGCCTGTGCATATGCACTACAAGCCCACATGCTTTTCTCTTCCAACCCCAGGAAGTGCTTGTAAAGAAACCTGGTTGACAGGAAGTGCAGTCCGCAGTAGTGTTTGTTTGTTTGCTTGCTTGCTTGCTTGCTTGCTTGATACCTGCCCTTTGTCCTAAGGTCCCGGGGTGGGTAATAAATACGCATACACACACACAAACACTCACTCACTCACTGAGAATAAGACTCATACATCAAATTCAGGAGAGAGCCTTGTGGCACCATAAAGTCTAACAGATTTATTGTGGCATAAGCTTTGTGGACCAGAGAGCACTTCATCACATGCATGAAGGGTTATTTTTGATTTACCTGCCACCATCAATGTACATGGTGTTTTACAGAGTAAAATAATACTCACTCTCTTTGTCCGAATCCTGTCTCCTTTGAATGTGTGTGTGTGTGGTTCCCTTGTGCCCCGGGGAATGTGGATTGGTTCACTTGCTTGAGGTATATCATTGGTTTAATCATCAGTGGGAATCTCACATATGCCTCTTTGGCTGCTAGAGTTTTCTTCACCTCCTCCTCTTCCTGACCCCCTTCTTCTTTTTAGATATTTCACAGCAGGCAGAAGATCCCAAGGTGCAGTCGCGGTCCCCCTCCCCCGCTGATGATTTTAAAATTGACTTCCCTCTGGCACCTCAGCAGAGGGGCACATAACCACTGGTACGAGGTTTCAAGATGGGAAAGAATGTTAAAAGTTGAACAGGCATGAGAAACAAGTGGGGCTACGAAACAGATTTTGCTGGTTTCTCTTCCATCTAAGTCAGGCGTCGGCAATGTTTTCTGGCCGTGGGCCAGATCATTCCCAAAGACGATCGACCATGGGCTGGACATGCACCGGACATGCACAGAAGTGATTTCCAACACCCGCGCTGCCCATGCGATGCGATTTCTGGCGCCGCTCAGTGAGTCGCCGTGCCGTGCCAGTTTAGTGCAGTGCGCGGGGGACTTGCCGAGTGGGCGTCTTGGTTCATGGGCGGTCCGTGGGCTGGATAAATGGCCTCCGTGGGCCGCATCCAGCCCATGGGCCGGACGTTGCCAACCTATGATCTAAGTGAATTATGCATTACAAAAGGAAGTGGCTCCACCTGTTGTACTGACATATGTAACTAACAACAAGACAAGAAAAAGCAGGAAGTAACTGTGAGGGTGTCCTCTTTCTCTATATATTTTTAGTTGACGTATAACTCTCCAACATCTGGTTTTTGTTTCCTAGGACAAAAAGGACCAGCCATTGTTACGAGATCACTTACCGCCACTTGGAAAAGACCTTGACTCAGAAGGAAGTAAGCTGCATCCATAAATCCATCGAGGAATCAGCTGTACAGAAATTAGGAGTGGAGGGAAGATTTTGAGCTTTGAATTCTCCAGTTTTCTTTTATCGCTGCCCTGCCCAAACCCCCTTCTGTTTGAAAGCAGTTGCTATCATGTGGAAGCTTTTGACAATGGTGGAATTTTCAGGTAATAAAAGGTGAACAACATAACAGTTCCTGAAAATATCAGTGAGTCGCTTGTTGGGTAATTTGTACGTTGTTAATCAGTTCTTGTGGTCATGTGTTATTAAACTCCAGAACATGTGTGCAATTTCTGCATTGACAGGATGTTCCATGCACTTGCGGTAGAACCTCGGGCCATCTGCAGACAACTATAGGTTGCTTGTGAATGTGACCCAACTGTACATTACAAGCTGGACTGCCAACAAAATGAAGGTCTTCCCTCCCTTTTTTGCAATGGAGAAAAGGATGCTTAATGGGCATGGTGCTGAGCCCTTTTTGCAGTTTTAACTCTTAAGGCTGCATTCCTATGCACTACTTCCGGGAGTAAGCCCTATTGAACCCAGTGGATTTTACTTCATAGTAAACAATGCATAAGATAAAGTGGCAGTGGAGGAAATCCCCTGCAAGCTAATTAGGTTGCGGCCTGAGCCTTGCACAAACATATATTTTTTTTAAAAAAAAAAGTTGGACTGTATAGTGGTTTGCTGGGATACAAAACAAGCCCGCGGCTTAATTTGGTATATCTGGCTTTCTTTGTAAAGCTGCTGTGAAGGGAAGCAGTTGTGAATTACCTCAGCCACAAATTGCTTTGCAATTGCACTACTTCAGACTCCAGCGAATTCTACCGTAAACTAACATTCCCAGTACAGTAACGTTAATCTGAAAAGAGCCAGGTATGGAGTACCACAATCAAGACTTCTTTTATCTCACTAGGTCATTTAGCGGCTGCTGAAAGACACAGCGCTTGTTTTTGTGGGGTTTCTTTCTTCGCTGTCTGGTGACTCTATCTCTCCTTGGTATTGGCACATTTGTCTGCCTCCTCCATTGTTGTATTCAATATTACCAAATTGATTTTCTTAGCAAGAGAGCCATGGCAGACATTTTGGCCTGCTATGCCTGCAATACGAAGCCAAAGCACAGGTACTTCTCTTCATTGGTGAATCACAGCAACATTGGGCAGCCTGTGCCCCCCAAACTAGAAGATCAGTGAAGAATACCAACCCCGTTGCCACTTTTGTAGTAAGATTCCAAATGCCAGCCCAGTCAACTTCTTTAGATTGAAAACGGGGCAGGGGCCGGTCTTGTCCTGGCCTCGCACAGCAAAAATAATAATATTGGGTTGGCCCATAAGGGGGCAAGGAACCTCAGGCCAGAGATCAAACGTGTCTCCCCAGGCCTCTTTATCCAGCTTTCAATGCTCTTCATTATTTCATGCCACCTTCTCAGGCCACACCTTCTCTCCACAGGCTGCAGCCCACACTAGCTCTGATCCACAAAGGCCTCAAATGCTTTCTTGTGGCTGGAATGTGTGTCATGTAACTGTGATAATGCCTCTTGCTTGCAACAGGTGAAGGCTGGAGAGGTGTGTGAGGATGAAGGGTTGCTGACTTTTGCATGGCTGAAAAGAAGCCTGCTATACAAGGTTAAGGGGCTGCATTATTATTATTAGTAGTAGTAGTAGTAGTAGTACTATTACTAGCACTATTATTGATCTTTTATTACTCTGCCCATCTGACTGGGTTGCCGCAGCCACTCTGGGCAGGTTCCAACATATATAAAAAACATAATAAGACATTACACATTAAAAAGCTTCCCTATACAGGGCTGCCTTCAGATGTCTTCTAAAGGTTAAATAGTTACTTACCTCCTTGACATCTGATGGGAAGGCATTCCACAGGGTGGGTGCCACTACCACAAAGGCCCTCTTTCCCCCAATTTTGCCTCTGACCCCCCCCCTCACCTATTACTGGTACATGTCCTCTAGGGTACGCAGCCATGGACTTGCAAAGGTTCCCAACACCCAACTCTCCATGACGGCCCCAGTCCCTGTTCCATATGGTAAATGCTAAGTATTTACCATGTGAATAAATAATGGCAGTGATGGACCACCAACTTGGATGGCTTTGGAAGAGGATTGGACAGATTCATGGAGGGGAAGGCTCTCGATGGCTACTAGCCATTATGGCTGTGATCTGCCTCCACGGTCAGTCAGTAATGCTTCTGAATACCAGTCGTTGGAAGCCACAGAAGGATAGGGTGCTCTTGTGCTCGGGTCCAGTTTCCGGGTTTCCCACAGGCACCTGGTTGGCCCCTGTGAGAACAGGATAATGGACTAGATGGGCCCCTGGCCTGATCCAGCAGGTTCTTATGTGCAGCAGAGAGGAGGCATCACATTGGCGGAGATGCTTTGAACACAGTCATGCTTCAGCCCTCTCCCCTCCCCCCCGCCGGTCGTCTCTGTTATGTGGAGGTGCAGTAAATGGACCATTGGCCTGCACTGATGTTTCTCTCTTAATTTGCTGAAAGAAAGAAAAAAACGCAGAGAGAACGGATGGCTAGACGTGTTCCTTCCAACCCACACTGAAAAAAGTAACCTCTGCCTCCCTCCGTAAGTGGAGCTAGACGTGATTTAAAGCTGCATCATGCGGCTTTGATAAATGATAAATAATTAGCTGGCTCGGCTGGAACATTTCATTCTTAATTATCGTGGTTATATATTATTAATAAAGGTGTTTACTTGTCATCATGCCAAGCCATTTGTCAGGGGACAGCAGAGAAAGGCAGAATAATTCAGAATTACAATTAGCGGCCTGACATCAAGGAACGCTGCTACTCTGAAAACACACGTGCTTATCTAATGAGGCAGGGTTGCTAGTGCTCCGGAGACTTGTACGTCAGTGACCACACCAGACAGAGTTTGTGCCTTCCTTAGGATGCAGAGGAGCATGAGAAATCATAAATGTGTGGAATCCTTGAGAGGGGGGGGGAGAATGGCTCTTTTCTTTTATATTTGTAACTCTTGCAACTTCCCTCTGACATTTTGTGCTAAGAGATGCATCTACAGCCCTGGCACTGCTTGCGGATAACAGGACTTACTAACTGCTTCCCCCATAGACTCACCCTTTCTGCAGAAAGAGTATCTATCTCAGCCTTTCTTCTGTTTGAGACGCAGACAGATGGGAGCAAAGCCCTTCCTCGTAATTTATAACCATCATACGCCTCTAATCCTTTGCTCTCATTCTCCACAAACCTTCCAACAGGAGTTCAAAGGATTCTGGCCTGGCTTCCTTGATAAAAAGCATGCTCTTGGTAAAATCCCCTAGGTAGGCCATTAAACTTTCCCCCTGAAAAAGTTCCCCTTGCCTCACAGGGCACGCTAAGCAAAGGTCTTGCCGTTTCGGGGGGGGGGTAGAGTTTTGATATTGATTCCGGAGAATAGTTGTTGTTGTTTTTTAAAATCCCTACATTCTCAGGACAATTGAGAGTGGTTTCAAAACCCATCTCTAGAGTTCTGGCACAGATTTGTAGGCCTATTCAATTTTACTCCCCTACCCTGACTTACCACGAGCAGGATATATCACGCTAAGCACCTTATAACATAAGACTTCATCCTTCTTGTTCTGCCAGTAGATCAGGGTTCTTCACCCTAAACTTCATTATTGTGGCTTATCTTTCCCAAAGAAGGTCCATGTAGGTCCTGATATTACTGTTCCTAATCCTCTTTTTAAGATGAGATGCCCAGGTCTGCAGGGAAGCATAGCGCGGAAAAGCACAGAAGAAGGTGAAAATCGCATAATGTCTGTGTGTATCTCAGGCGCAATGAGACTCATGTACACAAAATCTTGTTGAAGGTGGCCTTCAATGACCCAAGGTGTCAGACTTGGCAAGATCACTCTAACAGCTTGTGTGTCTGCAGTGTTTCCCACCCCAGTTCCATATATATGTAAAAGCATTCACACAGCCATTTCTTCGAGGTGGAAGAGCCACCGCCAAAAGCATGGAGCAATTCATATTTGCAAAGTCACATGATAGCATGTTAAAGAGCTGGTGTGGTGTAGTGCTGGGTGAGAGACTTTGGGAGCCCCTGGTTCAAATAGGTAAAAGGTACGGTAAGGGACCCTTGGACGATTAAGTCCAGTCAAAGGCGACTATGGGGTTGTGGTGCTCATCTCACTTTCAGGCCGAGGGAGCTGACGTTTGTCCACAGATTTCCAGTCATGACTGTGCAGCAGAACACTGTGACGGAAGCCAGAGAGCACAGAAACGCCGTTTACCTTCCCCCCGCAGCAGTACCTATTTATCTATTTGGCGTGCTTTCGAACTGCTAGGTTGGCAGGAGCTGGGACAGAGCAATGGGAGTTCACGCCACCGCAGGGATTCAAACCGCCGACCTTCTGATCAGCAAGCCCAAGAGGCTCTGTGGTTTAGACCACAGCGCCACCCGCGTCCCATGTTCAAATGCTCAGCCAAGAACTCATCCTCAGGCAAGCCAACATCTCTCAGGCTGAATTCCACCACCAATACAATATGGGAGAAATTATGGTGGCCTATAATACAGAGTATGTGGAAAGATGCTTGGATGTAGTTTTCCTGCTGTGTGAAAAGACCAAAGGTGAGGATGCTATTGCAGGACCTCACAGTGCATTAACATCCTCCTACAGAGCCTCCCCCCCCTCCCCGCAACATGGCCATGTGAGTCAGCATTTAAAAGACTGAGCAGGGGGAAATAGCAAGGGAACTAATTCTCCGACATGATCTGGTGAAAAGAACCTCACTTTATATAAGGTAGGAAATCAGGCTGACGGTTTCTCTGCTTTCTGCTGAGAAATGTTCAGCCTTACAATGTCGCTTTGACGAAGGGAGAATTACCTGGCTTGCCAAAAGAGATTAAATACTTCATGATGTTTCCTGCTGTCCGAGGCTCAGGACTCCTGCGAACATTCCCTTTTGAAAAACGGCAATTTTGCCCGAAGAACCTCCTTTCTGAGCTCTGGTGCTTTCCCTTCCTAGCTTAAAAGTCTTCGTGACATCTGTTTTTAGAATACTTTGGGACACCCACTGGCAGTGGGAGGAAAGGTGCACACAGACACACGCATTTCGTGGAACAAAAGAGACAGTTTTATAAAAGAAACCCTTATAGCTAGAAATTCCTGAACACTGTACTTTAAAGTGTTTCCCAAAAGAGTAGGGTTTTTTTGTCAACAGGACAAAGGAGCCAGTTATATTTATGTACCCAGTGCATGCCCTACCCAACTATCATAAATGTACATAAATATGTTTCTTGGTACAAATGATTATTCAAAAGTTTGCAGCAGGGATTGGGGGGTGGGTGGGGGGTGGCATGCAGACCTATAGATGATGTTGAGCTACACTGGCCAGGCTGGCTGAGGATGTTGGAAGTTGAGAATCCAACAATATCTGGGGGGCCATACGTTCCTTATTCCCAATGTATACACTTTTGGAAACAAACAGAAAGCCTTGTGTACTCCAGATGCAAATTGCAGAGTGTACTTGTTAGAAGTGCAACAGCAGGGATCATTCAGTTCATAACTTAAGGGTTAATTCTGCTAGTGTTAAAGTCAGTTAGCCAAAGGGGGGATGGGTGGAGGTGTTGCTTAGCAACCTGGTGGAGTGGCATGATCTACCCTGAGGTAGCATGGGCTCTGATTGGCTGTGTAGTTCTGAGGGAGCTTTCCTCTATATGTTTAGTTGAATGTCTCCGTGCTGTGTACACAAGGCCTGAACTCAGAAAGACAAACTATCTCTGTTTATTTCTCCTCAGATTATACACTGCTTTGTTCAGTTCCCTCAATGACGTGTTATCAGGGCTTTGACCTTCAGCTGTGTTGTTTTTCTTTTAATTATATATTTTATTAAAGATTTCTTAGTTTGCAAAAATACGTGCATTGTCTCTTTTTTCAAGTTGCGTTTTCTACAGATCAGTTTCATTTCTTGTGAGACATTAGTGTTACCTACGGTGATAGGTTAGGAAGAAAAGGGGGAAAGAGGGGGAGGGGGAATGGTGAATGGGGTGGTGTTATTTAAGTGACTTTGCTAACATTGCTGCTTGTTTGGGCTGTACAGAGCCAATCCTGCCCAGTAAAGTCGTACTGGAGACAATTGACTCTTGTGTGCACACATAATACAATCAATGCCTGCGCAGTAAAATTTTCTGAGTCATGGGGTGGTTTAGTTGTTAAGATTTCAGATCAGACCAGAAATAGGAAGACACAGGTTCAAATCCCCTCTCAGCCATGAAGCTCACTGGGTCACTGTAGTCAATAACAATAATTTTCCACTTCAACTCACGCCCGATCTTAATATGAAGCACTATAAAGATAATGCTGGATGGCTTTAAAGAAATTCAGAGATAGGGCTACCAGGGGCTATTTGCCACAGTGGTTATGTTCTACCTCCACTATTAGAGACAGTATGACTGAATGTCAGTAACTGGGAATCACGAGGAAGAGAATGCTAGACTAGATGGGCCTATGACCTGATTGGCTGGGAGGCTGATGCTGATGTAGACATCTTTCTGCAGGGCCTACAAGACGGAGCTGTTCCTCCAGGCCTTTGGGCAGGATGCAGTTTGACTTACTTTCCTTTGTATAAAACAAACACGAAGGAGGTCCCCAACCAGCTCACAGGTCCTTGTATCCTCAGTGGAAACAGTGGCAGAGCTTCAAGCTCCGGCCAGGGGGGGGGGAGCAGGTGGGGGCATGGCTGGTGCGTGTCCCCAGGGGTGTGGCATGTGCCGGGGTGTGTGGCATGATGCCTGCAGGGGCATGGTGTGCTTCCTGGGGGCGTGGTGCTCAGGGCGAGGGAGGCCGCCGCAATGGCACCTCACCGTGTTCCTCCGCCAGTGAGTGGAAACAGTTGGTCCTGGCATGTATTAACCACTCTCAATTCCAACCTGATAATTGCCACCTGCCCAGATTTTAACTTGTCTGAATTAATTTTAAGATGTATTTTAATTAATTGATGTCTGTTTTTATGCATGTTGTGTTGTTTTTATGATGTTAGCTGCTCTGAGCCCGGCCTCGGCCAGGGAGGGCTGGATACAAATAAAAATATCATCATCATCATCTTATGAAAAATAAAACACCAATCCTGAAATTACTGTGGAAATATGGGGTGGTTTTTTGTCAGTAATGGCTGTATTTGATATTCTCCGGTGCTTTCCCATGAATGTCTCCAAAAGTACTTTCCAAACACTGGTTTCAGTAAAATTAACAGGAAGTTCTATGTGTTTCCCAAGGGACCAATTACAGCAGGGGAAAATTACACAAAGCTGCAATTCTATCTGTGGAATAGGAGCCCTTCCACCAGGTCAAGCTTGACTCAGTCAGCGAGCCTCTTGGCCCCTGGGCAATACACTCACTTTTCTCCAAGTAACTTTTTGGGGAGCTTGAAGCCTTGGAAGACAAGGTAACGGCCTTTGGCTGATGGGAGCAGGTTAGTGCAGTCAGCACTTCTGGTCCCTGGGGTCTTACAATTCCTTTTCAAGAGAGTACGTACAAGTCATCCAATGACAACATCCATAGCACAGGGCAGCATTCTCATTATGTGAGTGATTTGATGGTATTTTGGGAACAAAAATAGTTTCAAGGTAGAGAATATTTCTGAGGTTATAATTGTTAATTTTTATTTTTATTTTACAAATCTGCAAGCGTTCCAGCTGGACAAAAACTTTTGACATAACGAGTATTGATAGAAGAAGAAGAAACTAGGGGGAGGGAGCTTTGCTGCCAAAAGTCACACAAACTGAAATTAAAACATGGCAGTGCCATAACACTTTCATGAACGCACCACACATTCAGCCTGAATTTGATTTTTAAAACAATTGCTGCCATGCTTACCTTAAGAAACCTATATCTGGCATCCTTGCTGCATAGCTTCTGTTATGTGCTGTTTTGATCCGCCCTATTCTGATTGTACATTAAACTCAAATACAGATTTTTTACATTCTTGTAACCCGCGCTGGGTTCTTATGATGAAAGGTAAACAGCAACCTAAGAAGTTGTAGTAGTGATGTGTGTTGTTATTATTGAAGCAGCTCTTTTCTTTTCCTGCTTTGATTTAAGGCAATGCCAAAAAAAGCCATAACAGATCATTTCCCCACTGACCACGATTGTTTTGTGGAAGAACGGAAGCCTATTTAAAGAAATATTTAAAGAAATATTACTGTATGATGAATTTGCAAGCAGGATTTGAACTATGAGCAACAGATGGAATTAAGAGATTATTGTATTATTGTTATGGTATAAGGGAGAGAAGATAGGGTAGGGGGAGAAATAAAGCTAGGGGGAGAAATTAAAAAAAGAAAGAAACCACCATGGAAAATGGGGTGGGAAGTCAACAAAAAAAATATGTATTGGAATGTAGTAATAATAATAATAATAATAATAATAATAATAATAATATAATCTATTAAACATTAAAAGCCTCCCTAAACATGTGAAATTTTTGAAAATTTAATAACATATAAGTGGGGGGAGGAGGAACCAGATCATAGGACCCTTTCAATTTTCCAGTAGGCCAAGGAGGGAGCTTTCAAGACCTTTAAGACTGTTGTTCTGATCTCCAGATTTGTAAATGCCCATGTCAAATGAGGGCAAAAGGGCTGGTTGGCAGCATATTTGCAGCTCTCTATCCGTCCACAGGTACACTTTCTGCAAGGGCCTACACCTACCATGCATGAAGAAAACGGACATCAGGAACCAAGTAATTGCTACCTGGGTGTTAGTATGCTTGGCCTTTCAGGAGATGCACTAGTGCAACTTGGGAGCTGCTAGCAGTCTTGAAACTACTACAAGAGGTGAAATAAGCATGCACAACAAATAGCATTTCCTGCTCCGATAGGTATAGCTTTCATGATTGTGTGGAGAGTTTACTGGGAATCTAGTCACCCGACCTATTCTCTCATGCCGTAGGAAGAGACAGTCTGGGTAAGGCTTCCATTTTGAGAGGTCAGGGACTGAAGAGAGGTTAAAATGGATGTTTCTCATCCTTCTCCCCTGCTATTCTCCGAGAACAAAGGAGACATGCCCACAGGAAAACAACTTCTACCTGCTCCTTTATTAACTGGAGGTCTGGTTTTAATACAGACAAAAACATCCGTGTGAGAGCAATCATTGGACAGCTAAGTGCATTGGGAGAGTCACATTTAAGGTGGTTTCAGTAAGGGATAAAAGCACCACACAACTTACAAAAGGTGTTTAAAATCTGTATACTGATGATGTCCTGTGGGGAGCAGAATTTGCAGTGAATTCATCTATGCTAACTTTGTACTGCTATATAAAATATGTATAATAGAACTAGCATTTTGATCTTACGTATGCTTAGGATGGGAGTCAGCTTTAGTGAACAACATGTGTTTTACTTTGAATAAACATGATAGGCTCAAGGTGTGGTTTTGGTGTATGTATCCTGCCAGGTAAATCCACACATGCTATGGAAATTATATTGTCATGAATTTTAGGAGTCAGCCTGCGTGCCCTCTAAAACCGATGACTCTGTATCAGTGAGGCTAGACTGTATAAGAGGGAACCTGGTGGACCAACCAAACTATTATTAATAGTATTATTATTATTATTATTATTATTATTACTCCTATTATTAATTAAAGTTATGTACCACGCTTCATCTGAAGATCACAGATATAAAAATACAAAATACAAAAATGCATAGCATAATAGCAAACAGAAACAGTTTAAAAGGCCATATAGTTTAATTAGCCAAAGCCCTAAGAGATAAGAAATGTTTTTGCCTGGACCTAAAGATATGTAACAGGGACCCAGGTGGCGCTTTGGGTTAAACCACTGAGCCTAGGGCTTGCTGATCAGAAGGTCGGCGGTTCGAATCCCTGTGACGGGGTGAGTTCCCGTTGCTTGGTCCCAGCTCCTGCCAACCTAGCAGTTCGAAAGCACATCAAAGTGCAAGTAGATAAATAGGAACCGCTACAGCGGGATGGTAAACGGTGTTTCCATGTGCTGCTCTGGTTTGCCAGAAGCGGCTTTGTCATGCTGGCCACATGACCTGGAAGCTATACACCGGCTCCCTCGGCCAATAATGCGAGATGAGCGCGCAACCCCAGAGTCGGTCACGACTGGACCTAATGGTTCGGGGTCCCTTTACCTTTACCTTTAAAGGTATGTAACAAAGGTGCCAGGCAAGCCTTCCTAGGGAGAGCATTCCACAAGCGGGAGCCACAGCAAAAAAAAAGGCCTGTTCCCGTACTGCCGCCCTCCAGACCTCCTGTGGGCACACAAAGAAACTTGACCCTTTGTCAAGGTAATGACTGTAGCTAGGTACAGCAGCTAAGTACCCGACACCTACATCTCAAAAGAGTGAGCTCCACTGCCATAGAAACACATGGGTTGGCCTTTCCCTCATCCTGATCTCACCTGGTTGCTAGGTAGAAGAACAGCCAAAGTTGTTGTGTGAGAGAGCTGGATGTTGGGAACTGGAGCTAGAGACACGTTTTGATTCGCGCGGAACCTAAAATAGATTTGGGGGATGTCTGGAAACCTAATGGAGACGCAAGATCTGTTGGGGTGTTAATGCTGTGTGCCTCTCCATCCTATGCTCAGGTTATATATATGTGAAAATTAAATCATATGTCCCAAAGACAACATAGTCTCTGCTGACCTTGAGTCCAAGGAAACTGAACCCTGGAATTTCTTGCTGCTTGGAGACTGGGGGGTGGTGGTGGAGGATAACAATACAATCACATATTCTCCACATATATATCACCTTAGAAAAGAACAATTAAAAATAGAAATGTAAGAAATGCGTAACATTTGTCCCTTTTTAATTGGAACAAACAATATGTTTGCTTCTAAAGCAGAAAATGCATGTTTTCAAATGAGAGAGGGTGCCCAGCTCTATTCTGTGTTTCTGTCAATGAATCCACTATTCCTAATTCATTACAGACTAGTTTTGGATGGCTATTGACTTCTTGACACTTTACAGCAAAGAGAATTAATAAAGCACTGAGTCAGGCTACCTCTGTGCTACTTCTAAGTGATATATAGGTGATTAAGACAAACTAAACTCTCTCCTATTCTCAGATAAGCTGCTATTAAAGTAATGAGAAGGGAGGGGAAGAAATAATCGCTCGGGAGAAACTGGGCAGACAGATCTTGGAGGAAGGACGCCTTGGAGGAGACACGGCTCATGACAGTTGCCAAATTGCTAAAAGTAAGCTATACACAACATAATACAAAGCAATAGCCACAATGGCAGTAGTGGAAAAGCAATGTTGCACACAATCATACATGACGTGGTCCTCTGCGGGTGGGTTTGGGATGCGTTCCTTTAGTTGATCGGTTTAAGAAGCTTAAACGATGATTCAGTTGGTTGACAGCAGATGAGAAACAGCACCCGCCCATCTCCTTTGAGCTGCTGGTCAGGCTAATGTTTCATTTAGTTCAGCATCCTGTTCTCAGAGTGGCAAACCAGGTGCGGGGGGTGGGGGGGACGGACGGACGGACACGACTTTCAAGCAGGCTCTGAATGCAAAAGCACTCCTTTCTAAAACCCTGAAGTAGTTGAGTAAATCACTGTAGACAGTGCCAGTTAGGGTGGGCAGCACTGAACCAGATGGTCCTATTGTCCAATTTTGTACCTAGCAGTCTTCCTCCTGAATCTGGATTGAGGTCTCTAAAGCCCTGTGCCTAACTATTCTCACTTCTGGTTTGTCAACAATGTTCTTTCCTCAGTCTTGTCTTTTCTCAAGAAGGTCTTTATGTAAACTTCTGGCTGGAGATGTGGCGCCTTGAGTCTGCAAAGTGTGTGCCTTTGTACTGAGTTCAGGCCCCACTCTTGGTCAAATCATGCCCGTGGGTGCTTAAAAGACACACATGTGTCATTCACACTTGTTTGCTGTGGCAGCCATTGGTCTGCCACATAAAAGTATCCACCACTCTCCATTTCCCCTGTGTGGCTCCAGTCCATTTTGTGTTTCACGTGCTATTGTCATCATCACATATAACATTGCAGCTAACATTGATTATTGCTGGGAATTAGTGAGGCTTTATCTGGGGATTAAGTACAGTACATCAAACTCTTTAAGCGGTGGCTTTTTAAAACAAAAAAAACTACCCAAAACCACCATAGCTGACACTCTTCAGTGCAAAAGGAGTTATTTGGGAAACTGGTACCTGAACTTCTGTTGGTTGCCGTGGCAACAGAATAGATTAGTGCCACGAAGGAAGGAAGAAGGAAGCAATATATTGTGGCTAAAGACAAATTCCTGTAGTGAGACTGTGGTCTGAGATATTTCAAAAGTTGCTGGGATCCAGCAATTCCAAAATACACAGCAGGGATCATAAATTTCTTGGATTTAAATCTTTTGCTCAATTTTAATCTGATTTAGAATAGGGAAGTTTTCTGAGTTTCTTGTGATTCCTGCAGTCCAGGGAAACACACCAGCTCTGTGTGCCAGAGAAGGTTTCCAATGCTGCCCTCAATATCTGCATCTCAATTACCATTTCATTTTTGTTGCTTGGAAAGCAGCTGCTTTGTCTGTTGTTGTTTCATTGTTTTTGGTTGTTTCCATAAGGCATAATCATAAACTGCATTAATAGTGTGATTTGAAAGCTCATCAGTTTCCCCCTCTTGCTTTAATAGGGATTTGCTTTGGGACCACAGTTATGTATTCAGTAGTCTGTGTTTGCCTGAGCTTGAGTCTGGACTAGGATTCTGAGCCCCTGTGTTCTGATTCAATACATGATATCCAATCACAGAACATTTCAGGATTTGGGCCTCTGCCATTGGCCCTTAAACTCTGAGTCATGATTCGCAGCCTGGAAGTTTAGACAACCAATCACGTTGGGAGTGGGAGTGGCCCAGGCCTTCAGAAATGTATATAAGCAGTTCCTTTGCCCCTGTTGCCCAGTTCTGTTGGTTCAATAAAGGTTCTTGCTGTTATCACTGTGTCTTGCCTCGTGGGAACCCACCTACACTTGACACAGCATGCGAGGAGCTGTGATCCTGACAGGAACCCCCATCCCCACCACTGAAATTAGTGGTAAAAAGAAATCTCCCATTGAGGATGATTTGGGTCATGATTGCCACTGGGGACAAAAGGATTAAACCTTCCCTCCTTGTGTGCCATTGTCCTAATATAATTTTTTCCTCGTGCACAAACCTTTGATTAAACTTTTTTTTTAATGCTCTGATGTAACTACAAACTATTCTGTGCATGTAATGTGTAGTTAGGCCTCCTTTCATTATGTAAGTGTTGAAGACTAGATAACTTGCTAGAGCTGCAGAAGTGGTTTTTAATTTCTCCAATGTCAGCAGCTAACCTGAGGTGGATGTGCAAGTTGGTTAATTCCAGTTAGGACAATGTTTTGCTTTGTTTTGGTGCAGCCCTTGGGCATCAGCTTGGTGGGGAATTTAGCCGCCTAGTCCATTTCAGTCTGACGCCCCTGCCTTAAATGCAGGCCACTTTCACACATAGCAAATGACTGTTTTGTAATCTGTAGCAGTTACCAAGGAAACACCTCACCTTTAGCAGGTCAACTGCTTTAAACACATTTTCTCTTGGACTGCATGATAGAAATAGCTGAAATAGATTTCAGAACCCTTAGTTTGGTTGCAAAGAAAATTAGTGCTACGTGCAAACCTTAGCTCATTTTTGTTTTAGGGCTATAATTTCCTTATAAATCCATCATGGGGGTGGCAGGGAGATTGTCATTGGACATTTTCCAAAGCCTCGCTGTTTTCCCCCTTGTTGATCCAGAAGTATCCCTTCCAATGGTGGTTTTTGCCCCTCTGTTTGTTTCATAAGGGCCCTGTTGAGAAAGCATGAGTATTAGGATGGGGTAGGAAATGGTGGGTGGGGGGAAGGAATGGCCCGATGTACTTAGTATGCCACACAACGTCTCCACCACTTTCCCTTGAAAGATTTCAAAGCTGTATGTCATAGTAGCTTCTCAGATGCTCAAGAAATGAGAATTTCAGGGGCCTGTGAGAGGTGCCTCGTAGCCTAGCTTTGCACATCAACTTTGGGGCTTACTCTTGGATTTGTGCCAGTCTTCTTTGTAACCAAAGGTCACAAAAGGTTGATCCTGGGCTGGAGCAAGGGTTCCATTAACAACTGCTTGTCAACATTCTGGCTGTCACCAATTCGCCACATGTCCCTCCTAGTAGGATATCATACAATATATGATAAGCTCCTTCCTTTTTACATATGAGCACCATATATGGTGGAAACCACTTTTTGTTTTGTTTGTGACTTTTACTCCTATATTCTCAGGGTCATATATTCCACTTCAGTTGTAATTTTAAAAAGTGATCACAATGAATGTGTTATGATAAATTTATCCATACTTTCATTGTAGCCTTCTGTATAGAATTACGTGAAATTTTAGGCCTGACTTGCTTTCATAGCTTCAAAGGGCTCCAAACGATTCTCTTGCCCATTCTGGTTGGCATCCATCTGTCTCGGGAGACAACTTCCGCCTTTGGGGAGGAAGTCAAACCGTTGGGAGAGTAACAGCGCCTGCTGTGGTTGTAGAGACCAATACAGGAGAGACATGCTTTGTTGCATCTGGGGCAGATGAAAGCGTCCAGTTGTGTTGATGCAAGAGTACCAGGGTGTTCCTTCATTCTGTGCCCCTCTCAGCGGTCATTCCTCCTCTGGTCGCCATGACCTGACTGATTGTCTGCAGGTGTTGTGGTTGTCTGCAAGGGCTTCCCAATACTTCCAAAAAACCAGGGCCACCACTGTCTGGAGATGCCAGGGATTGAACCTGGAAGCCTTCTGTACCTGGTAGCTCCACCACCGAGCTGTAACTCTTCCCTATCTAATTCCTCATTTCTCTCTATGATGAGACTGATAGAACTTTTGCCCATTACAAAGGTGGTATCCCTACCCTCAGGTGGCAGAATCCCCAGGGGCAGCAGATCCTGATGTACTGTAGATCTTTATTCCACCCTTATTCCTGATGTAGATCTTCACTCACCCCTTCTTCCCTGGTGTGTGTGTGGGGTGTGTGTGTGTGTGTCTTGGGCCAGCCTTGCTTCTGGGCACATAACAATATCAGTGTCCCATTCAGTGCAACTGCTAATCTTAGACTGTTAATCTAATGTGTTATTATTTGACGATACCTCTAAGGTCGCAGGATAAAGATGCACCAGATTTGAACTTTCTGAATGCAATGTATGACACCTTCATAGCTAAGAGATGTGATTAGCACTTTCCCCAAAATCTGCCTGGGTTTACCTGTGCACATCCCTCCTGGATGGGGTTTTTGATCCCAGGAAAAGTATGCATAGGATCCCACCACTGAACCTGCCTAGCATCTGTTACAAGGCCAGTTGATTTATATATCACAGCCACTTCCCAAATTCTATGACACCAATTAGATGTGACTGGAGTTGCTTTTTTTTTCTTTTCTTTTAGCCTTAAGCTATATTCATTTTTGGCAAGGTTAGTGAACATATAATAATGTCGAAAGCCCCCAATCTGAGTTAATTTAGTCACAGGTAATTCTATCCTCATTGAAACCAAAGTTGCAACTAACTTGAGGTTGATTAGGGCCAACAGTTGTCAGATTCTACCAGAGGTATGCAGAGGAATTCATCTTAGTTACATGCGATAAAGTGAAACCTCATGCATTCTAGATCCATAAAATGAAACCTCATGTACCCATTCTAGATCCAATTATTTTGAATCCAGTTATTTGTATTCTATGCTACTGTGCCTCTCTATATCCCACCCCCCAACTTCTCTCTCTGCCAGCACATTTCAAGGTTCCGTTATTTTGCTGTTAATTTTCTTTACATATTATTTTGTTTAGGCCAGAAATAAATCTCCTCCTGTGAGTGCTGGCAGAAGAGATCTGCAGTCTTCTGAGCAGAACATGGTTTCTGGCATCAGTAACATTTAAGTTTTAAAACAGGTTTATTTGATATATTTCAAGTTATTTTTTAAATTCTCCATTTTTAAATATATATATTTGAAACTGCCATCACCGAGTCTTGGTTGAAATTATTAGGATGTGAGAGTGGCTAGAAATCAATATCAAGATATGTGAGCAGCAGTTGGAGTAACTCTTGATCTTGCGTATTTTGAGGGCAGTGCTGCAAAACTATGGGATGGCAATCTGTGTGCTGCCCGAATCTCAATTTGTAGAAATTGGTATCTGGCACGGGATATTCAACATTCTGAGGGTTATAGTCATTTGAATATCCAAAATTAAAAGGTGTTACAAATGTGTGTGTGTTTGTGGATAGTGTCACATAAAGTTTAGTCCCCAGGTGGCAGATTGCATCCAAATGTAGGCCAAAACCCACTCTTCTGTCACATCAAATTGGGCAACGAGGAGTCCAAACCAATGCAGTTTGGAATGGTTTGGGGTGGATTTACACACAGGGGGGAAACCGCTATAAATAAGGCAGAAATTTAATTGTTACAACAAAAGAAAAGAAAAAAACTATGTAAAATCATATAGAAAAATTCTTTGCTCTCTGGCGCCATCTGAATTCAAAATGGCATCCAACAGTATCCAAACATAGGCCAAAACCCATTCTTCGAACTCAGGAACTGCCATGCCAAATTAGGCAATGATACTGGTGGAGGTATTTGGGTGAGAACCCAAGAGTTCTGAGACGGAGGATGTGTCAGAAGGAAAATGAACCGAAATTGATTGATTTATATATATTATTAACTTTGTAGTAATGCCATATTTTTATATATAACTGTGGATTTTTGTAATATTTTGTTTAAGTAGTTTGTTGCTTCTTTTTTGTTCCCCGATTAGAGATATTTTTAATATATTCAGAAATGAAATAATAAATCAATAATCAAATGCAGTATAGAATGTTTTGGTCCACCATCTGGATTCAAAATGGCGCCTGGTATCCATACAAACCTGAAAACAACATACCCTTCAACATGTCCAGGCCAAAAACCACAATGGGCAACCTATGGGCTTTGCTTTTGGGGGGACCATGCCCTTGCACAAGAGCATAGTGCCCAAAAACACACATTTTGGGGTGCCACACAAGATCGCAGTCCCGAGCAAGTACTGTACTTTTTTCAGCGCAAGATTGCAGCACCCAAAATGGCTGTTGGGCTCTTGCACGAAAAAATGGGAGGTCCCAGTTTTCCTGGGTCAGTTGAGGGATATGAAACAGCAGCCCCCTTCACCTCAGGAACTCTTGATGATATCTCAAGAGGCCCCTGAATCTATAAAGAGCAGAGAGACAAGACAAACCACTATCCAATATTTATATAGGTATAGAATTGAACAGAACAGAACATAATAGAAATAAGTGAGGCTTAAGGATGCATAAACTGTGTCCAGCTGTGCTTTTTCTCAGGTGCTGGGGCCCTAGGGCCAGATCCTGCTACTGCCTGCTCTAACATATACTGTACATTAAGCTAATAATTTTTTAAAAAATTTTTAAAATAAATTTTATTGATTTCAAAAATGAAAAAAAAATATTTACATGTAAATAAAACAGATACAATTGTAGTACAGATGTTACATTATCTTGGTTTCCCCCGTTCCCTCCCACAGCTCCCTCCCTCGTTCCCCCCCAACCCCGCTTACTTCACGTCCTGTTCTGAGCTCATCCCTTTCCCCCCCCCAAATATAAATTACATACTATAATTCGTACTAACCAGACTATCATAGGTTATATACATTGATAATCTACATTGTATTTTTATTTCTCCAACATAGAATCGTTATCTATCTGAGATGAGATTTGGTTTTTCTATTTTATCTTTGATATACATATTAAATGGTTTCCACATTTTGATTGCTTCTTCTAAACTTGTTCCTTTAACTTCTTCGTATCTAATTGCTAAATTGTAATACTGGAATAACTTAATTTGCCATTCTTCTTTACTAGGGATTTCTGGGATTTTCCCATTTTTCGCCAATTTTTCCTGTTATATAAGGAGTTAAAGAAAATATTGAAATATTCTTTTAAGAAAAATCCTGAAATTTTTTTGTTGGGAATGATGCTGGAAGATATCAGACCAAATGACAGAGGTTTAATTAGTTATGCCGTAGCTGCCGCTAGACTGTTAGTAGCGAAAAACTAATAATAATAATAATAATAATAATAATAATAATAATTTATACCCCGCCCATCTGGCTGGGTTTCCCCAGCCACTCTGGGCGGCTGCCAACAGAATATTAAAAATGCGATGAAACATCAAACATTAAAAACCTCCCTAAACAGGGCTGTGTATACAACAAGGATAGAATTGGAAGAGCGAGACGCTGCCCACAGTAATAGACTGGCAAACACAAATGTTAAACTATATCAGGATGGCATGGTTGACAGATTCAATGAGAGATATACCCGTACAAAAGACAGCGAAAGAGTGGAGAGTGTATAAGAATTATCTTAAAACATATTACCCCAATAGCTCTCTACTCATGGACATTGAATGATGCTTGAGAGAAACAGAAAGGATTAGAATAATAAGGAGGAGGAAAAAGAGATATCATTAATATAAGCCTGTGAAACATAAGATATAGAAAAGTGTGCAACAAAAGGGAGAGGAAGTATCTGTATGTAGATGTGATGAGTGTATTTGTTTTGTATTCTTATTTGTTCTGTAAACCTGTGAGGATAAGTTTTGATGAAATATTGGAAGAATAAGGGTTTCTTTTGCCCTCTTTTTTCTTTCGCTTTTTTTTCTTTTTCTTTTTTTCTTTCTTCTTTTTTCTTTTTTGATCTTCTTTATTGTATCGTTGATTCTCTTGCCCCTCCCCTATTATTCTCCCCACCTTATTATTCCTTTTTATATGTAAGTGTGTATTTGCTGCTTTGTTGATTTTAAATAATAAAAACTATTAAAAAAAAACACAACAAGGATAGACTAGCATTACAGTTTCTAACATCCTGCACAACCCTAAACACAGCACCAGCCCTGATATGACCACATCACACCCTTAATACACATCTGTAACTTAATAACCAACAAGATCTCCTTCCCCTGCCAAAAACCAACAACAATGAAGACTGCTGATGTGCAGAAAGAGAAAGGAAGAGAGGAAAGTTGCTTCTGTCCTGACAAGGCTACATGAATCCTGCAAGGGGCGATTAGGCCGAGCGTTAGCCGTGATGATGAAACACAGCAGCCGGCGGTCATGAAATATTTATGAATGGGGAAATGATACTGCATTCTGCAGTGCAGTGCGGGGCGGGGGGGGGAGTGAAATTTCAAGACTACTGTAATAGCAAACCCCTCCATTAATTATCAGGAGCAAGCCGTAATGCCGGTTACTATGGAAACGGTGTCCCCTATGTATTTTGCACTTTTTTTTTTAAGTTTAGCTGCTGCTCCCATTTCCTCTGGTGTGTTGCATTTTATTTTCTGCAAGGGAGCTTTTTGTCCTCGCTGCTGCGGTCCTGAGCCTGGCTGTCAAAGCAGGGAATAGGGCATTTGTAAATTCCGTTTAAGAAACACCGCCGTTCTGCATCGGATTCCCGGGCTTTTGAAACGCTTACCTTTAGTATTCTGCAATGGAGAAAGAGATGCTTGGCATATAGAGATTCTGATACACACAGGGGGACGTCTGTGTGTGTGTGTTTAAAAAAGGCAGATATTCAGATGGTAAAAAAGACTTTCATGTGTTCACTAAGCTAATACAGTGGTACCTCTGGTTAAGAACTTAATTCCTTCCGGAGATCTGTTCTTAACCTGAAACTGTTCTTAACCTGAGACACCACTTTAGCTAATAGGGGCTCCTGCTGCCGCCGCGCCACCAGAGCACGATTTCTGTTCTCATCCTGAAGCAAAGTTCTTAACCCGAGGTACTATTTCTGGGTTAGCAGAGTCTGTAACCTGAAGCTTTTTTAACCTGAAGCGTTTGTAACCCGAGGTACCACTGTAATGTGCAGTGCATTGATGTATGGCACTGACTGGCGGTCAGTGGACCAGAGACTGTCACTTAAGAGGGAACATCTGGCCATTCAGCTGCCAAGCATCAGGTTGTACCTTGTAAGCATGTGGAGCGCATTTTGCAAAAATGGAAGGTACATGTGGATTTTGGAGGAAAGCTGCAAAACAGGAGCCAGCAGGAACCTAGAGTCAACTTCATGAATCATTATAGAAAAACCCACCCCATTTCAGCATCATATTTTTCTTGTATATGCCTTACAGGGGGAAAAATAATTATGTCCAGCCCTCCCTTTATTTATTCTGTTCTGGGGTTTGGCTAAAGGGCCCCCACTCATGACCCCGGTGGAGTAGAGAAGATTGATTGGTCTTCCCACCATCAACAACAATCTGTTTTTGAAACTGATGGGCATCCATACAAGCTTTGTACAAAATAAAGCTTTGAAAAGCTCTCCTTCCTCTGCATTTCTCTTTCCTACAAAATAAACCCTTTGGCGAAGAGCTCACCTTTGCTCAGTTAATGTTGTCGCTACACAAAGGCGCCAAACCCTTGACTGAAATCGCATGTAGGTCTTCCCTGGGTCCTCGCTACAGTCGGGTAATCTGCAAATCGTAAAACAGGAATCCCAGCTGTCCTGCCATTCATAAAACCCTTGTCTTACTTGCCCTGCAGAAGCGTCTAGCTCTTGTTTTTACACAGCACCTTGAGAATGATGGCATCTTTGTGAGCCATAAACAACACGGCCGCATAATCCAGAATTCCGCGGTCTGATGAATGGGAACATTAACTCGGCAGTAAAGCAATGCCTCTTGTTTTCAGAGCAATGGTGGTTGCCTCAGAGGAGTGACACAGAGGTGAGCATTCCTTCCCCTTGACTTCTGTTTAGGGCTGGAGGCTTCCAATAAATATAGCTAAGCAAAGCTCATTTAACCTAAAGAAAACAAGAGTCTGCCCTGTGGCAGTGGCAGAGGAAGCCGCTTGGGCACCCGGAGCGGCAAACATGACGTGTACCCGGGGGCGGGGTGTCGCTATGTAGCACATGTGCGCTACATAGCGGTTTGCTGGTGCCGCTGCTCCAGCGCCGTATGGATGGTGGCAGGATGATGGATCCTTTGCTTGGGAGTCACCGGGGCGCGCGCCGAGTGTCACCCTCCTCCAGGGTGGCACTCAGGGCGGCCCGCCCCCAACGCACCACCTTGCTACACCAGTGAACAGGGCTGTGGCTTGGAAGCAAAAGGTGAATATTTAGTGGGCTTTAAACATACTGATGCTCCCATTTCATGCCTCCCTATGTGCTTATAAACAGAGAAAAGCTGGATGCTGCCCAGCCACATGCAGCAGTGCAGTGGTGCAGCAGCAAAAAAAGCTACAGTGGTACCTCGCCTTATGAACATCTCGACAACCGAATTTTTCGACTTACGAATGGGGCAAATGGCCGCACGCTTAGGAATTTCTCGACATCCGAATGGAAACCGCGGTGGTTTTAGATAGGGATTTTTCGACTTACGGGTTTTTAGATGGGGTTGCTTCAACTTACGAATTTTTCCGTTTCCAATGCATTCCTATGGGAAATTGAGTTTCCAATGGCGCTTTTCGACTTACAAATTTTTCGACCTACGAAGGTGCCTTCGGAACGGATTAAATTCGTAAATTGAGGCACCACTGTAATTCTGTTCTAGGCTGCATCAACAGAAGTGTCCAGAACAAGGAAAGTAATAGAACCACTCTATTCTGCCTTGGTCAGATCCAGGCCCATCTTAGCCATAGAGGCTAATGACGCGGGGAACCACGGCGCCGGGTGCTGGAGGGCACCAGGGAAGAGGTGCAGGGGCCACGGCTCAGTAGAGGCAGCAGCTTGCCCGCCGCCAGAGGGAAGGAAGGAGGAGGCAATCGGCGGCGGAGAGCCGGGCGTGCAGCGATCAGCCCTCCATCCCTCCCTCCCTCTGCCCGTCCCTCTCCGGCTAGTGTCCTTCTGGGCGGGGCACAATCCCCAACGGCCGCCCCTCCTCTCAGTGCCACAGTTGGTGGCTGGAGTACTTCTCCAGCCTGCCACAGCAGCCAGCCAGCTCCCTCAGGGGATGCCCTGCCGCTTCGTGACGGGGGGGTGGGGAGCCCCGAGGCGACCCGGCATCAAGCAACAGCTGTGGAGGAGAGCGGTGGCAGAGAGAGCCCCACTGCCTTTCCCCACAGCCCTGTGCCTGCTGCCGCTGCCGCCTCCGACTCCTCCTCCCCATCCCAACCGCCATCTTCCAGCCCCCGCGGCGGCTTCTGTCTCCATTTCCCTCCCTCCCCAACGGCACCCTCCGCCCCAGGCTGAATTTTGGGAAGGGAGGGGGCGCCGGAGGGACTTTTGCACCACGGCGCTGGATGTGGTTAAGACGGGCCTGGTCAGACCGCACCTGGAAAAATGTGTCCAGTTCTGGGTGCCACAATTTAAGAAGGATGATGACAGTCTGGAATGTGTGCAGAGAGGGCAACCAATATGATCAAGGGTCTGGGAACCATGCCTTATGAGGAGCGCTTGAAGGAGCTGGATATGTTTAACTTGGAAAAGAGGAGCCTGAGAGGAGATATGATAGCCATCTTCAAATGTCTCAAGGGCTGTCACATGGAAGAGAGAACAGGTTTGTTTTCTCCTGCTCTGGAGGGTAGGACTCGAACCAATGGCTTCAAGTTACAAGAAAGGAGATTCCGACTAACAATTACAGAAAAACTTTCTGACAGTAAGAGCTGTTCAACAGTGGAATGGTCTCCCTTTGGGAGGTTGTGGGCTCTCCTTCCTTGGAGGTTTTTAAGCAGAGGTTGGATGGCCATCTGTCATGGATGCTTTCGCTGAAATTCCTACATTGCAGGGGGTTGGACTAGATGACCCTTGGGTACCTTCCAACACCACAGCAACATGTGATGATTGTACAGGCAGAAATTCTACAGGTACAGTGTACTCAAACACGTGCTATGCACACACATAAGAACTTATGCCTTGTACATCCTGATTGCACTTTTCTCTTCTCTTTCTTTTAATTACAATAAGATTAATACATCTGCACAGTACAGCACCCCCAACCCTTAATTAACAGGGGGGATTTCACTTCTATATTTCCCCTGTTGATTATTTTCAGAACTACTCCATTCAGTTTGCTGCTGGGATTACCAGAGGAAATTGGGGGAGAGAGAGTGCTTAATCAAGGGCTGAAATATCTGAATTCAGTAAGTGGCAAAGACAAATAAATAAATAAATAAATCTTGGGAGAAAAAAAATATGGATTTGGGGGAAGAGAATAAATATTTCCTTTGTACCTCTTCGCATTTTATACTCATTTCCCCCAAACTTCAATCAGAATCCTTTAATAATAGATATGCTACTCTGCCCCTCAATATACTTGCTGTAAGAAATGTCTTCACTTTGATTTCAGTTTTTAAAGAGATCCTTCCTTCTATCATTGGCTTTGTCAGGCTTGCCTGAAAATACCTCTCAAATGTCTCAGTCCTTAAATACATGCTGAGAGAGAAGTGTATTAACTGTCTTAAACTGGGTGGGGGGGCATTTTAGACAAATATTCTGGCCTGTTCACAGGTATACGTGGTTTGCTGCGCAAACACAGAGTGGGGGTAGAGATGTGGGGGAAATTGATTTGGTTCACATTTAGAGGTGAACCTACCTATCAATGGTCTGGAAACCAAGCCTTATGAAGAACGGTTGAAGGAGATGGGCATGTTTAGCTTGGAAAAGAGGAGACTGAGAGGAGGCATGATAGCCATCTTCAAATATCTCAAGGGGTAGGGCATGCAGGAGGGAACAAGCTTGTTTTCTCGTTCCCTGGAGGGTAGGACTCGAACCAACACCTTCAAGTTACAAGGAAGGAGATTCCAACTAAACGTACGGGGGGAAACTTCCTGACAGTAAGAACTGTTTGACAGTGGAGTGGTCTCCCTCAGGAGATTGTGGACTCTCCTTCCTTGGAGGTTTTTAAAGAGGAGGTTGGCTGGTCATCTGTCATGGATGCTTTAGCTGTGATTCCTGCATTGCAGGGGGTTGGACTAGATGACCCTCGGTACCCCTTCCAACTCTACAATTTCTGTGATTCTATGATTCTACCTAATTCGAGCATTCCAAAACAACAACAAACCTTTCTTCCATCATGTGGTTCCGAGAAGATCTCCAACCCAGGCATTGACCAGACCCAGAGCTACCTAGCCTTCAAATTCATACCCCGGGATTGATTCGAGAGGCAGACCCCTTGACTGCATTAGGACTCAGTTCTGAGTAAATATGCTTTGGATCATGTTGCATAGCCATAGAGGAAACTACTGTATTTGTGTAAGTTTTCACTCTGGTCTCAAGAAGGTTTCACAAAATCTGCAACTAGATTGCCACAAGTGCAGCCCGGGTTTGCGTGCAGCCCAGTTGCAAAGTTTGATTTGTCGCTATGAGCGAAAACATGTGATGAGCTATTGGTATTGATTCTGTGTCTACACCAGGGAGAGGAAAAACCAGAACTACAGTATTTGAGGCCGCAGGAACTGTCAGAGAGGAAATAAATGCCAGCATATTCTTCCCCTTAATTTGTCCTTGGTTTCTTTATACTTTGGCTTGTTCCCCATGATAATCCCACCTCTAACAGCTTGTGTGCATGTGTGTGTGTGTGTAGACACATAAGGATATCCTCAATATAGCTGGAGGGTTTGTCAATTGGTAAATAAACTTTTAGATCGGGCGCTGTAGTGCTGAGAAACAGTTAATTTGAAGCAAACCGTTGGCAGTAAACGGTTGCAATTATTTGTGTGCTTGCAAAAAATTTCCAGAGTGAATTACGAGGACACCCCCCCCCCAATACCTGCAGCTTAGATCACTGAGTGAGAGAGGCTACAAGTTGCCATCGAGATACTTAGGAGCAGCATCCTTTATTCTCTTGTAATTCCTTTGGCAATAAATGTCCCATTATTCATGAACATTTACAATGCCCTTTGGTGTCATTCTTCAGAGCTCCACTACAGCTTCTTCGGGGCTGGCTCTGAGCAGCTTGAGGCAGCTCTTAGGAGGGACGGTTAGGCAAACTGATCTCCAGTTCATTTGCTCCCATAACTGCCATCAGTTAACAGGCTGAACATTTCAGGTTAAAGAAAAGTCACAGAGAACTTGTCCTCTTCGTTTTTCAGGAGAGCAGTCATGGAAGTTGGGTGCGGCCATTTTTTACAAAAAGGCGTCTTGCTAACTTATTAAAATCAGCTCTGGGTTAATCTTTAAAGTGCCCCAGGTTGCAATGCTACAAAGCTGCGTATGTGCAATGGGAAAAATATGCAGCAGTGAGGGCGGGGTGGAAGCAATGACCTCCCCGTGACAGTGGCACTGCATTTGCTGGGGCAGAGCAGGGCAAGGTCAGGCGAATTACCAATCTGTCGACCTCTCTCAAACTTATTGCCACCCCACCCTACCCCATCATGTAGACTGCAGGGCTGCCACCTTCCGGAGGGAGCTGCTGCTATCCCACACCCTTCCACTGACCCTGCTGGAAACACGTGAACAGTCATTGGTGGTGTTGTGACGTGGGGTTTGTGATTTCAGCTCTCTTGACATAACATGCTGGAGACAGTTCTCTAGTAACAGCTCTTTATTAAAGTGAACAAGACTGACTCTGAGGGCAGGAAGGCTACATTTATAGGGACAGGGAACTAGCTAGAAAGGGATACATTTTGGAGGGAACAATATCAGGCAATCACAGTGCTGCCTTTTGGAGGAAACCAATAATATAGAGGATCCAAATACAGCAGCTTAAATGAACCAATAGTAGCTGTACCCTCTGGAACCAAAAGGCAGTTACTTTATCCTAATGCAATACAGTACAGACAATAATAATACAGATATAAAAATCCTTTGACTCAATACACAACAGGTGGCCTGGAATATTCTGCTGTGACCACGCCCAGAGCTGACCTGGCAAGCAGATACGGAACTGAAATTCAGCTCTCCAAGTTGCTCAGTTAGAATTGAAACCTCCATCTGCTTTATGATGCCGAAAGTCAGCTTCTCAGCTTACCTGCACAAAAGAAGCTTTCACACGACCTCACGGTTTCCAACCTTGGACTTTCTCCAGTGTGAAGCAAAACCATGAAGCAGATACCACGGGTGCAAAAGTTGCAGACAGCCATTTTTGGTTTCATACTAGGTGTACAGTTGCCAATTTTGGCTTCTCTTTCCTTTCGCAGTTGAATCTCAGTTTGCCTTGCTTTCACAAAAATAATCTTTGCTGCCCCTTACTCTGGCTGATTAACAGACACCTGTAACAATTTTTCAAGGGGTTACCTGGATAACTGTACTTATTCTGCATGCACCTAAGCTTTAATTGAATTGTCACAAACAGTAGTTTTTACGGTTGTTTACACTGTCATTTACGTAACTCCAACTATTACATTTCCCCTTTATACACATGTAACACACACACACACACACACACACACACACACACACACACACACACACACACACCAATTGCCCTTCATGCATCTTATGAAGTGCACTGCAGTCCACAACAGCTTATGCCACAATAAATGTGCTAGTCTATTAAAATGCCGCATGGCTCCTTTGTCGTTTTGCAGCAGTGGACTAACACGGTGAGAAATGGACCACATTCGCTCACCAGGCACAGAATGACATTGAGAAGTATCATTTAATTAAGACAGTAAGACACACTTTACTGTTAACAGATTGTTATTTTTTCCTTTTTTTATATAAAAAATCCTCAACAAAATGGAGTCACTCGTGTTCCTTAAGGTAGCAATGTGCTGTGGGGTTTGGGAGAGGACAAGGAGAATAGAAATGGCAGAACCAGCTGATTTCCAGTCAGTATCAGTTTTTGCATATGGTGGACCCATTCCATCCCTTTTCCATATTAATCTGCAATATATCTATCAACTCTATCTATCTGTCTGTCTTTCCATCCCCACACATGCTGTACTTCTCTTACTTCGCCAAAACTTTATTAGGCATTATAAGCATAGGACATCATAAAACATCATAAAACACCCATATATAAAAAATTTTAAACGTATAATGACAAGGATTTTCATTGGAGTTTCTTCCCACTAAATAGCACCATTCACCACTTTAAGAGATACTATTGGCAAAAACACAGCCATCTTTCCAGTTACTTCCAGGTTAATGTCAGACAGATAGAATCTGATATTTTCATTGTTCCGTGGTGGTAGACTACCCAGAAAAGGGGATAGCCCGCGTAGCTGGTTTTACAATGGACAGTAGAAAAGGCTATGTTCTACAGCATATACTATACATTTACTGCATGAAAATTCACATGGTTTTTGTTATTTCACAAAAGACACACTTTTGAATGCATTTTATCCCCAACTGTGTATTTTTACATGCCTTTTACCCCCAAATATACTGTACATTATTGTATACACTTCTGCAAACGGTTTTGATACATTTTCTGAGCTGAGAACCATATCGTGAAATCTGGAGAATTGCAAGCCCTGGTGGAGAATTGTGTTCCTATCTGAGCCATAGTCCAGGAACCGGAAAACATATCAGTGGCCCAGACAAAATCCTTGAGCATCACTAGGGGGCGGGAATGGTTGAAAGGAGAAATGAAGCCCGTTGCATCTGACAGGACAGTGGAAGACCAACTTCATCCCTTCATCTCATGAGCAAAGGAGATGTTACATCTGTGGTTTTGCTTTCAAGTTGGCTCCTCAACAGATGCCACATCCCCGCAGCACCTCCTGTACATCATGTGATACTTCAGTGGGGGGGGGGGACAGAGCTCTGAGTTTGGGGAAACGGCAAAAGAGGAACAATGAATTCTTTCCAGCCAATGGAACACTTTACACTGAAGAGTGTATTTCCATTTATTATAAGTGTCCAGTTATTAACTATTCATCATAATGTATTACCAGAGGCACTCAGAGCACTTTCTTCAAAATCCCGCAATGCCTTGGAGTCCCCAAAGCATTATCTCAGCTGATTAGTAGGAATGTTGCTTCCATATTCCTCAATGTACCAGCTGAGAAATATATTTCTAATATACTTTCCCTATGTTCTTTTGTTGATAGCATTCATTTTCTTTTAGTGCCATTGATACACAAATGGAGCGTTTTCTTTCGTTTTGTTTCATTTCCTTGCTACCTCTTAACCCTGATTTCCTCCAAGGAGGTGAGGATATGGTACACATGGGTTTTTCCCCATTCCCCCCCAACATCACAACAGCCCTGTGAGGTAGGATGGGCTGAGAGATAGTGATTGGCCCATGGTCACCTGGTAAGCTTCATGGCTGAATGGGGATTTGAACTAGAGTCTCACAATATGTCTTGAGGACATGAGGGCCTAGGCTGCAGATATTGTACGAAGGAGCAGGAGGGATGAAAGACCCAAGAATAAGTTGTTGTTGTTTAGTCATTTAGTCATTTCCGACTCTTCGTGACCCCATGGACCAGAGCACGCCAGGCACTCCTGCCTTCCACTGCCTCCCGCAGTTTGGTCAGACTCATGTTGGTAGCTTTGAGAGCACTGTCCTAGCATCTCGTCCTCTGTCGTCCCCTTCTCCTTGTGCCCTCCATCTTTCCCAACATCATGGTCTTTTCCAGGGAGTCCATTGACATACAATGAAACGGGGAGAGGGGAAAGGGATAATGAGTCCTCGGCGGTCACTATTGTGTAGGCCCAACTGCCTCAGATTTTACTTCAAAAATTCTAGTCAAGAATTGCACCATAACTCTAGGAAGTGCAGGAGAGTCATCGCTCAGCAGGAACTGGGTCACGAGTTGTTTATTGGAGGGGGCGCAGAGCCACAAAGAGGACACCGAGGGATCATCACGTAAGGTGTTAAAAAGAGGGCATTCCAGAATCATGTGGTCTATAGAGTCAGGTACATTCTGGCCACAGGTGCAAAGTCTGTTCTGGGAGACAACTGATAAAGCCACAGTTTAGAGTTGAGAGGGGAGGAGTGATGTCACAGCCACAAGCTGGAAGGGGAGAGCAATGTTAGAGTGCAATGTCTCATGTCTGTCTGAAACCAGGGTTGTTGCTATGGGAGAAGCAAGACCCTTTTGGGCCGTTGATGCCGTGAACCCCTCAACAGAGGCTCGGGTTGTGTATATATGTAAATAAACCATAAATCGTAAAGACACCACGGTCTTTGCTGTGCCTCATTCCCAACAGGAAACACGAACCCTGGGTTAGCGCCTGGAAGCCCTGGAATCTCACACTGCTCAGAGACTGGGCTGGCAAGCAACCATATTTTATATTTCCTTCTTTATTTTGCACAGAAGGCTGTCTCTAGGTGCTATGTCGGTATCCTGCTCAGTAGGAAGTGGTCGGGACTGTGATTTCTAGCACGCTGGCTCCTGTGAGTCAGGCCTTGGGAATCCTTAAAACAGAGAGGAGGGGGAGCGATCACTTTCTGTGGAGCTGACCCCTCTGTGAGATCGCCTCGGTTGTCACTTAACAACACCCAGTTGAAGGGTTGATTTATTTTCTTAGCCGCAGATGATGCATTGAGCAAAGGGTTGAAAATCTATTTTAATGTCACCATACGGCTTCAGGTGGATGTAAGCTACGGCAGGAAGCCAGGCAATTAGAGTAGCCTCCCTTACCCTGGTATTAGCAGAGGTTTTTTTTTTTTCAGAAGTTTTGATAGATGTAGGTCCCTCACCATTGATTTTTTTTTCTGTACCTGTCTGAGGATATTACAATAAAGTGTGGGGTTTAAAAAGTCAGTTGAGCTACTGCAGCCCCATGAAACACCAGTGATGTCATTATAAGTGAATGATCCGAATACTCAGACACACAGAGAATTAAAATTCATCACATTAGCTATTGTCATTGTACCAGTCCATCGCTCACTTTGATATGACCTCACGAAGGGTTGCCATCTTTTTAACCTGACAAATTATGGATAGTTTGTTCCAGTGAATCACAGGCACAGTATAATCACAAACACAAACACAACACGTAGTTGTGCTTTTATCTATTTGGCCATATTACCTTACGCAGCAATAACTAGGAAAGGCCAATTAAGCAGCACTTTTCTAACATACCTACCTTCATTTTAGGGCTTGCCCATCAGAAGGTCAGTGGTTCGAATCATAGCTGTCAAGTTTTCCCTTTTCTCACGAGGAAGCCTATTCAGCATAAGGGAATTTCCCTTTAAAAAAGGGAGAACTTGACAGCTATGGTTCGAATCCCTGCAACAGAGTGAGCTCCCGTTGTTCGGTCCCAGCTCTTGCCAACCTACTAGTTCGAAAGCACGCCAAAAAAGTGCAAGTAGATAAATAGGTACCACTCTGGCGGGAAGGTAAACGGTGTTTCCGTGCGCTGCTCTGGTTCACCAGAAGCGGCTTAGTCATACTAATACTAATTTTTATTTTATTTTATTTTTTATTTTATTTAGTCATGCTGGTCACACGATCCGGAAGCTGTCTGCAGACAAACGCCGGCTCCCTTGGCGAGTAAAGTGAGATGAGTGCCGCAACCCCTGAGTTGTTCGCGACTGGACTTAACTGTCAAGGGTCCCTTTACCTTTACAAGCGTTAAATATATTTATGTACCAGAGGCACCACTAACTTGACTTGGTTTGGAAACGCAGTGGTGCTTTTGCAGAAAATAACTCTTTCCATAACTCTTGGCATGCCAGGTGAGGGGCAGGTAAAGGCAGGGCTTGGCCGAAAGAGCTTTTCCATGTACCACCAAGGGGCAGTGCCCAGAAAGCCCCTTTTGCAGTGCTTTATAAGCACCCAACAATTAACTGGTTGTCAGATGCTTTGGTAGCACCCTGGTAACAATTGGGGGTGTGGGTGGGGAGGAAATGCATACAATTATTACAATGCAAATAAATGTACGTGGGAAATGGTTTACATAAAGAAATAGGATTCCGTGGCTGCATAGTCTCAGTTAATGTAATGCATAAACCTACATGCTCTGACTTATGGGTGGGCGTTTGCTGGTGTTATCATCCAGCTTCAAATGGATTGCAAGGGGAGAGACGCAAGATCATGTTGCTGAAGGCCAGGGATGTTTCTTGACACTGCAGGCCATACCTCTCTCACTTACATGAAGTGGTTTGCACTTTGCATCCCTGGATGCTGTTAAAAGGGGGTCCACGGACTTGCTCCCTCTCTCTGTCTGTCTGCGTGTGCGTTGCCAAAGTGCGGCAAACAAAATGGGTTTCTTGTTGGCCCTTTAATGAGAGGGGGGCCGTGAGTTGAAAGAAAAACATGTGGGTGTAGCGACAGCTGGGTAGCTAGGCAATGGGAACATTGCCTGCTTTTCAGGGTGCACTGCAAAGATCAATTTTCAAGTTGTGGTTTTAACATTTCACTCTCTGAACAGCTCACTCCCACTCGGAGGCCTCCTGCTGGCTCCCTCTTCGCATCCTCCTTACCTGGGGCAAGCCAAAAATGCTGTAGCTTTCCAGAGGAGACGAGGAACATTCCCTTCTGCTCCAGATTGTGGCACTTAGATACGTAGCTCTGGCAAGATTTGAGGCAGGTAGCTGTGAGCTGTGTGCGGCCATATGGGAGGGTGGGGTGGGGAACAATTGGGTGCCTTCAGGCAAATGCAGCACCAAAGAGCATCCTCTCCTAAACCATCTCTCGCTGTGCATTTTGTGGCTTGCAGTTTTTGGTTCCTGGTGCTGATGCAAATCCCCATCCTTTATCGCACAGCAGCTTCAGTTTCAGTAGGCACTTCATGAACATCTCAGTGCTGAATCTGCCTCAGATGCACACTTGGCTTGGCTTCATCTTCCTGGAGCAGAGCATCTCTCTTTAAGGTGCATCCTATCTATTTGCTTGTTTGCATTATTCATATCTATATGCCTCTTTTCCTGTTCAAATGAATCCAGTGTGGCTTACAATTTTAAAAAGGCTACCTTAAAAAATAACCCACATGCAAAAACATACGTAGCAAGTGGAATCAATGCAGCAAACAGTCCAAGGTTTTGATAAAAGCAGCAGAAATGCAGATTGCTTATTTAAAGCTTTGGAGAATGAAAATTTCTAAGCAGACATCTAAAAGACAGTAATGTTGCTGTCCCGCAGTCTGCTTAGGTTGGGAGGTCCTGAAACAGGGCACCACCACTGAAAAGACCCTTCTACCTGTGCAGCATGTGTTTAACCTCTGAAGAAGTAGATCCTAAAGCTTGGGTAAGTTTATACGACAGAAGGAGGTGGTCCTTCAGGTATCCTGGACCCAAGTCATTTAGGGTTTCGAAAGATCAAAGCAAGCACCTTCAGTTGTTTGTGGAAAACACAGGATAACCAGTGATGCTCTGTTCAGTAAGTTCAGACCAGCACATTCTATTTATGTGCAGTGTTCTGAACCTGATATGTTACATGTGCAGCCCCTAAAAAATCCAGTGAGTTCAGAGAATGCAGCTGCTAGACTGCCAACCCTAAGAAACATATCTCACCAGCCCTGAAGAATCTGGACATTTCTGAGCACAGTTTAAAGAACTGATGCATATCTTTAAAACCCTCCATGTTTTGTGACCTGGGTACCTGCCTACCTTTTCCTACATATATCTGCCCATACATTGAGAATGCCAGTCATCCAAGACCCTTCTGCAACTGGAGATGTGACTAGTGGGAGGGTCTTCTTGGCTGTGGCAGTCAGTTTATCGAATGCTCTCAGCTGAATTGTTTATGGAATGCTTACATTCTTTCTTTCAGTTCTTTCAACTCTTGGTGGACTTCCATGTCTGCAAAGTTTATCCACTTTTGTCAAAAGAAAGCTATAGCCACTTTTTTATTTTCCAGTAGTGAACAAGGGGTGGGGGTGGGGACATGGCAACTAAACTGATATGATAGCCGTTCAAATATATGAAAGGATGTCATATAGAAGAGGGTGAAAGGTTGTTTTCTGCTGCTCCAGAGAAGCGGACACGGAGCAATGGATTCAAACTACAAGAAAGAAGATTCCACCTAAACATTAGGAAGAACTTCCTGACACTAAGAGCTGTTCGGCAGTGGAATTTGCTACCAAGGAGTGTGGTGGAGTCTCCTTCTTTGGAGGTCTTTAAGCAGAGGCTTGACAGGCATATGTCAAGAATGCTTTGATGGTGTTTCCTGCTTGGCAGGGGGTTGGACTGGATGACCCTTGTGGTCTCTTCCAACTCTATGATTCTATGAAACAGACCCTAACCCAAATTGAGCAGCCTATGAATCACCTATGAGGCAGGTTATTTCCTGAAGTGTGAATCAGGGTCCAAACTTTTATTTCTACTTAGGGTAGGATATAGCATTTTAATAACATTTTAACATAAATTCTAAGCTACTTCCATATGGGTCTCTTTGTCTCCCCTGCACAGTTGATCCTCTGTTGCAGACTTTTAACTTTTCAATCAACAATATTTATGCCTGGGACCTGTGTTAACACTATTTCAGTTCAGTCTTAATTTTTAAATTTAATTAAACTCCATACGCTGTCAGCTCAACATTTATAAAAGCCCTTGAGGAAAAGGTATATATATATATATATAGAGAGAGAGAGAGAGAGGGTGGATGGGGGAGGGGGGGAGAGAGATGACAAGTGGCTTTTTCAGCCGGAACTCACCAGAACTCAGTTCCAGCATCTCTAAGGTGGGTGCCATTGTCATTCTAAGAGAACACGGGAGGCATTCATGGTGAGTCTGGCACCTCTTTTCCTAGAAAAAAAATAACACTTGGAAAGGGAAGCTGTCTTCCATCTGATACAAGCACACGAATTTATAACATAACACAATGGTCCCAACACATTTCAAACCCTGTTTGTTTATCTCTTTCCTTTTGGTAAATGGAAGGTATTCCACAGCGCAATCCAGTGAGAAGTTCTCCAGCATGAGTCCGAAAACATGAAGTGCCAATGTTCTGTCAGTCATCCAGAATGCTTAAAGAAATTATTCAAACTGTTCTCTGCTTAGCATTCTCTCACAGCATTGTTGCAAATCTATTTAATGAGTGTTTTAATGAACATATTTCCATTTGGAAAGTGAGCATCAACGCTCAATGGAAGTTAATTAAAATTATGTAAACTGTGACCTTGTGAAGATTAATTGATGTTAATAAAGCTTAGCTTCCTTCCTTCCTTTTATTTTTTTAAAAATGCATCTTTCCTGCCTAAATCAACACAAAGCTTTGTTGCAGCTTCTAGGGATAAAACACCTGCTTTCTTCTAAGTTGGGTTTTTACTTTTGCAAATACAGAACCTGACCTCCGGGGAAAAAAGCACCAGGTATTTCAGATTGCAATATAAGACAGAGCACAGGGTAGATGGGTGGATCAACAACTATGCTATGCATGCTGTAGAGTAGAATATTATCTGAGAGACATTTGGTGTGCAGAATGCAGCAGTGCTTAGTGATGGGGTGCCAAGGCTCAAGTCTGCCTGCTATCCGTGTTTTCCAGCTGGGAAAACTGTCCCTATCTTAATCCTAGGAATTGGTGATAGGGACTCAGTAATAGGCAGAAGCAGTGCCTAGTTCAAGAGGTCGAAGTGGCATGCACAGTTCTCTTCCTCCCCATTTTGTCTTCACAACAACCCTGTTGTAGGTAGGTTGGGCTGAGTGACTGGCCCAAGGTCACCCACTTCCACCCACTTCATGGGAAAGTGTAGATTTGAACCCTGGTCTCCCAGGTCCTAGTTCGACATTCTAACCACCACACCACACTGACTCTACTCACTGGTACAAAGTAGCTGTATCTCTTTCCCCACCAGCCAATGGCAGCCATTTTGTGCTGGAACCCACAACACTTTTATCATATGGCACCTAATTTTTCGTTTGTTTGTTTAAAACAAAAAATAGCTCTAGGAGGGAAATGCATTCTGTACATGATCATGGCACTCCCTGCTTTGTGGAGAAGGGTCGTGGTTCAATAACAAAGTAAACTCTTTGCGTGCAGATGGTCTCAGGATCAATCCGTACCCTTTCCAGTTAAAAGAGCCTCAGGTAGCAGAGAGATCTCTGCCCGAATACCTGGGGACCCATCACAATAGACAATTCTGGGTTAGGTGGACCAGAATAAGGCAATTTCATATGTTCAGCTGCTGGCTAAATGTATCCCATTACGGCTTAGGGCAGGAAGAGGCAAAAGTGAAATTAAATTAAACGAACGCCCATCTCCATGCACCCTCAGTCAGATTTCAGCTTCTGAAACCGGCTTGTCGGAGGAAAAAGAATTGAGTAATGAAGTATTAAAGCTCCGTTCACCTCCCCTTTCAATGTTTTATTACCTTCTAAATGAGGACAAAGTGACCGTAGCAGTTCTAGTTTTTGTCTCTCAGCTGCAGAATCGTGGTTTTAGTGGGATCAAGTGCTCGCTTTATAGAGGCGGATAAATCCAGAGAGCCAGAGGAGAAGAGTCTCTTTGATACCGGGAGGGATGCTTTTATAGCAAGACAAATCTTGTACATTTAAAATGCAAAAAGGTTGCAGAAGAAGAATCCTGGTGCAACTTTCTTTAATGCTGCTGTGGACACTAGAACAGTTGCTAGTTACTCACATCATGAAACTTTTTTAAAAAAGCTGAAACTCCACCGACTGGCTGTTTTGGCACACAAGAATGACGGAGAAGAGTGCATGCAGACCTCTTTCACCACTTCCCCTTCCAAAGATTTTCTCCTAAGCACCACCAGTGAAACAAACTTGTATCATCTTTTCCTGAACTTTCCGATGTTGGCTATTTAAACATGGTGTGAAATAGAATTGCAGAGTTGGAAGGGTCCCCAAAGGTCTTCTACTCCAACCCCCTGCAATGCAGGAATCTCAGCTAAAGCATCCATGGCAGATGACCATCCAACCTCTGCTTAAAAACCTCCAAGGAAGGAGAGGTCCACAACCTCCCCATGACTTCTGACCGTCAGAAAGTTCTTCCTGGTGTTCAGTTGGAACCTCCTGCCTTGTAACTTGAAATGTCTTTTAGTTGACATTTGCAAATCTAAGCCAGTCTGAAACTGGTTCAGTTTTTTGGGGGCGGGGCAACCTGCGGCCCTCTGTATATCATTGGATTCCAATGCCATCAACCCTGGTGTCAGGCTTCAGGGAATTGGCTTCCGTCCCTGTGATGGCAAATAAGCAGATCAGACAAAAGGAAATTCTTACCAGTTATTTTCTTTAATAAACAAGGTGAGAAACAAAGAAAGTGTCTCCCTAGAATGGCAGTGCTCCCAGTTAAGGGTAACTCCCCCTTCCATCCCTATTAATCTACGTCTTGTAATCTGAGCTTGTACCCTCTGCGCTTTCTGTTCTGAGACTTTGTGAGCTCTTCTCGACTTTCGGAAGGGTGGTGGAGGAATGCTGTCCATCAACTGTGAATCTGTTCACCCTCTGTCTCCCAGTGTTTTTCCTTCTTCTAGCTGTTCCCCAACTAATATTTCCCAGCTTCTGCCTTCTGAACTATGCCGCTCTGCAAACCACTGTTCCAAATCTACACTGTTCTCCTGTTCCTGGGAAGATTCAGGATCAGAGGAAAGGGGTGGGCTCCCACCATTCTTCTTTAGTGCAGCCCTCCTCGGCACAGTCCCTGGCACCTGGTCTGAGTGAAGAATGGTTGGAAATGATGGGAGCAGAAGTTACCAGTGTGGTGCTGCCCCATCACCCTCTTGCCTGCAGTGTGGAGATGATGCAAGGGCAGGGCAGGGCAGGTCTACACTGAGGCTGGGGCTACATGGGTGAACTGCCAGAGCCAACTGCCCCTGACTCACTGCCACCCTACAGTGACATTGCTCCCATCCCTCTGCACTGGCTGCTGCTGTTTAGTACAGGGGCGTCTAGACCTGATGTTGCTCCGATGCTGGCTGGCACTGTTGGAGCTTGTAGCTAACTAGCACACACGCCACTGAGCATTATGTGACTGAGTGGAGGTGAGACCTCCTGTTCTTCCTCTGTGGCCACAAGAAAGTCAGATACTTCCACTCCTTGGGGACCTCACCTGCTTTTGAAGAGTTCTCAAAGCTCTGAGATTACACCTGCAAATTCCTTTAGTGCCCTCTGCAAACAATATGTATTTGCTTATTTAAATTTTTTTTAAAAGCCTTTATTGTATATTAAAATTTCAAAAGAAAGATACACAAAGAAAAATACATATAACAAACAACAGATATACGCTTTACAACAATTCAAAGAAAAAATTATGGCATTATTCAATAAATTTCGAAATCTAGGTACTCCAGACCTTGGATATAATAAGAATCAAAAAAGGAAACGGAAAAGGAAAAGAGAAGGGGAAGAAAAAGGAAGAAAAAAGACGAACAAAGAAGATCTCTAAGGTAAGTCATTACGGGGTGGGAAGTAAGGGGAAGGGGGTGGGATAGGGTGGGAGGGGAGGGGAAAGGGAAAGGGAAAGGGAAAGGGAAAGGGAAAGGGAAAGGGAAAGGGAAAGGGAAAGGGAAAGGAAGTAAGCAATAAAGAGGGTTAAAAGGGACAGTTGTAATAGACAGAATAAAATTTCGACTTCCCAACACTTATAATCGGTTACATTTCATAATTAAGTTCTACTAGGCTTCTCCTTATCTTATAACATAAACCATTTTCCTCACCTTCCCATTTCATTATTTCTTATCATCTCGTGCTTCTTAATCTAAACATATCACCATCTTTGTGCTTATCTTTTGTTTATAGAAGTACTCTTCCACATATTTCCACTCTTTCTTCACCTTTTGTTTGGGTATCTTTCTAATCAGGGCGGTTAATTTCGCTAGGGTCATATATTCGGCTAATTTTATATACCACTCCTGTATAGTTGGAATCCTGTCTCCTTTCCAGTTCTGGGCGATCAGTGCTCTAGCTGCCGCGCAGGCGTAGAGGAGTATGTTCTTCCTATCCGATGGTATATCCTCAGGGATCATGCTTAATAGCAGGATCTCTGGCTTTTTTTCGAATGTAAATCTAAGCATTTTTTTCAGCTCTTCATATATTTCTGACCAGTACTTGCTAATCCTATCACACCTCCACCAGCAATGATAAAAATCCCCCAAAATCTCCTTACATTTCCAGCATTTGTTTTGGTCGTTTCTGTAAATTTTAGCCAATTTAGCTGGGGTCAGATGCCATCTATGTGCCATCTTCCATATATTTTCTCTTATCGCCATACATGCTGAGAAATCTATGTCCTCCCTCCATAGCTTTTCCCATTGCTCAACATAAATTGACCTCCCAATGTCTTGGCCCCATTTTATCATTGCGTGTTTGACTAGCTCATCTTTCATTTCCCATTCGAGTAAAAATTTGTACAATTTTGCTAATGGTTTTCCCTGGTTTTCCAATAGGTATTCCTGCAACTTCGATCTCTTATCATCAAATCCTATCGCCTTGTGTTCCTTAAATATCGACTGCAGTTGGAGGTAGTGTAACCAGCTTTGACAGTATTGCTTAATCTGGTTATATGGTTTGAGCTCATACTGATTATTAGTTTTCCTAATCAAATCTTTGTATGTTGGCCAATTACCCCCTTTCGGTTCCTTGCTCATCGCCGTCATTTCTAGAGGTGAAAGCCACCATGGGACCTTAGGTTCCAGCAGGTTTCTAAATTCTTCCCATATGTCAAGTAGAGGTTTTTTGAACACATGATTGGTGAATGATGAGTATTCTCCCTTCTTTTCTTTTAATAGGTGGGCGTGCCAACCTCCTATGTTCCTGAATCCTTCCAGTTTGAGTAATTCCGAATCATCTAACAAGAACCATTCCCTCATCCAACACAAGCAAGATGCCACATAATACAGTTTCAGATTCGGAACCCCCCAACCTCCCCTTTCTTTTGCATCTGTTAATATCCTGAATTGTACCCTCGGGTTCTTTCCTTGCCAAATAAAATTGCTTAGATCTTTCTTCCAAGTTTCGAATGTTTCTTTTTTGAGTTTTATCGGTAGCATTTGGAATAAAAATATTAATTTCGGTAATATCATCATTTTAATTGCAGCAATCCTACCTGCAAATGTTAAATTTAGCCCCTTCCAATTTTCCAAATCCTCTTTTACTTTCCTCCAAACTTTAGCATAATTATTATCATATAATTCTACATTTTTATTTGATATAATAATTCCCAAATATTTGATTTTTTTCACTATCTCCCATTCACTAATTGTTTGAATTTCCTCTTCCTCTGCCTTCCTTATATTTTTGGTCATCAATTTAGTTTTCTGATTATTCACTTTTAGCCCCGCTACCTTCCCATAATCCAATAATTTTTGTTTCAATTTAGGTAGGGTCTCCACTGGGTCCTCCAACATTATTATTAGGTCATCGGCGAACGCTCGCAATTTAAACTCGCTTTTCCCCACCACTATACCTTTGAGTTCTTTGTCCATTTGGATGTCTTTTATCAGGAATTCCAGTGCCCATATAAATAACAGCGGGGATAATGGGCATCCTTGCCTCGTCCCCTTAGATATTTCGAACTCCCTAGTTATGTTCCCATTGAGAATCAACCTTGCCGTTTGTTTGCTATAAATAGCGTTTATTCCCTCCATAAATCTGCCCACAATTCCCAATTTCCTTAGCGCCTCCTTCATGAAACTCCATGCCAAATTATCAAAAGCCTTCTCGGCGTCCAAAAATATAAAAGCTGCTTTCTTGCTGGGATTCCAATCTATGTATTCAAATATGTCCAGCAACACTCTAATATTGCTGGACATCTTTCTTTGTGGTAAAAATCCTTGTTGTTCCTTACCTATTACTCTATTCAGAACACTTTTGATCCTATTGGCTAGAATTCCGGCAAATAACTTGTAATCAATATTTAGCAATGAAATTGGCCTGTAGTTCCCTATTTCCTCTCTTTTCTCTTTATCTTTGGGTATCAAGGTGATAAATGTATTTGCTTATTTAATTAATTAAGCTCCTGAAAACCTTGTGCACATTTGTCTGCTTCCCTCTCCTTTCGTGGTTATTTGTTCCGCTGCCTCTCCCGCCCTCTTTCCAGGGAGAAGGAGCTGCTAAAGGTAAGCAGAGATAAGCAACAGAAGAAGAGAGGCAGCCACAGGCTTTGCTGTGTGTTTGCTTAGGACCCCCTCCAGCCTCCAATGCCTGTCTCCAGGGGGAGCTTCAGAATTCATAACTGTGAGAGCCCGGCTTACTTTGCATTTAGTTCTTTTGATGTAATGAAAATAATACGTAGTCAGGCTCCAACTGTCAATATTGACCGGCGTTATCTCTGCATTCGGGGCAATTCGCAAAATTCGCCTGGGATTGCTGACACACGGATACCCTCCCAAAAATATTCATCGTTGTTGTTGTGACAAGGCAGCAGTACAACAGTGAACTTGATGCACTTCCCCTAGTCCATCAGAGATCCATGATAACCACTGAAAGGCACACCATCGAATTTGTGTGCCAACATAAATCAGACCGCAGTGCAAAATAGTTTGACTGATCTTGCTGTCAGCATACAGAGGTACCCATAGCCTACTGCCTTTGCAAATGACTCCAGTTGTTCTACAACAGATGTCTTAAAAAGAGCTTCTCAAAAGGAAATCTCTTCTAGAGAAAGGCTCCCCTCCCACCAGAAAACTGTCACTATTTGTACTCTAATGTCTGCCAAGGAATCTCATTAGATTAGACAGTCAATATGTCTTCATCTCTTTGAACATAAAATATTGCACAGAAGGCTATTTCCTCTGTTGAGATTCCTGTCTCTTTGTGGGCTAAGAAGAACTACAACACACTGTCGCCAAAAACCCAATCCACATGCCCAAGTGTGTGTGCATGCGCACTCAGGAGTTTGTTTGATTGATTTAATTTGCATACCACCCTTCCTCTAAAGGTCGGTTCACACCAAAAACACACACACCAAAAACACAAAACGAGAGCACAAACTATGTAATAAAAACGAACACAAACCAATGATCCCCATCTCCCACAACACATGCACGCATGCACGCACACGCACACACATGTTAAATATGAACATTTCAGTTGGTAGGGCAAGAGACTCTTAATCTCAGGATCATGGGTTCAAGCCCCATGTTGGGTAATTGCAGGGAGTTTGCCTAGATGACCATTGTGGTCCCTTCCAGCCAGGGCTCCCCCCCCCAGTTGGAACCCACTGGAACACAGTTCTGCCACCTCTCATAAGGGTGCCATTGTCACTACTGTATAAGAGAACAAGGGAGACATTCACGCTGACTTCTGGCACCTTTTTTTTCTAAGTGATGATCATCACTTAGTTTGCCTTTTGCCACCAAGGAAGCAAAGAATCATAGAGCTGCAGTCAGAAGGGACTCCAAGGTTCATCCAGTCCAACCCCTTGCAGTGCAGGCATCCCAGCACAATGTCTCACATCCAGTTTGAAACCATACCAGACCCTGCTTAGCTTTGCAAATACGCTAGTAGCTTTATTGCTGCACCACTAGGAGTTCCTTTGGATTCCATGCTGGAAGGATCCCCGGCTTGTCAAATAGTGCACGGAACTGCAACAGGAAGGTTTCAAAACCCTTAGCACCTGCACAGCATCGTCCACTACTGACTTTTAGATCACACTCTTCCCCCCCCCCTTTCCTTTTTTTACAGCTCTTAATCTGAAATGCCAACTCACTATGTACACAAATATATGGTTTCGGTTTTCTTATTGTTGTGAGATTACTACGATCATCCAAATCAAACTGCCAACATGAACCGAAATTATTTTACTCCTGATTAAAATTTTGTTATCAAGGCGCCCCAGGTTTTTGTGAATGACGCTCCTAAGCCTGGAGTGTTTTATCTGAAGATTCTTCGCTGTGAGGCATGTGCAGAGTCTGTGTGCTGCTATTTGTTGATGCCGCTGACATTGATTTCGCGCCTGAACTATTTTATAACAAGAAAAGCCCTCACTAATTTTACACTTAAGCAGTAGCGAATTGCTAAGAAATCAAATAATGTTTATTTTACCTTGGGTGGTAATTTATTGATGCAAATATAACTCCTTAATTAAATTTGCCACCGTGAAGCCCCACATGAAACTGATAATCCACGTGGCTAACCCCCCTCTCTTTTTAGAGCAATGTCGTGCTATTATTAGGAAAATGGTGCTTATTCAGGACTGCAGAGACAATGAATTATTTCAGTTCCTTATTTCTTCAGGATCCCAGGCGTATTTTCCTTCAATAAGTTCTATTAATTTGTAATTTCTCATTAAATGATGGTAGCCCATCATTTCCATTCTGGGAACGGATCCTTTAATCAGTAATGCCCAAATCACGGCCTGAAAAATGGTAAGTAGGGAAGCGAAGCAGGACAGTTGCATTTATCACTAGCACAATCAGTATCTGATACTGCTCAAAATTTGCGCATTATTATTTATTAGAGTTTTTAACCTGCCATATTCCCCAAGGCAGAGGAGAACTGGGAGCAGCTTTTACAGCCTGATCTGCTTTGTTCAAAAGCAGGCTCCACTGAGACCAATGAAACTAAGGCTGCGGCAGCACACCTGTGCACTTTTACGTGAGAGTAAGTCCCACTTTGACCTTGCCAACAAAGGTCCGTATAGTTAAAGCTATGGTTTTCCCAGTAGTGATGTATAGAAGTGAGAGCTGGACTATAAAGAAGGCTGATCGCCGAAGAATTGATGCTTTTGAATTTTGGTGCTGGAGGAGACTCTTGAGAGTCCCATGGACTGCAAGAAGATCAAACCTATCCATTCTGAAGGAAATCAGCCCTGAGTGCTCACTGGAAGGACAGATCCTGAAGCTGAGCCTACAATACTTTGGCCACCTCATGAGAAGAGAAGACTCCCTGGAAAAGACCCTGATGTTGGGAAAGATTGAGGGCACAAGGAGAAGGGGACAACAGAGGATGAGATGGCTGGACAGTGTTCTTGAAGCTAGAAACATGAGTTTCACCAAACTGCGGGAGGCAGTGGAAGACAGGAGTGCCTGGCGTGCTCTGGTCCATGGGGTTACAAAGAGCCACGTATATCAGTGTTACTTAAACAATTGTGTTTAAGTTTTATCTCTGTTCTTGCCACTATATAAAAAAGCATTATTTTTCAATATGTATCTATGTGATCCCTCTACATTTTATCTGGGCTGGGTCCAGACCAAGCTGGTTGTACTTTGGGGCTCAATGTGGATTTGATGCTGCTTGTGTTGCTGTTTTATTTTTATTTTGTTTCCCTCGGCATGCATATGATGCCCTCCTAAAAAGCCGATAATCTTGGACATGTAAAAAGGTAAAAGTGTATTGGGGAATTATTTATAATGAATTGGCGGGAAAACCCGATTAAAACAACTACCCCCACCCAAAAAAAAAAACCCAGAGTCCTTTTTGTTGGGGATAACCCAGACTGAAATTCCTAGGTGTCAGAGAAGGTTATTTATGTATGTATGTAATAACAATAACAATAACAATAACAATAACAATAACAATAACAATAACAATAACAATAACAATAACAATAACAATAATAATAATAATATATTATTTATACCCCGCCCATCTAGCCGGGTTCCCCCAGCCACTCTGGGCGGCTTCCAACAAAACATTAAAATACAGAAATCCATCAAACATTAAAAGCTTCCCTAAACAGGGCTGCCTTAAGATGCCTTCTAAAGGTCTGGTAATTGTTCTCTTTGACCTCTAGTGGGAGGGCATTCCACAGGGTGGGTGCCACTACGGAGAAGGCCCTCTGCCTGGTTCCCTGTAACTTAGCTTCTCGTAGCGAGAGGACCACCAGAAGGCCCTTGGCACTGGACCTCAACATGCAACAACTGCGGCCCATGTTTTGTTAGCCCAAAAATGGAGAGTGAATGAGGTCCCAGCTAAACTTTTTTTTCTTTATTTAAATTTCCATAATACAATAAAACAATAATACAAAATTTGCTTAAATTAAGAAGGAAAAGGAAAAGAAAAAGAAAAGAGAGAGAGAAAAGGTTCATGCCTTTTAACACAATATCATCCAACCACAATTGCAGATACAAAAAAGAGAAGAAAAAGGGAAAAAGGGAAAGAAAGAAAAACCCCATCCATCTATTCACCCTACACCCCCCCCCCACCCTTTGTGACTTCCAGCCTGTTCTCTATTTCGGTTTCAGTTTCCAAATTCTTTTGTATACCTTTTTATATCTTTTATTCCTTAATTTTTTATCTTTTTGAGTCTTTCACCTGTCTGCTAAGAGGCTGGCGTTTTCCACAATTTTTTTTTCTTATATTCATTAATTTTTTTTCAATCCTTATCAATTTTCTGCACTAGAATCCCCTTGGTTTCTCCTATTTTCCTTGCCAAATTTTGATAATTTATTAATTTGATTTGCCAATCCTCTAATTTTGGAATTTCATCACTTTCCCATCTTTTTGCGATGAGAAGCCTGGCGGATGTAGTCGCATACATTATTAGGCACTTGTCTTTTTCTTTGATTTCCTCATTTAACATACTCAGCAGAAACAACTCTGGGGCTTTTTTGAAAGAATATTTCAACATTTTTTTTCAATTCTATATAGATCTTCTCCCAATACATTTTAATCTTTTTACATTGCCACCAAATATGGGTAGATGAGCCTACCTCTTCATGACACCTCCAACAAGTATTGTCACTCCCTTTATATATTTTCGCCAATTTCGCCGGGGTCAGATGCCAGCTAAACTTAAGTTGACAGAAAATGCAGAACTCACAGAATAAGAGGGAATAAGAGAGCAAGAAGAACATACATTTAAAGAAGAGTGGGAATCATTTATTGAATATATGGAAAATAACTGTACACAGCTGAAAACGCTGGCAGCATTAATATAAATTCAAGAGAGTAAATAATTCTTGATGGATGTAAAAAGTGGAAAACTGATTTGAATCGTTACAGTAAAGTATCATATGTATGATATGTAAAATGAACCATGGAAAGATAAGAAGAGTAGTCATTGGATATTTTAAAGTTTGTAAAATGTTTATTTGGATTTGTCAAATTGAAAATTTAATAAAAATTATCAAAAAATAAAAAGCTGCTAATCTAATAAGGAGAGAAAATTCCATGGAAAATTGCGTGCTGGCTGTGGACACACTGAAGTGCATTGTGTGTGTGTGGGGGGGTTCTTCTCCATGTGTAGTGACATTTCACATTGTTCCATCTATTGTCACACCCCCTGCGGAAGAGCTAACACTGCTTCCAATGGGACCTAAATGCTAGTAACTTGGTTTAGATCCAAGCCTCTGTTTTTTGGCTAAGCCTTGGGTACCTATGGTATCTGTACAGCTGTCTCAAACAGGACCGGATTTAGGTTTGATGAGGCCCTAAGCTACTGAAGGTGATGGGGCCCTTTATCTGTCCAGCTGTCCTTCGTCAACAACAAATTGTCGCTGTTTTTTGTGTTGAATATATGCTATATGGTAAATTTTGGACCCAATAGGTATCTAAAGCCATTTGCACATAACAAAATATGTATTTTATCAAAGTAATTGTTGAACTTATATTTTAGAAATATACATCCAGTTTTTTCCCCTTTAATTTTTTTGGGGGCCCTCAAGAGAGTGGGGCCCTAAGCTATAGCTTGTTTAGCTTATACTGTACATGAATCCGGGACAAGTCTCAAAGGCTGTTTTTTAAAGCTCCAGAATGCAGTTTGGTCCTTGGGTTATTGCTGAGAGTAAAATAGCCAACATGGTGATTCTGGATGGTGATGGATTACAACTCCCATCATCCCTCACCATCAGCCATGCTGGCTGAAGCTAATGGTCTGAAAGCACCATGTTCCCTACCTGTGGTCTAACTAAAGTCCCCAAGACTTTTAGACATTTGTGGATGAAATAAGTGTGTAGGAGGGATCAGGTGGGATCTCCGTCGTAGGCTCTTCCCCAATCTATGCATTTTCATCTGAAGTTCTGACCAAACCCTGCACATAACCTGCTATCTTTCCCTGCATGGTACAGCTGAATCTGTAATATACATTTAAAGCAGTATCATGCTATTTTAAGCAGTCATGTTTCCCCCCTAAGAATTATGGGAACTATAGGTTTTTAAGGGTGCCGAGAGTTGTTAAGTGACCCCCATTCCCTTTAAAGCACAACAATTCCCAAGGGAACTATGGGAATTGTAGCTCTCTGAGGGGAATGGGGTTTGCCCTACAGCTCTCAACCATAGCTGCCAAGTTATCCCTTATTTTAAGGGATTTTCCCTTATGCTGAATAGGCTTCCTCGCGAGAAAAGGGAAAACTTGGCAGCTATGCTCTCAACACGCTTAACAAACTCCAGTTCCCAGAATTCTTGGGGAGGAACTATGGCTGCTTAAAGTGGCATGATACTGCTTTAAATGCATAATGCAGATTGGCGCTATGTTGAGTCAGGGAGGCTTTCCAGAGGCGTTCTGGGAGAAATAGTGGCTTGCTGGGATGCCAATTTGCAGTTTTGCGCAGCAGATCATGGGGCCAAATACTGTAAGATTTGCTCCTGCCCTGTGACAACATGGCTGAAAATGCTGGCCCACTTTTGCAGCCTGCAAATGGGGCCACGAAAGTGGGACAGCGTTTTCGGCAAGGCTTTAAAACAAGCAGATTTGACAAAAGATGCCGGAAGCTTCCTGCAAGACCTTCCCACAAGGATATAAATCCTGCAGCGGGAACATCCTATCAATAAGGGAAGTTGAAAGTCATGCACACATAAAACACTATTAATTCCAAAGGGAAATTAACTCTGTGGGCACAATTCTTCACAGCAATAAGTTTGCTGTTCTTATACCTCTATGAAGTATAACTCGCAATTATTTTAGTTTTAATAAAACAGTCATCTATTTTAGCCATGATGAGGATGGTGTCCTATGTATGTAAAATAAAATATGTGTGGAAATGTTTACTATGTGTGGAAATGTTTACTATGTGATCTTTGTGATACCTGTATCTTCCATCAGGGCAGTAAACAGGGATTGCAGCTTATTTTAGGGTTGAGTTAATGCCTTTCTTCCTCCAACCCTGCTAAGAATGAACCCATGACAAATTGATTTGTTATAACCCAGTTTCAGCGACCACCTTATTTCAAGTTCAGTTACCTAGGAAACCGTAATACACTGGTGGGACAGGCTGTCCGTTTCTGTCCCCGCTGAAACTATGAAAGCACATCAAATCTCCCCTTCCTCCCTAAAAATGTAAACCCAGCGACAATTTCAGTACTTAGTCTGACTCGATAACGTACAGTGCGGTCCTGTTGGATAGCTACTACTTTTCAATGGAATGCAAAGTGGTAGGGCAAGTGAAAAACCTCTTGGACTCCTGCTTAGAAGGCACCAGAGAAGTGTGAATGAGCTCTGTGTGTGATGTTCTTATATTAGCTCATTTTGACATCCAGAGAGGACAAATGGGAGCCTCAACCCTTCTCCTCACTCCAATATCCTATAAGCTGCTCCGGTTTTGAGGAGGCTGATTCCCTTCCTCTTCTTTCTCCTCCCCTCCGCATTCTATGGTACGCTCAGTCCTTGTTGGGTCATTTCCAACTTCCTTTTCGCTCAGTTTACAAATAGTTTTGGGCACTGGAACAACGTTCCTGCTTTTCTTCCAGCTTGTTTGTATAGTTTGAAGGAGACTGGAGCTGCGATCAGTAAGCACAGTGGGGGCTTGTGCAGCGATGCACTGCTAAGAATTCTTTGCTTCTGAAGCTCATTCCAAATGTACTCTGGTGGTTCCTCAAACAGATCAGCATTATCCTTTCATTATTTGTATGAAATGATGGAGGCTATCTTATCCATTTGCAAGATGGATAAACAAGGAGAGGATGAAAACAGAACCCCATATCATCCGACCTCAGGCTGCAAAGAGTAGATTTGGGATTGCTGCCACCTTTCAGGTCAACTCTGTGCTTCCTATTTGGGTGCCACTGAGTTGCTGAGGGCTGTTCCCTTCTGAGGTTTGACGCACAAGAAGAGTCCTAAACGCTGCGCAGAATGAGATGGTAGAATTCTTGACTGTGTCATTTCAGCCTTTAGGTCTGAGAGTTACATTTTTAAACTCTCACTTGTTTTGTTTTTTTAAACCCAACATTCCTTGCATGTAGTAAACTAGCACCTCAGGGAAAGGGCTATATTAAGACATTCTTTCTGATGTGCTAGATTGCTACATGCAATGTCATCACTAGCAGGAATCACTAGCAGGAATCACCTACATTACTTGATTCAAGCAAAAATAGCTAATGGGTCTGAATATTGTTAATTTCTCCTTTTTGTCTTCCAGCCCTTCTCAGGCACCTTGCTCCCATTGATGACAAAGGCCATGATGTCAAACTGATTTGGGTTGTTAGTGAGTATGGGGAAAGGTGACTACCTCCTTCCCACCAGAAATGTGATATAAAATTTTCTACATTTCCCCCCTGCATTCAAATGCTTTTCTCCCTACACTGAAAGGTTTTCTCAGTGGGGAAAACAAAGTTTCCTGCAGACTTAAAACCCAGAGAAGGTGCTAGAACGATCTCAGGGAAGTTGCCCTTTATAAGGCTTTCTGCAGAAACTCACCTTGACTTTCACAGGCTTGTTTTGTTATTCAGAATTATGTTCTGTATAATAATTCATCTGTAGCACCACCGAGAGGAGCTAATTTATCCTTTCCTCAAAATAATGTTCAGTAGAAATAAGCTGTCACTGAAAATACCAGGCATTTCACACCGTTTTTGCCTTCAAGGGCTGGGAAGAAGAGTGATACTTTCAGGCTAGAAAAGTCAACATTCCAGGGGGGTTGCTGTTCCTCAACTCTCCTTCTGATTTTGGGGTTCCTCAACTCTCCTTCTGAGGTTTGTGTATTTTTTAAAAAATGTTGCATTATTTGTAAGCTATCCTGGAAGCCCCCCCCCCCCGATTCATTTATGCCAGGGATGGTAAATCTCTGGCCCTCCAGATTTTTTTGGACTCCCAACTCCAATCAGCCTCAACCACAATAGCCAATTTCATGGCCCATTGACTTTCAGATGGGTGAGCCCACAAACCCTTGCAACAAAGTAAAGAGTATTCTGCTCTGGTCAGACCTCACCTGGAGTACTGTGTCCAGTTCTGGGCACCACAGTTCAAGAAGGATACTGACAAGCTGGAACGTGTCCAGAGGAGGTCAAAGGCCTGGAAACGATGCCTTATGAGGAACGGCTTAGGGAGCTGGGTATGCTTAGCCTGGAGAAGAGAAGGTTAAGGGGTGATATGATAGCCATGTTCAAATATATACAGTGGTACCTCGGTTTATGAACACAATTGGTTCCGGAATTCTGTTCATAAACTGAAATGTTCATAAACTGAAACGAACTTTCCCATTGAAAGTAATGGAAAGTGGATTAATCCGTTCCAGACGGGTCCGCGGAGTACTCAACCTGAAGCGTACTTAACCTGAAGCATGGGTGTAATTGGTTCCGGAAGTCTGTTCATAAAGTGAAGCGTTCATAAACTGAAGTGAACTTTCCCATTGAAAGTAATGGAAAGTGAATTAATCCATTCCAGATGGGTCCACGGCGTTCGTAAACCGAAAATTCGTAAACCAAGGTGTTCATAAACTGAGGTTCCACTGTAAAAGGATGTCATATAAAGGAGGGAGAAAGGTTGTTTTCTGCTGCTCTAGAGAAGCGGACACGGAGCAATGGATTCAAACTACAAGAAGGAAGATTCCACCTAAACATTAGGAAGAACTTCCTGACAGTAAGAGCTTTTCGTCAGTGGAATTTGCTACCAAGGAGTGTGGTGGAGTCTCCTTCTTTGGAGGTCTTTATGCAGAGGCTTGACAGGCATATGTCAAGAATACTTTGATGGTGTTTCCTGCTTGGCAGGAGGTTGGACTGGATGGCCCTTGTAGTCTCTTCCAACTCTATGATTTAAGACAGGGATGGTAAATCTCTGGCCCTCCAGATTTTGTTGGACTCCCAACTCCAATCAGCCTCAACCACGATGGCCAATTCATGGCCCATTGACTTTCAGATGGGTGAGCCCACAAACCCTTGCAACTGGGAGTCAAATCTGGACAAAGAGTAAGACGTACTCATGAGGAATGTTTAAACTAGGGCTGGTTTCTCCCTTGTTAATCTCTAATCATGTGTGCCTGTGTGTTGTTAATGAGGAATCAGACTTAAAACAAAAATCTCTGGACTGCTGGTGTCCATAGCTGCCAAGTTTTCCCTTTTCTCGCGAGGAAGCCTATTCAGCATAAGGGAATTTCCCTTAAAAAAAGGGAGAACTTGGCAGCTATGCTGGTGTCCCACTGGTACCTTTGAGCAGTGGTCCTCAACCTTGGGCCTCCAGATGTTTTTGGCCTACAACTCCCATGATCCCTAGCTAGCAGGACCAGTGGTCAGGGATCATGGGAATTGTAGTCTCAAAACATCTGGAGGCCCAAGGTTGAGGACCACTGCCTTGGAACTTTGGCATCTTCCATCCTGGGTTGCTAAGCAGCGGGTCAAGCCATAGCTTGCCTTTCCCTCCATCGTAGAAGCCAGGGCATGAGTTAGGCTGCACACAGGTATTGTTGCACAGATGAATCAAGATGCCTGTGCATTGGGCATTGAAGGCATTAAAATGCAAAGGCCATTTCCAAATAAATCCCCAATTCTGAAAAGACTTCTGTGTTCCCTCCAACCCCCGACCCACCCATTCACTTCTTAGATGTAGGTCCAGCAGAAAACCAGTAGGTTCAGCATTAGGAGTGTTAACACAGATTGTTCATTGTGATTACTGTCTGCACAGCAGTACAGTCATACCTCGGGTTACAGACGCTTCGGGTTGCGTCTTTTCAGGTTGCGTCCTGCGCCGAACCCGGAAGTACCCGAATGGGTTACTTCTGGGTTTTGGTGCTCGCACATGCACAGAAGCGCTAAATCGCACTTTGCGCATGCACAGAAGTGCCAAATTGCGACCCACGTGTGCGCAGGCATGGCACTGCAAACGCTGCAGGTTGCGAATGTGCCTCCCGCATGGATCACGTTCGCAACCCGAGCGTCCACTGTACTCCTCTTTTAGCAAAATGTCTTGTAGTCAGCACTAAAGCAGCAAGGGTGTATTGTTGTGTTATATGTTTTGTGTTTTTATACTGTAAACCACCCTGTGTTCTAGACTCTCCAAGTGTCCCTATTTTCCAGGGATTTCCCTAATTTAGAGAAGATGTCCCAGTTTCTGATTTGATCCTAGAATGTCCTGCTTTTCCTTTGGATGTTCCTGTTTTCATTGGAGAAATGTTCGAGGGTATGGAGCTATCCAACCTCCGAGCTGTCTGAAGACAATCCTGTATAGGGAAGTTTTTCAAAAAATGTTTAACATTTTCTTATGTTTTTATATATGCTGGAAGCCGCCCAGAGTAGCTGGAGCAACCCAATAAGATGTGTGGGGTATAAATAGTAAAAAATATCATTATGGGAATGGGACGTCCCTATTTTCATCGGAGAAATGTTGGAGGGTATGGTGTTCCTTGGATTAAGGGTGGTATTTACGGTAAATGTAATTAACAACAACAACAACAACAACAACAACAACAACTGGAAACACCCAAATTCTGCAACAAAGAAGGCTGCGCATTCAAAGTGAGCAAGTGTACTTTTAAAATATTTATATTTTATTGAAAAAGAAGAAGAAGAATATGCTCCATAATCGTTTTTTTGAAGCCTGTTAATAGTGCTTTGATATGGAAATAATAATAATATACAGGCTGATTTTGCTAAGAAGACTTTATTATGTTTCATATATAGATTCAGCTGTGTTCTTCTGGTTTCTTTTCTTTCCTTTTTCTTTTTTGTAGACGGCCTTTGATGTAGCTTTTCATTCTGCTCTCTCTGTGGACAATATGCAAGAACAGGAGAGAAGGCAACAGTCATGTAAGGTGAGCCTGTGGAACAAAAGGGCAATAAACACCCCCCTTTCCCCTGCTGAGTAAAAGCAAGGGGACTGCAGGGAAGGTAGAGTACAGCACAGTTGCTTCAAAACGTTCTTTCCGCTTCCCTTAAAAACACTCTAATGGAAGGTTTCGCTTGAAAATTAGATTGGCTGCAGTCCTATACATACCAACTTGAGAGCAAGGCTAATTTCACACTGTGGGACCTATTTCTCAGCAGACGTGGGTTGGGTTGTGCTGCTACACTCCAGATTAACCAAGTGCACATCCAACAAACATATAGAGTTTGTTGGCCCATGAAACTTCTCGGCAGACCTGAGACGATTGACTCATCCTGAAAACGAATGGAGTGGTTCCAAAATCCTAGCACAGCAGCAGTCCAGTAGCCTCGGCATGGGGTGTCTGGAGTGATGGAATTCAAAAGGACATCAAATATCAAAACTCCCCTATGAGGAAAGGTTGCAGCCTTTGGGGCTTTTGAGTTAAGAGAAAACACAAGTAAGAGGCGACATGACAGACCTTCGTAAGGTTATGCATGGCATAGAGAAAGTGGATAGAAAAATGGTTTTCTAGCACAACAACTCGTGGGCATCCAATGAAGCTTGGCTGGTGAGTCCTGGAAGACCTGCTCCCTGTCACACAGGACTTTTCCCACCTGGCCCAGGAGGGCAGGGCTCTGATTGACTCCAACTACAAAAGCTGAGGCTGTTAGGTTGGCAGGAGCTGGGACAGAGCAACAGGAGCTCACTGCGTTGTGGGGATTCGAACCGCCAACCTTCTGATCGGCAAGCCCAAGAGGCTCAGTGGTTTAGACCACGGTGCCACCCGCGTCCCTCTTAAATGTTGTAAGCCATATGGAGCATGGTTTTAAATTTGGAAAGGTGGCATACAAACAAATGATTGATTGATTGAAGCTGGATGTTGGAAGATTCAGGACAGATGAAAGAAAGTACTTCTTCACTCACTGTACTTAATGCAACATTGAACTGTGGAACTCGCTTCTGCAGGAGGCACTGATAGCCATAAACATAAATGGGTTTAAAGGAAGATTAGACAGATTCATGGGGGAGAGAGCTATTAGTCGTGATGACTATGTATGTTCTTCCTCCATTGCTGGAGGCAGTATGCTTCTAAATAACAGTTGCTTGGAACCACAGGAGGGGAGGGTGTGGTTGTGCTTGAATCTGGCTGCTGTGAGAACAAGATCCTGGCCTAAGTGGGTCCGGTATACCTCGGTCCGGTATACCTGAAGGAGCGTCTCCACCCCCATCGTTCGGCCCGGACACTGAGGTCCAGCTCCGAGGGCCTTCTGGCGGTTCCCTCATTACGAGAAGCCAAGTTACAGGGAACCAGGCAGAGGGCCTTCTCGGTAGTGGCACCCACCCTGTGGAATGCCCTCCCACTAGAGGTCAAAGAGAACAATTACCAGACCTTTAGAAGGCATCTCAAGGCAGCCCTGTTTAGGGAAGCTTTTAATGTTTGATGGATTTCTGTATTTTAGAATTTCTGTTTTTTTTGGAAGCCGCCCAGAGTGGCTGGGGGAACCCGGCCAGATGGGCGGGGTATAAATAATAAATTATTATTATTATTATTATTATTATTATTATTATTATTATTATTATTATTGGCTTGATCCAGCAGGCTCTTCTTATGTTATCCAGACTACCCCTGACAGTGCAAGAAATCCACTACTATAACACGATAGCGTTAACCAGCCCCTGATTAAAAAAGGTCTGACAAAGGAGACCACCATCTGAGGTGATCTGCTCCACTGTTGTGAGCAGCCTGTACCACCAGGAAGTTATTCCTAAAGTTGAAACCTCTTTTCATGTTATTTCAACCCAGTGGTTCAGGCCCTACCGTCTGTAGCAAGAGAAAACAAATGTGCTCTATTATCTATGTGCCAGCCCTTCGGTTATTTGAAGACAGCTATCGTATCGCCTCTTCAGTGCCTCTTGTCCAGGCAGAATGCAAACTTTCTTCAAACTTTGCCACAGAGGGCCTTCTTGGTAGTGGTGGAACACCCTCCCATCAGATGTCAAACAGATAAACAACTATTTGACTTTTAGAAGATGTCTGAAGGCAGCCCTGTTCAGGGAAGTCTTTAATGGTTGATGTTTTATTTTTAATATTTTTTTGGGAGCTGCCTTTAGTAGCTAGGGCAACCCAGACAGATGGGCAGCATATACTGTACATTTATCATTATTATTATTATCATTATTATACTTGGTCTCCACGACCATCATCTTCTTGGTCACCCTCCTCTGGACGCATTCCAGTTATGGCGGCCAGAACAAGGTGCAGTTCTCTGGGTGCCACCAATGGCTGCAGTGTTGTCTTGGCAGCAGTCTGATTTTAAAGGAAGATGAGCCACAAATTAACCTCCTTCTGTCTCTCTGTTGCAGCTCCAGTAAGAAAGAATGCTGACCCTTCGGCTGGAATTCTGCAGCTGACAGAAAAGTGCCCCCAACTGCAACTCTTCCAGCCCCAATCAAGTCTTCCTAGCTTGCTTTCAAGGGGTGGGGAGGAGTATGGAGGAAGCAGCTGTGTCCACAAGGCCACCAAACATAGATTTCTCCTGCAGGGAAGCAGTGTGACTTGTTCAAAATGTACCCGCTATAAATTCCACCGGGACGGATTCCGCAGGCTGCCGAAACAAAAGATCAGAGACCCGTTTCTGCTCACTTCTTTGCTCGTTAGAGTAATCATTATTCTTTTAAGTGCTCTGGGATATACCCAAGGCACGACAAAGGTAATGAATGGGAAAGCCAAATTCTCTTGCTGAGGACAGCCAGTGGAGTGCAATTCTGCAAAGACATGTGGCCTGCTCTTGCTCTCTCTGAGGCAGGACAAGTTGGCAAAAGGCAGGAGAGGTGAGCCGTTTGGCCTGCCGGATGATGAGCTGTTATGAAACACCACCACTCTCTTGCATGGGCTGATGAGCACAAGCACGGAACAGTGATGATTGCAGAATGAGATTGTCTGGTCCTATATATGATTTATCAAGCAAAAAGGGTGGTTTCCAAGCTGTTATGCTTTTCTCTTGGGTCTGCAATACTGTTGATCTATGCCAAACATTAGGGTGGATTTAAGGACAGCTAACATGCCTCTCACATTACTGGTCTCACCCGCTTGCAAGGCAAGCTTAAGCGCCTGGTTGTTGCTTGCTTGCTTCTATTACAATGTGCTGTTCCGTTCTACAATCCCATTGGATCTGTGTTTAATTGTCTGCTGGTTTCAGTTTCCCATTTGGCGCAGTGGGTCAAAAGCTCTAGATGCCTGCATTGCCTCTCATTTGCACCTCATATTTTGACCTGCAGGTCCCCCAAAGCAACTTGACAGTGCATTCTACAAACAGTGGAATCCAATTTAAAATTAGAACAGTGAAGGAAACAAATCAAAGCACTTAAAAGCAAGAGATAGCGTTAGTTTTTAACCCACCAACAGCTTATGCTTGAAAAGAGGGGGTACTGGGGTGGTCTCCCCAATAATCACATATCTATGTTCCATGAAGATGGTTGGCATTTTCCAGTGCCACTGAACTCCCAGCAAAATTGACTGTTAGAGCCTTTCGGTGGTGTAAACCTCAGCAGTGCCCACTTTAAAGATCCTACCGGTATCTGTAGCAGATGGCCTATATATCTTCCTTATTTTCTGATGTAGCCCTATGAGTAGACACTGTATCCCAGCAGAGTTCTGGACATCTCTTTCAACCTTTGGAGAATTAGGTAAGTGCTGCCTGCATTCTAAACATTTCATCGTATTGCAACCCTGCTGATCCAACAAAAGCATGGTAGGCTTGCAAAATAATAATAATAATAATAATAATAATAATAATAATAATAATAATATGGTGCCCACCTGATGGGATTACCCCAGCCACTCTGGGAGGTTTCCAACAAATTAAAACAGAAGACATCAAACATTAAAAACTTCCCTATGCAGGGCTGCCTTCAGATGTCTTCTAAAAGTCAGTCAGTTGTTTATCTGGGTATAGGGTGGTATATAAATTCAATCAATCATTCAGTCAAGCAAGCAAGCAATCATTCTTTGACATCTGATGGGAGGGCATTCCTCAGGGCAGGCGCAACTACCAAGAAGGCCCTCTGCCCATAGCTGCCAAGTTATCCCTTTTTAAAAGGGATTTTCCCTTATGCTGAATAGGCTTCCTCGCGAGAAAAGGGAAAACGTGGCAGCTATGTGAGCCTCTGCCTGGTTCTCTGTAACCACACTTCTTACATTGAGGGAACCATCAGAAGGCCCTCAGAGCTGGACCTTTGTGTCCAGGCTGAACGATGGGGGTGGAGACACTCTTTCAGGGCCAACTTAACATTTTTGGTACCACCCTGCAAAAACTGTATACTCAAGGGAGGCAACTGACCCTTGAGCCACTGAAATTGCCCTGCTTTCTTGGCTAGATTGACCACCACTCCACCCTTAACTAAACTTTTGAATCCACCAGTATTATCTGCCCTTTATGTATTGACTTATTCCTGTGGTTGCCACTTCCCCCCCTGACAGAACATCTGTGCCTTCGATCCTTACAACAGAAATGTAATTTCAGAAAATGCAGCCTTGCCTAATACGATCTAGTAATGGCCAATAGAAAATGGGGGAGAGAATGAGCAAGGGAGCTTGTGGGGGAATAGATCAGGACCCACAGGGTATACTCTTTTTGTCTTCCGGTGTATTCACTGAAGCCCTTGGGGAAGCGGTTCTTCAAACGTGTGCATGCGCGCGCACACACACTCACACACTTATATACAGAGGGAAGCACAATAGAGATGCAATAGAATTTGTACGCAATCATCCACAAATTTATCCAATCTTGTCTTAAAGCTACAGGGCCGGCTCTAGGGGTAGGCTGGGTGGCGCAGGGCGCCAGGGCGCCGGGCCGGCAGGGGGGCGCTGCACGGAAGCTGTGCTGCATGCTGCGCCCACCCACCAGGGCGGGGGTGCCAGAGCGATCTCCGCACCACGGCGCCAGGGCGCCCAACATGCTTGAGACGGCCCTGTAAAGCTATTTGCATTGGGCGATCTTCTAGGTCATTCTCCACTTCTTCATGTCAATGAGGACTGCTTTCCATGGAGAAATGTGCTTGCGTCTTAATTCCCTCTAAATAAAGGGTGCTGTTGAAGTCTGGATCCTTCAAGTTTAGTTGTTGATTCAATGGATGAAGTCCACATGGGTGCCTGTATTCGAGAGATGTGGTTGCTTTAATCTGGATCTATTGCATCGCCGGACTCCGGCAATGCAAGCTGTAAATTTCCCTTTTAAGAGAAGCCTTTTTAGAAGTGGCTGCTTAATGACCCTGAACACTGGCTTGTTTTTAACACTCGAATAGATGAAGAGCTTGTTATTCATATTGGGTGTGTGTGTGTGCGCGTGCGCTCTAAATGCCAGAGCAATGCCTCCTGACTTAGTTACGTAAATGAGACTGCCGAGCACTAACCTCTGAGCTGCCACCTCCAGTTCTGACTGAAATCTCTCTAGAGAAGTTGGTAGGACTAAAGGGAAGCAAACTGACCTGAGAAAGGAATGAAATGTAGACTAAGGAAGTCAGCAGTCATGTTCTGAAAACAGCAGTGCACACAAGAAGAGGAGAACCCTGTTTCCTTTCCTCATCAACAGCCCAGATCCCATTAACCAGGCCTGATTATCTGGCACCAGTAATTCTTAGATTGTTACCTTGTCTCTTCCCAGATCTAGGCAATCACTCCAGGGGTCCCTCTGTGGCAAAAGTTCAGAGCCTTCTCCCACCATATTATTTAAATGCATACATACATACATACATACATACATACATACATACATACATACCGGTACATACATGGACATAGTGAGTCATCATTACAAACTTTTTGCTTTAATGTGAACAATATATACAATTTTTAACTTCCTATCCATAACCCTTTTGGCTTCACCTTAAAAAAAAAGTGGTCCCTTATAATGCTTGAGCCAAAAGTTCCCTCCAAATATATATATATATATATATATATATATATATATATATATATATATATATATATATATATTTGTAATATCCTTATTGGAAGTTCAGAAAGTACATAACTATATGTGCACCAAACATGGTGAGAGGCAAACAAAAAACAGAAAAAGAGAAATCAAAACCCATGTAGAAGGGAAAACAAAGGGGGAAGGAGGGAAACCCAAAACTATATTTTACAAGGTTGTTACTGTACTTCACCAGATCTTAACCTATTTGGAAGAATGGATTCCAAATACCATTGAATTTGTCCACGGCAAGTCTGCGTTTATATGCAAGTTGTTCATATGTTGCACGTTTGTATAAGTCGTCAATCCAACCGCAGAAGGGAGCCGCATTTTTATTTTTCCAATTCATCAGTATCAGTCTTTTTGCTGTGGTAAGGGCACAGAATGTCCATTCATATTGTCCTTTTGTAAGGTTGCATGTGCTGGGTATATAATTCAAGAGGATATTTTGCTCTGAAAATGTAAGGTTGTTCCATACAGTTCTGTTAATGGTTTCAGTTACCTTCTGCCAAAAATCTTTCAATATAGGACAATGAAAAAACATATGTTTTAGAGAAGCATTATCCCTATTGCATCTCCAACAGTTAGATACCTTTTTTAAACAAATGTAATAGGGTCCAGTATATTCTAAATATTATTTTTTGTTGTATGAGCCTCAGTTTAAGATCCAGAGACACCCTTCTTATAGCAGTTAAGACAGTTTCCCACTGTGTGGTCAAAATTGAGATCTCTAATTCTTTATTCCAATCCTCCCTCAATACCTGTATATTGAATTGGTTTCCTAGTAACAAAGATTTATATATGTTGATGGCCGGTTGATGGCCCTACAAATAATTTTTGACTGAGATTTGAGGTGGTTGCAGGAGGAAAAGGGCTTCCAACCCTCTCATAATTTCTTTTATTTCACACATCCGCTCACCTGTGTTTCACTACCAGTGATTTTGTAGCAGTAGCAGTGGCCTTCCTGTTTTGTTTTGTTTTTAACTCAGAATTCCCCTCTGAGTGACACTGTGTCATGAAGTGGTATCACACAAAGGTAAAATTGCAGTCAGTGGGAGGAACATCATAGCCTTTGCCAAAAACACGAGTGAGTTTCACACGCACCAGTTTTGTGCCCTATTCACCTGGAAAGACCGCTGAAATAGCCCTCACTTGTCTCAATTGCAAAGTAGGTAACAAAAATGAAGGAGAGGCCATTTTGACTCAGTTCACATTATCTCCCCTATTTTTTTTTTATAATAATTTTTATTCAAGATTTTCCAAATTAACAAATAAAACAAACAAAATCACATTTTTAGCACAGTTCATCTTAAATTCAACCATCTCAATTTGCTCTGCCGAGCTTTGACTTCCCTCCCTCCCACGGTTTTCTTATTTGCTCCTGTCTTGCAGTTCACTATTGTCCTATCTTCAGTCAATTCGTAGGATTTATTTCAGTCCTGCGAGTGTTTTCAAACCTCTACAGTTTTTCTCCATATAGTCCACAAATTTACTCCAGTCTTTACGGAACTTTGTCTCTCCCTGGTTTCGGATCCTGCATGTCAGTTTTGCTGATTCAGCATAGTCTATCAGTTTCACCTGCCACTCATCAATCGTTGGTAATTCCTGGCTTTTCCACTTTTGGGCCAACAAAGTCCTAGCTGCGGTTGTCGCATACATAAACAATACTTGGTCTTCTTTCGCAATCTCCCCTCCCATAATTCCTAACAGAAATGCCTCAGGTTTTTTGGGAAAAGTATATTTAAAAATCTTTTTCAATTCATTATAAATCCTTTCCCAAAATCCATCTCCCCTATTTTTGGGTGTGTGTGTGTGTAATCCAACCATGAATAAGGAGCCATAAGGGTGGAGCTGGAGAGTATTATTAATGCAAATCAAGGAAATTTAAATGTTCTTCTTTTGTACCACCTGACTCACAGTGGTGTTGAGAGCAGACTTGGGTAGGCAGGCTGTGATGAAGAGGAAGAAACAGAGAGGGGAAACAGAAGGTTGGGAACCTGGACTGAACAAGGGAAGATCTCCTCTTTCCATCCCGACTTCAGTTGCTTTGGCAGGCAGACCAAGGATGTTGTACAGTCTTGTCCCCTAGAACCAGACACCCCCTTCACAGATGGTAGCAGACACACTCAATGTGACGGAGCATGCACTAGTAATCCTGATATTTGCACAAAGTCTTGCAAGTGAGTATGTCAAGCCTTGTCTTTAAAAAGCTTGGCAGAAGGGGTGGGGAAGCCATTGGGACATCTTCATCACTTCTGTTCAGTTCTAAACTTTTTGCCTTGCTCCTGTTACTCCTGAGCACTGTTTCTACTGTTGAGCCTGTACTGTTACTTGGCTGCATAAATACCTCTCTTTTTTTCTTACAAGTAAGGGCCTCTGTCTGATTGTGTTGGGCAGAAGTCAGGACATTTTGTATAGCATATGTGCTATTTACTATTCTGCATAATTCTGAATTTTGTACTCCTGGGAAGCACCCGCCCTGTCTACTTGAAAGCATCCCATCCAGCAACACTTTGGAGCTTCGAAAACATTAGTAAGTCTTACCCAAGCATGCCTTTTCTATCAAAAGAACTAGAAACTTACTTTTTAAATCATTGAAGTGGGGTGTTTTAGAAGCTGTGCTCCTGTCAGTCTGTGGGCATAGCTTTGACTATGTTAAATGACTTGCGCAGGTGCCATTTTAAGCCTGAGTTTAACCCCAAAGCCTCTGAATGAATGACAAGGACTCCTCTTTTCCACATTAAAATGGCAGGAAGTACATTGATTTGGCATTGCAGCAACTACTAAAACAGTTCAAACTTGTTTCCTCTGTTCCTTCTTACTCTGACATGCTCACCTGCTCTTCTTTGCAATTAATTCACTCTCCCCTGCTATCTTGTTTTTAGGAGGAGTGATGTCCCATTCCCTCCTGCCATTTTAATGAAAACATTCCTCCCCTTCTCCTGCAGCAACACCAGCACCCATTATTATTATTATTATTATTATTATTATTATTATTATTATTATTATTATTATTTGTGGGAGTGATCCTGGGGTTGATGTCAGCAAGCCGCATCAAGCCTGGCAGGAGAGCTGTCAAATGTTAAAGGTTGTTATTGCGTGCAATGCTGGCAAGCCACATTGCACGTCAGTATGAGCACACACGTATCTATAGGTTGGGTCATTGGGACAGAGCAGGGCAGCAGGTCACCACAGGACTGGGCAGAGGTGGGGAGAACAGGATGGAACTGGTTTGGTCAAGTTATAACAGGGGAAGCAGGTCCAAGCCAGAGAGGTTGAACCCAGGTCGGGAGGAAAACAATGGAATGGGGAGGAGGTTTTGGGAGGCTAGCAGCAGTCACAAGATTGAGGGGAGGGGGATGTGTAAAGAGCGCACATGTGACAGGGAGGTGTTTGAGGGATACGTGAGGATCAGGCACTTCCCTTATGGAGGGAAAATTGGGTGTTGGCAGGATGTGACACATGGGGAAGTTCCGCCTTTTCTGGGATGTCCTGGCTGTCATTGGAGGAAGACTGCACTGGTTGTTAATGATTTACTTTGTAACAAAATCTCAATAAAAGGGGGCTCCTGCTTCTGCTCTGGGTCACCCCCGGAATTTACTACCTTTGTGTTGCGTCTTGTTTGCCACCTCAACAATTATTATTATTATTATTATTATTATTATTATTATTATTATTAAACCACTCCATTTTGTGAAACGCATGTGGAGTCTGAAATGCCAGCAGCACTCTAAAACTAAATGAGCAGATGATATTACCCAGATAATGATGAGGCTGTTGGGCACTGCTATTAGTCACTGCAATTTGCCACAAAAGCGATAACATGCTGGTGCTGCATTATATACGGAGAGCTTCCGCTTTTGCAGGGAACGCCTCCCTCAACAGTCTTTTCCATCTAGGCACTGCTGAGAATATCCTGTGAAAAGTGAAAGTAATGGAGATGGAGAGGGGAAACTAATTTTCTGCTCACAGTTGCTGGTAAGTAGGCAAAGGCAAAACAGCAACAGCAACCACCTTAGGAGCTGCTAGGAATGAACCTGCACACTGGTGCAGGGGCAGCCAACAAGATGCCCCCTATATGTTGTTAGACCACAACTTCAGCCCCAACCACCATGGCCAAAGGCCTCCAGATGTTGCTCATCCAGATGTTGATTCCCACCTTCTGGGGGGGGGGCACCTCATTGGCTACTTGTCTGATCTCTGAGTCTCACAGTGTGCTCCCCGCCAAGATTGTCTATACAGCAAGGACCTTTCTGCTGAAATTCGGCTGGTTTGATTATTTGGAGACCTAGTAGAATTCCTTAAAATGCCATGCTTGTTAGATGGAAAACACAAAAGTTATAGGGTAGTGGAAGAGCAGCTAGGCAAGGAAAGCAATAATGAAGATAACTGTGGATCAAATAGGAATGTTGCTCATCCCAGTTGACCTCTGGCAGCACCTACCACTGTCGGGTGACCATCAGAAGACTGCCCAGAAGGCAATGTGGCCCTCAGGATGAACAGGGATTCCCACCCCTGGTCTAGCTGTTAGCTCTTCCCACTGTCCACCCCTCTTCCCATTCCCTCCACCCATATTGATACACACAGCTGGGCAATCCTTTTCCCCCTCCCTGTTCACTTTCTCCAGATTTGCCCCAAGGCTGGCCCAAAGGAATCTTTGAGTCTTCTTTTTTGCTGCTGTATCCAAAAGAAGCCCTGCATGCTGTTTCAAGAGGTAATCAGGCAAGAAACATGATATGCCAGCAAAGTCATTAATCGTTTTATCTCTTTCTCCACTAAAGCCATTTTGATAGCAGCTGGGATGATATTATCTCTTAATCCTGAGCACTCAACTGTTTCAAGAGCACATAATCAAAAGAGGCAGCGTACCATTGGTACCCATTTATATTCCTTTACAACCTTAGGCATATCCCTCTACACACATTTAGCCTATGCCCCCTGTTCTTTGTATGGGGATGGGATCGTGCCACATGGTAGTTTGGGGCTAATGCTGTCATAGTACTAAAATAAAAATATTCCAGGCCCTACCATTAGGCAGAGTGAAGTGACTGCCTCAGGTGGCAGATGGTGATGGACAGGAAGTAGTGGTGAGGTTTTGGGTAACAGCTCCGTGTGTCCCATTTGTGGAAATGTTCGGGGATGCAGGAGAGGATATATTGTTTGATTATAGCTTTTACAACTTGTGTTAACAAGTTCCACAATTTAGCAGAGTAACATTCCCCTTTTTAACATACAGCGGGTGTGTTTGCTCAGGCTCGCTAAAGCCTCTATAACAACTGCCCTGGTATTTTTCCCTTTATTCCCTAATAAAAGATAAGACATAACACAGTCGTCTATAAAAGTATAAAAAGAGTTTACTCACTCACATTCTGTTCACAATAGGATCCCAGAAGGCAGACTTAGCTTAGAAAAGTAGCATACACCTGGAAACTATCCCATAAGGAGATAGCCCCTTTGTCCTCTCTTGGCTGGAAGAGGGCATCTTAGGCTAAGCAGATGTTGCTTCTTCGACAAATGTAGTCAGAGAGAGAGAGAGAGAGAGAGATGGTGGCCTGGCTCCCTCAAATATTTTATTGGGGGAGCCGAAGACCCCTCAGCATTGGCTCCTATGGTGAATATACATCAATCAATCAATAAATAATAATATGGGGCAGGGGAACCCTGGATCCTGTGTGCCAAAGAATCCTGAGAATCACAGTGTAACAAAGTTCTGAGAGTTATAGGGCATTCTTAGCCCCCTTTCCAACACTACAGTTCCTAGGCAAAGCTTTAAGCCTGTAACCCAGATAGATTTTTCCATGTCTAATCAGAAGGATTTCTGTACTCATTTAGAACTGGAGCCATGTATGGAAACATTTTATGGTGCAAAAAAAGGCACTAAAAAGATGAGAGCTCTGCACCGATACATTTTGCAGTTGAATAACACTTCCCTTACACAAGGTTTGTTATTGTGATACAACACCCACCCGCCTCTCCTCCTCCTCACCGCACATCCGGCAAAGCCTTTAATTATTTATTGCACTGCAAGAGGTTTTCAGTGGAAGATACAAGAAAGGCCTTTCCTCTTGTTGTTTTCAGACTACCGGTAATTCTAGCTCAATTGCTGATATTTCAATTGGTGATCCAATCTGAGGTGCCCAGTCTAAAAGGGAAGCTTTGTCCATCCGTCCCTAGCGCCGCTCGGGTATCTCATTAAAAGGTGGAGAAGGTTGCCAGGGATTATTCAGCAAGAAAGCCTTGTGTCATTAAATATGAGTTCATCCAGATTTCAGGGGGAATGAGACAGCTCCTGGGGACTCTCAGGGGATGCCAGGCTGCAGCATGAATGTTGCTCGCACATTGAACTGAGACCAAAAAAACGACTGCCAAAAAAAACTGAGCTGGAAATGGCAAGTTGCCGAGATGTCAAACTACAGCAAACTACGAGGGAATCTTAGCAAAGAAAAGCTTTTCTTGAGGAGTTGGCCTGCTTTTATTTGTCTGTAGCATCACATTAGAAAAGGCTTTGGTTTGGGCCTAGGCCTGAGGCACCCCAGTACTTCCTTGCCCTGGGCTTGGCAGTTGGCAAAGTGATCAGGGCTGGCCCAATATATTTTACTGCCTGAGACAGACAGGATGCCTGTTCCCATTCATAGGAGCATTGGAAGCTGTCTTACACTGAACCATTGTTAGTCCATCTAGCTCAGTATTATCGTCACTGACTGGCAGTGGCCATGGTTTCAAGTTTGGGACACTCCCAGCACATCTGTAGGCAGAGCAGATGCGGTATCACTGAGCTTTGACTCTTCCCCACACAAACAATGAACAGACTGTCCATTGAACCTTCACTGCAGCATCAGGCTAACTTAGGGAGCATAGGACAGGCTATTTGACTATGTTTTAACAGACAAACACACACCATCCTTACATATGAGCACATCTCATAAATGATATCCATATTTCTATTCTTGGATCAAATTATCTCACATGGAGAAACCTTCAGGTGACTATTTATTATAGATACATTACACTGGTGTTGGTGGTGTTGGGGAAGGAACAGCAATTACTCAGGACTAGTTCACACATGCATGTTCATCACTTGATGAGCTCAGCAACAAGTGATGACATGCATGTGTGACTGGCTCATCATGGAAAGAACACGCTGCAATGGGACATCACATTACTTCACAATCAACATTTTTCAGTGGTGTCATTTCGCACATTCAGCTGCCAGTTACCGAGTTATTAAGTGACGTGCATGCATGTGTGAATAAGGCCTAATTCACACATGCATGCGCATCCCTTAATAACTTGACACTTTATGACTGGCACCTCTTATACGGAATAAAAATTATGATTCTGCAACTGTCAGGATGCTTGTCAGCGGCTCCTGGCTGGTTGCCCAGGAAAGTACAAACACACACAAAAAGTTTCTTACCATCCTTTTAAATTTCAATATTACAGAGAGAGGCTATAGAACCCAGCCTCTTGGATAATCGTGTTGTCCCAAGTGAATCTCCACCCCCCCCTGTCTCTCCCACTTTCACATTTGTCACTTCTATAGGTGCTGCTACATGCCCTCCGTCTTTGAGCTCTTTGCTCTCCTACTTTTAAGGCTCACACCTTTTAAGGGTTCTGGGAGATGGAGGGTCTGGAATGCTTTCTAATGACAATGTGTCAGCCAGCTGTTGTTCCGACTCTGCCTCCTCCTCCTCTCCCATTATTTCCCAACTTTCCCTTTCATCTGCCTCTGATCTGTGACCTCATAGAATCATAGAATCGTAGAGTTGGAAGAGACCACAAGGGCCATCCAGTCCAACCCCCTGCCAAGCAGGAAACACCATCAAAGCATTCTTGACATATGCCTGTCAAGCCTCTGCTTAAAGACCTCCAAAGAAGGAGACTCCACCACACTCCTTGGTAGCAAATTCCACTGCCAAACAGCTCTTACTATCAGGAAGTTCTTCCTAATGTTTAGGTGGAATCTTCTTTCTTGTAGGTTGAATCCATTGCTCCGTGTCCGCTTCTCTGGAGCAGCAGAAAACAACCTTGTGGTTTGACCTCCTGCAAACCACTGTTGTAAATCTATACTGTCTTTCTCTTCCTCCTCCCTGGGAGGGTAGGATGGGGGGCGGGCAGTCTCCACCACTCCTGCTCCTCTGCCCAGTCTCTGACAGCAACCCACAAATGCTGTGGGGCTAATCAGAACAAATGGGAGAGCGGTGGCATGTAAAAAGAATAAGTCCTTGACAACATTTTGTGCTGTTACGTGAGATTCCACCGAGCACAGAACGTTCTAAGAACTATTTAAATGATCACTCATGGACTAATAGGTTATTTAGAGCTGAATCAACAGCCAAATGCCATTTTAAGTTAATATCCTGAGGTAATGACTACATCCCTACCCAAACATAACACTTCAAGAAGTGAAAATCTTCCTTCGCACATGCATCTCTCGTTATCTGATGACTGCAACATCAGATGACAAATTGGGCTGCCACAGCAGCTAGAGTTTTAAATATCACATTCTGAGGGGTTTTTTTGCCTAGTCAAATCACTTCACCTACTGTCAATCATCATCAAGTATACAGGGAAGGAGTGTATGGAAATCATGTGGTCTAAGTCCATATGTGGACCTGTGAGTCGCAATTCCTTCAGATCATACTGACCAGGAATGGGAAACATGTGGCCCTGCAGATGTTGTTGGAGTCCAGCTCCCACTATCCCCAATCAATGAAGCCCTGCAGCTGGGGCTGATGGGTGATGGAGTCCAACAACATCTGGAGAGCCAAACATTCTCCAGCCCTGATTTTGACTATCCTAGATAATTCACAGACCACTGCATTTCACTATGGAACTGCACCATAGTTCTGATGTTCTTTATAGAGTCACTCATCCTGGGATTAAAGAGAAGTAAGGTGAGTTCCTTATCTTGCCTGGGAATGTTCACACTCTTTCAGTCGACTTTTCATGTGCATCATGTCTGCATGCCCTCGAACATTTCTCTGATGAAAATAGGGACATCCTATTCCATTATTATTAGTACAGTATTATTAGTATTATTATTACCCTGCCCATCTGACTGGGTTGCCCCAGTCACTCTGGGTGTCTTCCAACATATATAAAAACGTAATAAAACATTAAACATTAAAAAAACCTCCCTGTGCAGACTGCCTTCAGATGTCTTCTAAAGGTTGAACAGTTACTGATCTCCTTGGCTCGGGAGTTGCATAACTCCATATTCTCCAGCATTTCTCCAATGAAAATAGTGACATCCTAAAAAAAAGTGGGATATTCCGGGATCAAATCAGAAACTGGGGTGGCTTCTGTAAATCTTGAACTGTCCCTAGAAAATAGGAATATTTGGAGGGTCTGCATCTGATGTTGTGGACCCCATAGGAGCCAACTCCTTGGGGCTGTATATAAAATATAATATAATATATATATATATATATATGAGGAGGCCTGCCCCCCACAAAGTTGATAGACATTCCCATTCAAATGGTGTATGTGCACTGCATCATGTGATTGATTATGGGGGGGGGGGTTAACCTGGGCCTCCACTATATTTAATTCAACTTGGCACCACTGGTGGACCCCCTTTCTTTAAAACAATAATTAACAGTCACCTGTCAAATGTAAAAATGCTTCATATTTGTCTTCACAAGAGACATATGAGACAACATATTCCTATGCAGAACTGAGGCTGAGACCCAGTGAATTGGCCAGTCTTCCCAGTAAGACTTAGGTAGGATTTGAATCCAGATCTGCTGCTTCAAGCGAGTCCAACATGTTTTCCACTGATCCATAGAAACATGTTGTCAGAGATGTACTCTTCAACAGGCTAGCCATGCGAGTAGCATATTCTTGTTGTCAGCAAATAATGCATTTGTCCTGCATTATAAGCAGTTCACTCTCAGGAATGCAAAACTGCTTCTCAACCTCATCTCACCTAGTGTGTTCCATACTGCTGTAATTTTGCTTCCCTTCCATTCTGTCCAGGGGATAAAACCAACCCTGAGCCCAAACACCAATTCAGAGAGGCTGTTTGTTACCCCTCTGTGAACCAAAACAAAACCAAAACCTTGGGGGGGGGGACTGATAATCTCAGTGGTGGCTTCAACCAGAAACAACACCCTAATGTAAACTCTGAACTCTGGTTCAGAAAAAAAAAACCCTGAGAAAGTCAGCAATATTCTGATTAGAGAGGCAGCCAAATGAAATATTTTCAAGGAAGAGTAAGGGGGGTGGGGAGAATGATACAAGCAGCAACATTCACATGATTCCTTGCCATGGAATGGCTTCACTGGATAGCAGAGCAGTGCTCATTTCTCTTTACTGGCCGAGGGAGCCGGCGTACAGCTTCCAGGTTATGTGGCCAGCATGACTAAGCTGTTTCTGGCAAACCAGAGCAACGCACGGAAACACCATTTACCTTCCCCACCGGAGCAGTACCTATTTATCTAGTTGCACTTCATGCTTTCGAACTGCTAGGTTGGCAGGAGCAGGGACCGAGCAACGGGAGCTCACCCCATCGCGGGGATTCGAACCGCCAACCTTCTGATCGGCAAGCCCTAGGCTCTGTGGTTTAACCCAAGTCCACCCTAGTCCCTGTTGCATTGTAAGGTACCCTGTTGCATTGTAAGGTAAGCTAGTTAAAAGAGGTAGCATATCATGGCGGATGCCATGTCCCCTATCAAGGCCTTCTAAATAGGTGCATGTAGATCATGGGATGCCTTGCACTGCAAAGTGTGGTTGGCCCTCCTCCCTCACTGCTTTGCCCCTGGTTTTGGTGCAGGTCAAATAAATGTCCCCCCACCTCCCTTGTTCTCTTAGATTCTGGCAGATAGCTAGGGCAGCTTGGAAAGGCCCTCATGCCAACACGTGTGTGCACAATGGTAGAGGCCTGGCTGGAAAGCTTAAAGCCCGCTGCCGCTACATACGAGATGGGTTGAAGAAAAGGAAATACAAATTGGCCCTACCCCGTAGCTTGACCAATCGCAGCTAGGAGCTAGGTGGAGTCATAGATCTGCAAATAAGAAGAAGAAGTGGGGGGGAGTGTAGGCACTGGCCAGCTTCCATTTTGACTTGAAATGTTGGTTTTGGGCTGCTCAGAAGTACATAAAGGCAAGAAGTGGACAGGGGGAGCACTGGCCTGCAATGGAGCCCACCTGAGAGGTGCCAGAACTAGGCTTCAGTGCACTCCTGATGAAAAAATGCACTGGGTATAAATGCCCTAATAAACAAACAAACGTTTGTTGTGAACTCAGTAGGTAGTCCTGCCAGAAATCTATGTACTTCCCCCCCTTGAAGCAAAGGTGGCACTGCACAGCCGATTTGTCTCTCTAGGGGCCCATCCACAGTTTCGTTCTTCTGTGAGTTCAAGTAATTTCAAGTCCCAGGTCCAAAAGAGGAGTTTGTTTTTTTGGTTTTCGGTTTGGTCCTGCTGTTTACTGCTGAATTGGAACAAGTGTCAATCGGGTTTTCAGCCTCACCCAGGAGTAATGCAGGTCTTTGTAGCACAATTACAGAGATAATACATACATAAAGTGCTCTGAAGGCCCAAAAGAAGCTGTGCGGAAAATGTGGCCCTCCAAACGTTTGGTGTACTGCAGCTCCCATAATCGCTGGGCCTGTGAATTAGGGAAGGTGGGCGTGGAAGTCCTATAGGCAGCACTGGAGACACATCCCTTCCCTAAATCACTAGCAACATTATGCCAGACACATAAAACACTTAAAGAAAGCAAGTCAATATGTAGCCCTGGTGCCTTCTTAACATTGTTCCAATGCTCTTCTGGTTTCCCAGCTGCTGTGGGGAACAACTAGTGTGTCCTGCTTGCTTCCGAAAGCAGGAGGGATGGGCCTTCATCCCTCATAGGCTAACAATGTAATACCCACCTGTGTCTTTGGTGGGCAGAGGGCTTGGGTGCTGGCTATTCTGCACATTTCAGTGTAGGAATTGATATGCAACCTGTTTGTGGCTCATCATAGGTGTTGATGGCTGCACACTTTTTATATGCATCCTCCAGCCCCATCCCAAATGGAAGGAATAAACGGTGTGATCATTCTCACACAATCTGCACTTCTGTGAAGGGGTTTTGTAATGGCTGAAAATGTCTTGGGTCAGCACCACACAGTGGAATAGCTGTAAAATGTCTGTTCACATTGGTGAAAATCCCAGGGATGTCTGCAGTATCTATTCCCCCAAATTTGCCTATAAATATAACAACAGACAACATGGTCTGTTGTCTGCGTGCTATGGTCCATGTCAATGTGCTATGGTCCATGGGGTCACGAAGAGTCGGACACGACTAAACGACTAAACAACACAATAACAACAGACTGGTTTGCTCAGTTGGTTATGTGGGAATGTTGAGGAAGGTAGGAGAGGATATATTGATTAAACATTATCCCTCCTCACTCAGGCTAGTGAGCGAGCAGCAGAGCACATTCCCTTGCAGATTGCTGGAAGCAAGTTGATGATTCATTAGAATACAGTACTTTAAGCAGTCCAGTCTGGCTTGTCCAGTCTTGATTGTTCCTGGTAAGTTTCCCCTTTATTTCCCTCTTAAAATAATAACAACACAACAGTCTTCTTTAAAAGTAAGAGTAAAGTTTTACTTACATTCAGTTCACAGCAGTAATCTGAAGGCTGGTTTTATCTTGTGGTCACAGTTACATTTGTAGAGAAGAGAAGTCCATCCTCTGTAAGGATGAACCATGTGCTGGCTAAGAGCCAGAAAAGGAGGTCCAAGAGAGAAGTCCGAAAAGAGAAAATGGAAAAAAGGGAAGGTGGCTGCATGGCTAGCCCTTTTAGATGGTCAACTAGGGTCATGCCCATCTACCTGGTCATACACAAGGGGAAGAGGCTCCAGAGCAGGTATGACAGGAAGTCCTCCCTGCCTGGAGCCACATTCCCCTGTGTGTCCACTCTAGGCAACAGGAAATGTTGTAGTTGACTGCTTCAGTGATGATACATCCCACAGGTTAGAGTGTGGTCCTGATAACACCATGGTTGTGGGATCAATCCCTCCATTTTCCTGCATTGTAGGGGGCTGGACTAGATGGTCCTTGGGGTCCCATCCAACTCTACAACTCTGTTCTATTCTAAACTTCAGATTTATGATGTTAACATTGTATGTGTTGGGGCTTTATTTTGATTTGGGTTTTGTTGTGATTTGCTATTACTCACGCTGAATATTATAATTTACTTAGCACATAGATTGTGGCTAACTTGCTTAATTGTTGAATGAATGAATATGAAGAAATGAATGGATGAATACTGGGACTCCTCCAGTGGAAGAAGACCACGTAATCTGCTTGTAAACCACCGGGTAGAAGGGCTGTCAGATTTTTAACTGGCCTTAGTCAAGAAGTGCTTGACGTGAATAAATTACTGTAAGTAAGAAATTCCTTCCCCCTCCATGGATGAGTCCAGTGATGTGTCTTGGGGGGGGGGGTGAGTTTCAACTGTTTAGCCCGCAATCCTAAAAACCCCTGAGACTTACTTCCAAGTAAACCTGCATGGGGTTACGCTGTTAATTTCTGCCTATCCTTCAAGCTTTTAGTTTTTAGCCACACTCTCTAAATCTTCATGTATTCTCCCCCTCCTTGACAATTTAAATATAATTGTTTGAAACAAATGTGATAGGATAGGGAGGTGATAGAGATGCTTAAAATAAATACACTGAGTAGGCTGCCAGATCTTAGTTGAAACAGATTATAGTCTTGTATTTATTCTTAAGTGAGAACCATCCTTTTATAGGTGGTGATTCTGAGGGGGGATCGTGATCCGATCCTGAAAGGCTTCGTTTCTATTAAATCCACCCGCTACACATGTTTATAGCTGTTTTGGTGGTTGCTAATAGGAACGGTTTGCTCTCTGAAGGAGAAAAACAGTATTTATTTATTTTTACAGAAAAAGAATTTGGGGGGCGGGCGGGAGAGTGAAAGAACTACAGGATCCCATTTAAATTTCCCTGCTAGTAGATCGTGCCTGCGGTGGTTCCTTCCTGGCTCGGTTCCAGCTTTGATCTCCTAATTTGGACGTTTCGTCTTCCCGCCCCCTCTCATCAGAGGCTGGCGTGGGCGTCGTCCTCGCTATTTATGGAAAGGTAACAAGCAGGCAACGTAGAAATGCCTTATTTGTAACCTGCCTGTCTGTTTTTCTTCTCTCTCTGCACCACCCTGTCCCCTTTCCCTCCTCCTCTTCCGCCCCCCCCCAAACCATAGGACATAAATATAAGCTCAGGATCAAGACCCATGCAGATACCTTCCCCGTTATTCCTTGATCCTTTTTTAAAATGGCTTTGTGTGCTTTATTCTCTCTCTCTCTCTCTCTCTCTCTCTCTCTCTCTCTCTCTCTCTCTCTCATTCTCATAATAAATAAATAAATAAATAAGCGCAAGGATTTGGGGGCAGGCAAGCAAGAGCTTGTCGTCGTTTGCACAAGCCGCATCTGCGTGCTGGTGGTGCAGATGGAAGCAGCAGAGAAATGGGGTGGATGGGGGGGGGAGAGAGATTTCCCCGGGGGAGCGCCGCTACCCCCACCCCCTTGTATTGAACAAATCCTTGTTTGCCTTCCCCATCCCCCTTTGAAAAACACCTTCCAGGAAGACTGTTACGAAAATCGAAGCAATTTACAATCTCCCGGTTAAAAAAATATATTGCATGAATAACGATTGCACGTTCGGAATCCAGACATTCCGCCCACCACCAGACGTCTCCTGCAATGTTCTCTCTCTCTCTCTCTCTCTCTCTCTCTCTCTCTCTCTCTCTCTCTCTCTCTCTCTCTCTCTCTCTCTCACACACACACACACACACACACACACACACACACAACGCAAGACGCTGTACTGTACACAAGAGAAATCGGCTAGTAAGAAATAAAACAGAAATCCTCCACCAAATTTCCTCCAAAATTACATGGGAAATTATTGGTTTTGGCCAACAGCTTTGTCAAATTACACACGCGCGCGCACACACACACACACACACACACATTTATATATAACAAATATTATATATCTTTTTGACACACACACACACACATCTGTATATCTATCTATATCTACATCATCTATATATATCTCGCACATCCGTAGACACGAATCTTCGCTGGCAATCGGGTGGTTTCTAATTATAGAGCAAGAGAAGGTGGGTTATTCATAATTCATGCGCGCTCGGAAATACACCGAGGAGATGCAGATCGACCCTTTATTGAAGGCCTTCCCTACTGCTGATTCTTTGGATTTGTATGGCAGGAAAGATCCCGGGGGGAGAGAGAGTGAGAGTCTGGAAGAGCTTGCGCCTATTTCCTTTTTATTCCTTAAAATGAAATCTCCAATAAGGCTATTGTGGTTGCAGTCCTTTGAACAACAAATATGGGGGTTAGTCCCCTTGACCTGAGAGGGACTTACTTCTGAGTAGACATGGGCGGGGTCACGTTGAAATGTACCTCCGCTCTGAAGAGGCGCCTATCTGTTTCTGTCATCAGTCTGATCTAATTCTGTCCCTCTTCTCTCGTTCTACACTCCATCATCAAGTTCTGCCCATCCATCATTCTTCCCACAGCATCTTTTAATCCATCCATCTCTCTATCCATCCAAATTAACCCTAACCCACCCCGCATTCCTTTTTCTGCTGAGAGGCTGGCTGGGGACTAACGAGGAAACTCTGCCTGGTCCCAACCCTGTTGAATCTTGACTAGTCTTGAGAAATTATTGTTATTATTAGGCACAAGACTAGTTTGATGATGATAATAATAATTGTACCCCGCCCACTCTGAGCAGCTTCCAACACATATAAAAGCATCTTAAAGCCCCCCAAAGTGTCCCTTTTTACAAAGAAAAATTTGTTTGGAGATTGGGAAAAATTATTTTTACAAAGAAAAATTTGTTTGGAGATTGGGAAGATCAGTTTCCCCTGTTCTCTCTCCCTCTGTGTGTGTTTTATTAGCTAGAGTTAAAATTAAAATTAAAATCTTAACAGCAACAGTTATTGTCATTATTAAAGAATAACTGCACCCATATGAAAACGACAACGAGTCTCGTGGCCTCTGAAAGACGAACCAATTTATTATGGCATCAGCTTTGGTAGAGTCGCGTCTACTGACTTGCGCTCCCCATCCAACCATTCTTGGCATCATTATTACTAAGATACAATTATTGTGCATAGAAAGGTGATACGGTCACGTTACAGCAGTTTCTCGACCTCTTTGGCACTTTTAACAATGCATCTTGGTTTTGCAAAACCTTCCTACCGGTAGTTCCGCCCCGACTCTAAGGAATCCATTCATAGGATGGGATCGCCAACATTTGCAAAGGCGAAATCTGGTTGTTAGCAACCAACCAACCAACCCCACCACGGCGGGCATGCTTAGGATTGAGCTGTGCGTCGTAGGATCTCAGGCAACATCTAGTGTAGTGGGGGGGGGAGAGAGACAAGGCCACGTTGCCACCCGCAAGGTGGGCGGGCCGTGGGTGCAGGAAGAAAAAAAGAAGAAATTCTGAAGAGCCCAGACTCTTGTCGCGTGTTCTTGGCTGCGAAGCTCGGGCAGACGGTCTGTTATTTGATCATTACCAAAAAGGAGGTGGGGGGAAGGCGGTGGAGAAGAATGCACAACGTTTGCAAGCCTGGCGCTGCCTGCAGCCTGGCTCCACTTCCTGGGCACATTTGTTGCTGGGATTCAAGCCATTGGGGAAATGCAGATTGACTCCCCCCCCCCAATGTCTGATTTATGGGTTGTTACGCGTAGCCGTTGCTTACACTTCGCGCCGCGGCGCATGCAATGCGCCGCGTTCAGCAAGGAAAGGGCTCCTTGCGCCAAGACGAGACGACCATCCTTGCTTTTATGGCACGCGCGCCTCTCCACCCCACCCCCCGCAACCGCGAGACGTCGTCGTGCACAGCAGATTAAAAGCAGGAGAGGGAAAGAGCAAGATCTTTACAAAGACAACACGCCTCCTTTCCCTGCACGCCTCCTTTCCCTGCCCAGACATTCGCCTCTCTTCAAAATAACAAACGAAACCACCATATTTAAGTTTGATTCTGCATAGAGGCTCCGGGATGCAATAAGCAGGCGAGACTTTTCTTTTTTCTTTTTGCTGCCGGATCAATAAGGCCTTCCCGAACCCCAATTGCAGCTGGAGCTCAATTAATTCCGGAAGAATTCTCAAGATCAGCTTCCCAGCTCCAGGATTTTCGTTTTATAAAAATGGGGCCCCCGCTGCCCTCCACCACAAAGCAGAGAATAAATGGAGGGAGGGGTTGGATCAAAACGACAGGAGGGTTGTTGGGGAAAGGAGAAGACATGGAAAGCAGCTATACTGAGGCAGGTCATTGGTCTACACCCACGTTAGTTTTGTCGGCTCTGACTGAGCCACATTCCTTCACCAAAGGATTCGAACTCAGGACACCAGCGGGGCTAAATGAAACAACTAAATAAGCGCGGGCATCCCCTTAATCTCTGAATTTGTTTCCTGTTTCAAGCGGATTGTGTTACTATGTATCCTAAATATGGATATTTATGTATAAAGTTTGAGTCCAGCTTGTTTTTTATGTTTTGTAAACCGCTTAGCAGCCTTTTTTGGGGGGGGGGTATTGGTTTTGTTTTGTTCTTATTTTTGTTTTGTATGTTGGGTTTTTAATATTGTAACGTTATGTTGTGAACCGCCCTGAGATCTACGGGTGAAGGGCGGTATACAAATTCCATAATAAATAAATAAATAAAAGCGCAATCCTATATACCCACTTAACTGTCTGGGATCAAGTCCCATAGAAATTAATGGGACTCACTTCTGAGTAGACATGTGCAGGAGTCCGCTTTGAGCCTTTGTGGGAGAAGTTACTCCTTTGGAAAAGGTCTCGGGAAAAGACGCCCTTACTTTCCCCTTACAATGTAAGTAGAAGGTATTGAGAAGAGCTTATTGCAAAACCTCAAGCAGATAGACAGACATATGCAAACTGAAACTGGATTGTCCATCCACCCGGGGCGCCACTTAACAGTCTTCAATAGCACTTAACAGCTCTAGTTATTATGTATAATAAAGGTATCTCTCATATATCTCATATATGTAATATGAGATTACATATATGAGATATATGTAATATGATACAATGTAATATGATACTATACCATTATAATATATAATAAAAACATAATATGCAATAATATATTTTCCATTTTATGGCCTTTAAAAGGGGACCACAATAAATCAATATATGTACGCACCCCACCCCCCATTTGTTAGTGTTGTCGACGTCGTTTCCAGGATTAGGAAAAGCAAAACGGACCACAGTGAGCTCTGCTCATGGATATATTAAGCGCACACATCCAAGCAGCCTTGTATTTTGAGAAGGTTTATTCTGGGGGCCCCTTTAAGGCCATAAAATGAAAAAAATATACTATTGTATGTTAGATTTTTCTTATATATTATAATTGTATAATATTATATTAGATTGTAATACACACACACACACACACACGCACTGTATATAAGATAACAGCTCTAGTTATTGTGTATAACAAAGATGATAAGTGCTATTGAAGACTGTTAAGTGGCACCCCGGGTGGGTGGACAATCTCGTTTCAGTTAGCATATGTCTGGGCTCTACCCCCCCATAAGAAACCCCCCAAAACCCCAAACAACAACTCGTAAGGGCAGTACAATGCTAGTAAACCACACCCAAGAAAGTCGCGCTGAAATCAATGGGAATTACAAGGCCATCCGACACAGAAGTAAGCCTTCGTGAGTTCAGTGAGACTTAGCCTACTTCCAGGTAACTGAGTCTAGGGCGGCGACATAACTTCACTTCACGTCACGCCCCCCATTTCATCTCAGCATGTTAAGGATTGGGGGCTCAAAGGTCTAGAGAAGGGAAATCGGGTGACACCATTTGGGGATCATTGTCTCTTATGGTTCTGATAGCATGGCACTCCGATGGTTAACACACACCCCGGAAATGGGAGCCTTTGTTTTCAATGAGGTGCGCTTCCAAAGAAACCTGCTTAGGATTCGCTGTAGAAATCCCAAAAAAGAAGGCATTTTTTTTTGAAGGTAGCTTTTCATCATTCTTTTAGCATCTTTATAAACCACGGGCCAAGGGACATTTTGACCCCTCCCCCGGAACTCCGGGAAAGGGAGAGCAAACTACTGTACCTTATAGTGATAAATATTAAACATAAACATAAACAAAGCTCTGCATTTATTTCCACACACAAAAAGTACCATCAGCTTCACTCTCAACACAGCTCAGCAAGAACCCAGGAGTTAAGCCTTCATTTTGATCTCATCGATTTCAGGGTGACTCTTATTCCCTTAACACCAAGAATTCTTGTCGCATGTGAGAACCCAACCATGTTCCCCACATGCACCTCTTAAAACCTGCCCCGCGTCTTGCTAGGCTCCAGTAAACTATTACTCCATGTACTTGAAGAAAGCACATTTCAATAACTATATATAATATAATCCTTCTATATTATATATACTATTATTATAATAATAAAATTATATATAATAATATACATTCACCTTTTCTTAAAAAATAAAACTGCATCCTCATTTCAAACAATAATTTTATTTTATACCTTTTTCTATACTTTGTAGCAAATCTTTTATAACTTTTTTTGCTGAATTGACTTTATAATAAACTTTCTTAAATTACATTTTTTTTCTTTTAAAATCAAGGCTCTTTTAATACTTCCCCCCAAAAAACCATTACGCTGTGTGTTAATTTTAATTTTTTTACCTTAACGTATAACGTTCCCCCTCCCCTTCCCCCCGCCCCCTGTGATCTACACTGTTGGATAGTTAAGATATCGTACGGCAATGGTGGAACATCTAAAAAAGAAGAGGGGGAAACTTTGAAAAGAAAAGAAGAAAAGAAAAGAAAAGGCAGTGACAATTGAAAAAAATAATGCCTTGACTCTTAAGTAAAGCTCAACTCTCAGCAAACTCAGCAGCATTCATTGGGTCATTTCAGCGAAATCGCCTTTTAAAATTTGCCCCTCTTGGCTTTCCCTCGTTCGGTTGTCCTTTCGCTTTCTCTCTGCCCCCCTAAGCCACACCTTCAGGAAGGGCAGGGGGGCGGGGAGTCTTACGTCTTTAAAGTGGAATGACCGGGAAAATTCTTTGAAAACAAAACAAAACACGAGTTCCCAAGGAAAGATGATCGTCTGTGGGTTAATTCACCATCAAGTGCTTCTTCCCGCACGTGACCAAGCGAAGATGTATCCATTTCCGGTTCCCTTCTCCCCCTCCCCCCCTTTCCTTTCCTTTGTTTCCCCGCCTTCTTCTTTTCCTCTTACATTTCCTCTCTCAACTCATCCTTCCCCGTAGATGTTTCCCAGAAGAGCCCCTCCATTTGTCGCTGCAAGCAGTGTCATTAGTAGCATTCTATTTTTATTATTACTCTTATTACCTATTAACGCTTTTTATTTTATTTTATTAGGAGTATTCGGTGGTGGCTCGAAGGCCGTTCCTGAGATTTCTTTTTGCACACAAGAAAGAAGGGCTCCAGTTGACCTTGGTCTGAAGAAGAAGAAGAAGAAGAAGAAGAAGAAGAAGAAGAAGAAGAAGAAGAAGAAGAGAGGCATAAAGCTGAGGTCCGATTTTGGCTGTTGGCCGGCTTGCAGGCCTGCCATTTGGTACCATTTGGCAAATCATCAGAATGCAAAAGAAACCAGGGAGGCCAAAAGAGAGAGAGAGAGAAAAGTGCTTGTCGTCGTCAGAGCAGTGGTGGCGGTGGTAGTTCTTGGTGGCGGCCGTTTCTCTCTCTTTCCTCCCCAAACCTTTCTCAGGCGGGTGTCATGGCGGGCATCATGGAGAATTCGCAACAGATCTCCCTCTCCCCTGGTTCCCCCAAAGCAAAAGAGATGGAGACTTTTCCTCTGTAAATCCAGTTCCTGGAGAGAGAAGAAGCAGTGGGGTGGCTGGGCAGGAGGAAGAGGAGGCAGGGCGAGGAGGAAACGTTGTTGTTGTCATGTTGTCATGTGGACAGGCGTGCTCTACACGAAGTGTGGGGCAGGGGGGCGGCCTTCTAAAAGGAGAAGTACGTCGCCAGGGCCACCGAGAGAGCCACCAGCAGCAAAGGGGAGGCGGAAGCCACCACCGACGAAGCTGCCCGCTGTGTTTTGCTGCACAGGACAAACAAGTTGCCTTCGTAGTCAAGCTTTTTGGATTTCTCTTTCAGTTTTTCCCAGACGTCTGTCACCCCTTCCTGGCAATCCGTGAGGGCTGTGAGGGTGCAGGCATGGAAATCGTCCCAGTACCTGAGCACAGAAGGGGGTAAAAAAAGACACAGGACAGAAGTCGGTGAGGAGTGATTGGCAGTCACAAGGCCCTCCCTCCCTCCAGGCCCAAAATAAGGACTTGAACATTAAGCTTTGCACATGTGGGACCTGATGGAGGAGCCCTAGCTCAGTGATAGAGCATCCATTCTGCATCTGCTCTGCAGGTGGGGCTGGGAGGGACCCCTGTGAAGAGAGATGCTGGGCTGCCAGCGTAGGGAACTGAGCTGGATGTACTCAGTATATGGTAGCTTCCTATGTTTCTGTGTGATTCCTGCCAGCCAGCCACTCCCTTTCCCAGGATACTCCATTCCACCCACTCTTTCCCTCCCACTCGCAACAGCCAACATTCCATGGCTACTGAGCATGCTCTGTCTACATTGAGCTGCTTCTCTCCCTCCCTAGGTTACTTTGCCGACCTTTGGATTAGTGCCTTTCTTGGCTACAGAACAGGAGGAGAAAGGCAAGTTCCCTGTCAGCGCTGGGTGTTTACTCAATGAGTAAGTTAGATCAATATCATCCCCATAATTGGACAGCAGAGTTTCAAAAATGCAAAGTAATATTTGTGGTACAAGTTCTTACCCAAAGAGCAGATGGCAGAGCTCATCTAGAGACATTCCTACCCACCCACATAGGAGGAATGGCTCTGCCAAAACAATGTCTTGTAGAGATCATGTGTCAAACTACAGTGGAATAGGCTTCTTGCTTCAGAAAACATTGCATTCTCATGCAGATTCACTATTGATAGACTCATCCATTAATGCAGGGGTTCCCAACAAAATTTTCTCGAGGACCCCTCATCGAGCCGCTATTGTAACAAGGACCCCCATTAATTCCTAATCTTAAAATTAAAAAGTGAGAGCCAAATTAAGAGTCTTTTTATATTTTATATTTATACATTTTTTTACAGTTACAACAGAGTACTCCATCAGTATACAGTTAGTTTTAATTTTCAGTTCTTAATGAGATGAGTTAAATCTGTCCTTTGAGTCCATTATTTCTGAAATATTAGGTTCCAAACTTGAAACTTTCACTCTGAAATCCGACCGCATGTCGAGCCGATTCCTATATTTGTTTTTCATGAAACACATGGAAGAAAATGCTTGCTCACACCGATATGTGGTTGCAAATGGAAGGATCTTTTTCATTGCCTTATCTCCAAGTTGATTGTAGTCCTTGCGGCATACAGCAGAACTACTGCCTCTATCTAATTCTAGTTTTGCGCTAGACTCTGCTCATGCAGGAAGCGGCCAAAACAAAAAATCTGTTATCATACGAAATATATTTAATATATTTTTTATTCTAATAGGATCTTGAGGACCCCTCTGGCATAGCTCGCGGACCCCTGGGGGTCCCCGGACCACCTGTTGGGAACCACTGCATTAATGGACCCATCAATTAATCTATCAGTTAAAATCTGTTTCACTGGGTTTCAGCCCATTTTCAACACATAGGCCAGCTCAGGAAGATCTACTCATGACTTGATCGCATTTCAGTTTCTCAGCAGAGTCCTTTCTTAGCCTATGCTGCTAAGAACCTAATATGAGTCCATCGAGTCCACTACCCTGTATCCAAATAGATTATTTTAATTGGGGATGGCAGGGTTTGAGCTAAGGACCTTCTTCATGCAGAGCACTGCTGCACTATGAGTGTCTCCTCACCTGGAATCTCCCCCGCCTTCCAATCAGAGTGCTGTGGATATGTAGGTCTGATAGAAAATCACTTTGCAGATGTCTTGAGGTTCCCTCTCCCAATGTTTAGTTTAGGAAATAAAAGGGGCTTTGGAATCGCTGCCTCTGATAGTCTCTCTCCCTTAAAGCGTGTCCGGTGGGACAGGATGTGTGTGTGGGGGGGGGGGGAAGAGGTGTAATTTCCCAGTTACGATGGGAATGCACTCAGCATAGGCTCCAAGGGACAGTCTTCTTTATAATTTCTAATGTTGCAGAGCTGCATTCCAGAGTTTAAAAAAGTAGTTCTCATGAGCATATCACAAACTGTGCCCTAATATACAATTGCATTGAAATTGTGGTTCAGGGTTGGAGGACTCAAGTTCTAATAATAATGATGATGATGATATTTGTACCCCACCCATCTGACTGGGATGTCCCAGCCACTCTGGCCAGCTTCCAGCAGATATAAAAACATAATAAAACATCAAACATTGAAAACTTCCCTATACAGGGCTGCCTTCAGATGTCTTCTACAAGTTGTATAGTTATTTATCTCCTTGACATCTGCTGGGAGGGCGTTCCACATTAATAATAATTTTATTATTATCATAGAGTCTTAGAGTTTTAAGAGTCCCAAGGATCATTCTAGCCCAACCCTCTGCAAAGCAGGAATCTCAGCTAAAGCATCCATGACAGATGGCCATCCAACCTCTGCTTAAAAACCTCCAAGGAAGGAGAGTCCACCACCTCTCTTGGGAGTCTGTTATTATGAAGCCCCCTGGGTAACCTTGAGCTATCACTGCTCTGAACGGCCCTGAGATCTATGGATGAAGGGTGGTATACAAATTTAATTAATAAATAATAAAATAAAATAAAATAGCTAATGCTCAACCTAACCAACCTCACAGGGTCCTTGTGAGGATATAATGGAGGATAGGGAACCGTGTTAGCTGTCCTAATCTCCTTGGAGGAAAGGGTGGGTGTCAATGGTAAATGATAAATCCAAATAAATAAATAGGTAATTTATTGCTTCACATATTCTGGGGCTAAGTCCTGATACTGAAAACAGGTGCTAAATCTGAGTCTTCTTAGCATTAAAGCTTGATACCCTTCCACACATTGGGAAACCAGTTTGAGTGATAACCTGAGAGCCTGTGTGTGTGAGTTTGTTTGTTTGTTTGTGTGGTTAACAGGAATATAATTGGGGTTTAATTAGCCCTAGGAGTAGAAATGTGCTTAAACCTCAGTATTCTAAACACAAGAATAAGAAACCACATATTTCTGCATTACATCATTTGGTCAGGATTGCACTGAATACACCTAAAGAACTGGGGAAAGTTTATGGTGGTGAGAAAGAAGCTGGTAAAATAAAAACTAAATATCCCATAAAGGACCTAAAAGGGGCATTTTAAACAACAATAAAAATCCACACTGTCAGTGTCCAAATTACATTAGCAAAATGGGGCAAAGGAAGCAAGCACAGAACAATAACAAGTGCCCCCCCACACACAAAAAAGGTATATACAATGGTCTCTAAAGCTTGTTGCACAAACAGAATTATAATGATATATTTACAGCAAGGAGCTTTCACATGTAAAGTCCAAGTGCAGCAAAATGCTGCTGGGTTGATTAAGGTACAGGGATAATTTCTGCACAAAAACATGATGTAACATAACATGCAAGTAATTACTGGAGAGCCACAAATCTTTGGCAAAGCTCCTACAAAGTCTCCCAGTGGCTATCAGTTGCATGGCTCCATTCATTGGAGGGTGGTCTGTAGGCCCATTCCAAGAACACTAAGTCAGGGGCATAAACAATGCTTTGGAAGGATCTTGATGTGTAAATGTGGCCACCTATTTTATGGCACTATCTACATGGCAAACTCTGGCATATTTACGAACATTTAGGTGGACTATTTTAATGGTTTCACAAGAATGCTGGCAGCAATTCTCTTTCCCATCCCACCCTTCACCTTTGTCTGAATATATATATTGGGCAAGCAACCATAGCGCCTTCGAATGAGTGCCAATGCTAACTCAGTTCCAAGTTCCAAGCTAGTTGTCCTTAGGATCAGGTTGCTGGCAGATTAAAGGGGCTGCAGAATCTGGGAATTGTAGTACAGTGCCTAATTTCTGTTTGGGATTCTCATGGATGCTTTAGCAGAGATTTCTGCATTGGAAGGGGTTGAACCAGATGACCTTTGGGGTCCATTACAACTCTACAACTCTATATGAACTGAAGAGAGACCACTGTAGGGGCCTTCATTTTGGCCTGCTTTGGTGAAATTGATGATGGATCACAACTGGATTGCTTGCTGCTGTTTCTTCTTTTAGAGATGTTTAATAACACCAACTATTCTTAAGAGGTTGGGGTGAACAGTGTGACCTGTTTTGGGGGCTGCTGGTGCATATAGAGGCAGAGTGTGCCTCCCCCATGGGCCCAATACTTGAATGTGTGAATGGCTGAACCTGCTAAATTACCACCAGTCATTAATGGCACGAATGCAGGCTTCACTTGAGCTAGAAGTCACCATAGCTTAGTCCTCAATTTTTTTCTCAATGCCATGGTGGTTCGCTGCAAACATGACCAGGAAAAGCTTTCTGACAGCAAGAGCTGTTGGACAGCAGAATGGACTCCCATAGGGGGTTGTGGACTCTCCTTCCTTGGAGGTTTTTAAGCAGATGTTGGATGGCCATCCGTCATGGATGTTTTAGTTGAGATTCCTGCATTGCAAGGGGTTGGACTAGAAGAGCCTTGGGGTCCCTTTCCAACTCTACAATTCTATGACACGAAAATGATGGGTGTCTTTGGAGCATGTGCCACCACTGGCAGAATTGCTGGAACATTTCGGTGTAATCTAATGCTATGAGATCTCTCCAGACTCCAGAGCATGCAGTTCTGGCCCACAAGCTCTTTCCACTCTCTGCTTTTAGGCAGCCCTATTCCTTTCCTCAGCTCTGCCTGTGTGTGTTATGTAATGTATGCCCCTTTCCTTTGCCATAATGAGCACACACCGCCTGCGCGCCTGACCTAATCTACTTGCAAGCTGACCATCTCCCCGTTTCCTCTTTGCAGAACAAACAACAATAGCAACCTGTCCCCCAGCTGTGCCGCAGAGTTGCCTTTTAGAGCAGAGGGACGCGTCCTAATCGAGGTCGGCATCCACAGGTAAGAGCCTATCATAAGGGCTCTTTTGTCCTTTTCCTCAGCTCCGAAGGATTTGAAAACGAACAAAACCCAACAGCAACACCCTAGCCCGCCCCGTAGGCGTTTTGGCTAAGGCTGGCTATTACTCTGGATGGCTTGGTGGGGGGCGGGGGCGGGCGGTGTGTGGAAACGTGGCGCAAACTCTAATTTATGAGCAGAGCACTCGGAACTGGTCTCGTGGAGTCCAACGCTGGCTGCATTTGTAATAAATAATGAGGCATGGAGATGGCGTGAAGGCTGGAGAGGGCGCCTCTTCTACTGTATTTCTGCCGTAATTGCATCTCCCAAAGGAAAACTAAATCTTCCCTGAGATTCTTTCAATACACACACAAGGGCGAGAGAGAGGAGGGAGAGAGCGCACGCAGAGAAGAAGGGAGGGAGTGGGAGAGAGAGAGGGAGAGGGAGAGGAGGCGACCTCTCTAGAATCTAGGCGCATGATCCATTCCGTGGAGCTACGAGGGGTTCTGACTCCAGAATCTTGGCCGTCCGTGTGCGCGTGTGTGCGTGCGCGCGTGTGCGTGTGTGTTGGTGGGGGCTCCTCTCCCTCCAACCTCCTCCTCCTGCTCCCCACTTCCTTTCTGTCTCGCGCCAAGCATACTGCAGCTCTCTTATTTTGTATTTTTGTAGCTAGCTAACTACTAGTTGTTCTGTCAAGCAGGATCCAAGGCAGACATTTTCTGGGAAACAACGGAGGTTTCCAACACGGCTACACGGCTAGGAAGCGGGAGTTGCTGTCTTGCGCGCGGGGGCAGCGAATGTCTCCGCTGAATGTACGTTATGATGGCTGGGCGGTGGCTGGCGTTGCTCAGGATTGGAGAGAGGGGGTATCTTTCTATTTCTCCCCACCAGGACCGCGCCTTGTTGCTGCCAGCACCACAGTATTTTGTTGTTGTCTCATATAGATAGAGGTCTAGCTGGAATGCCAGTCATTCAAACGAAATGTCCTGAGGAAAGGAATAGAAAGCAAAAGGCAATTCCTCGCTATTCCTTGCGAGGTGGGACGTTGGATTTTGCAGGGAGAGGGGAAGAATGGGCAATCCTCTTTGGAATTTCGGCTCCCATCTTTATAATAAACTACACTGTTCCTCCGCCCCTACCTACAAAAATAAAACCAATAAAACCGCCTAGATGCAACCTAGTTCTAAACAGAGATTTCAAAAGCACTAATTTCTAAATGACTGGATTTACCTTTGAGGTAAATACGCAGCCCAGTTTGATCTGAGATGCTTTTATCCTCGCCCACACAATTCAAGAGGAAGTAATTTTGGATTCAAGCCGATGGGTACGCGGATTTAACAGGGAATTAGTCTCACTGCCTTCAGCAGATTTTTTTAAATTTTTATTTCGAGCAAGTTAAGTTTCGGTGTCCAATTAAGCCTTGCAAAAGACATCAAGACTTGAAAGCCTCAGCACGCATACAGTCTGATTCTATATAGGCAGGCTTATTCAGAAGTAAATCCGAGTAAATCCAATCATATCATTCCCAGCAAAAACCAGTTTAAAGTCTCAGGCTGCAGCCGTGGGGTTGGAAACAAATTTCATTTGAGTCTGTAGAACATGATCATTACAGTCTTACTTGGAAGTTAAGTCCAGTTAAAATGAGAGGGGCTTGCTCTCAAGGAAACATGAAAACGATTTGGCTGCATGTCAACTTCCCATCTAAATAATGGACTGGAATGGGGCAACCCAACTCAAGACATTTGGGTAGAATGAAATCTTGTTTTCGAATTTTGCGTAGCAGCGAGTAGGTGGAAGGCTGATTTACGCTCACAGCCTGTCCACTGGTTTAGGATTTAGATTCGGTTGCCCTGTAGAAATATGATCTCTCTCGTTCCCTCACGGGAAACAAGACCACTTGCATCCATAGCGCCTTCGGGGCTCCAAAAGTGGTTTGCAAAAACCACACCAGGCTGTTCAGTTGCAATTAAAAACTTTTTAAAGTCTCTGTTTTAAAATATGAATTCTAAAGGGATGTCCTATAAGGAGGCTTGGGACAGCGAGACCTAGGTTTGAATCCCCGCATAGTTGGGTTGTCATATTTTGAAGGGCAAAAAAAGAGGACGCTATGACGGCTATTCAAAGCAAATGAATGCAGTTTGTCTCAGTTCTTACCCCGAAATAGAGGACGCGTCCTGGAAAAAGAGGACACATGGCAACCTTAACTGCAGCAACTTTTGCAACGGATGGGTTGGGGATCCCAACACAACACCACATTATCATGATTCAGTTTAATATGGGCTGTATTACATTACAGTACACACAAAAAAACAACACTACAGTAAGTGACCACATGGCATGACAAAGCAGACATTTGTACTGAAATTATAGTGCGATGCACTGTGAGATTACATCGCAGTTTTATATCACATTCTAAAACTTAACCAGCCCTCGCGAGCATTTTAAAGCATTATCCACCCCCTTTCGCTCATTTTGGGCAGCTCTTCCTCATCGTACCTTCAGGTAGAATAAACCAATTCTGTTAAAAGCACTTCCTAGTGGACTAAGGAGACAAAAGAGCCGGACACCTCTGCTGCAAGCCTTGTCTCAAGCATTGAAAACTACCGTTTCAAACCTCAGAGGGACAATACCATTTTTTGGGGGGGTGGAAGCAAAGTTGTTGTTCCTATGCATTTTATGTACATGACGCTATTAATTGAGCAGGCAGGGATGTGAATACTGTCCTGCTGGTTATTGTTACTAGCAAACAAAAATCAGAAGGAAAATAAAAGAACCATCGCACAATGTAACAGAATATTAACAATAATTTGAAAACCCCTAATTGTAACAGGGCCTTGTGAGAGCCTTTAAAATACTCAAGAGTTTTCCCGCTGACTTTAAACGAGATATGAAATGCACACATATTTGGAAGCGAATCCCGTTGAATTCTGACAGTTTTTACGTTCAATTCTAGGTACTTAACATCGGGGTATTAAAACGACGAGGTTGATGTCATTTACTTTAACAGGGTGAAGGCTGCACCCAACATCCATGCGTGCTTTGCATGGTTATACTTAGCTTAGCATTTCAGTCTGTTGAGGATTAAGCCTGTGCAGCGAGAAGCAAACTACACATGAAAGAACAAGTCCTTTGGCAAGCTGGTAGCCTTTTGTCTGGCTACAGAGCTTTAGGTTCCCATGACAGTAGCATAGAGACCTCAACAAAAAGTCAAGCCCCACACCCCGCAAAACACAGGCACACACGTATACAGTGTTATAAAGTAAAGAAGCGGAAATCACTGTGAAGAGCCATAACAAGAAGAGGTGAACCTACCGGCATATTGTTTCGAGATTTCTCTTGTCGTCCAGGTCTTGAGGGTAGGTGGCAATCTTATTGCCCATCTTGAGCACACAGTTCGAGAAGCCCTGAAAGACCGCATCGCACTTGCCCGCTGCTCTGACTGCTTGCACCAGGTATGCTGGGGAACAGATCAGCACCACGTCAACTGGACAGCTCCTAGCAAGGTAAACAGCGCGCGATACCCAACCCTGAATTCAGACTCCAGAGAACTGTGATCAATCCTATCCATCACACTTCATCTACGCACTCATCTACACACACGCGCGCACACACACGTCTCAAAGCTGGAAGAGGATCTGCTTTGTTTTGTTCTCATCCCAAAAGTAATTTTCCCTTTCAGGATCATTTAATTGGACCGGATATATTTTAAATGGAGATCACACATATCAAACCGTCTTTTGACACTTCTTTTGAAAGTGTCCCTTAAATAAACAAATAAAATGCAATTGCATCACTTATAATAATAGCAACCACATTTCTGTCAAGTTGTTCCATATATATATATATATATGTATATGTATGTGTGTGTATATATATATATATATATATATATATATATATATACTCTTAAATATACACTGTTTTGAATTATTTGAAGTGGGTTTAAAATCTTTCTCTCCCCTCCCCAGTTTCTCTAAATTTCGCTTACTTTTTAAAAGCAAAAGTCAACTTCAAAAAACGTCAAATTTATTTCAGCAGTTTAGCGGTAGTTATGCTTAACCTTCAAGTAGGTTGTAGCAATCTGCAGAACCTTCCAAAAATTGAAACTGGTGGGTATTTTAGAAATCACCAGGCATACATGTAGGTCTTCTCTTCCACAAATTGTTTCCTGCAAGAAAACCTTTCCTCCTATTTCCTTCCCTGTTGCATGGTGAGAATTATGTCAAGAACAGGCACCCATAGACCCGCCCCCTTTGGAAATGCGATACAATATAGCGGATGTAATGCAATGCACTGGGGAGAACAGTGAGTTGCTGAGTCGCATGTGAATTCCTATTAATGTGTAACTTGCATCAGTGAGAACCTAAAGGGAGGTTGACATGTTCGGTGCATGCTTAATCCCTTACTCTTGGTCCCTCCTCCTCCTCGTCGTCGTCCGCGACTTCCCCATTCAGGTTCTTCCACTGAAGTGGAGACAGAAGAACATCCTCTGGGCTCGCCCTGTCTCATTTAATCTCTCCACCACTCGCCTTGGCTGAGTTCTCCCCCGCCACCCCAAGAGCGTCTGCTCTGCTGTCTCTACCCACCACACACATCATCGACACTGATTCTCCACTATCCATCTTCTGCCTCTAGCAGTGAAATCCCCAAGTCGCTCTGAAAGATGTGCAGGAAGGCTGAAGCCTGGACACCCTTCCCTGGGGGTGGGGGGTGGGGTGGGGAAAACACGGCTTCCTGACGTCTCTTTTGGGTGTAGCAGACATCAAATCAAGGGGGGGGGGGCCTACTAATCTGAAGGACTTCGTTGTTCATTCTACGCTTTCCCAAAGGGAAGCTATATTCAACCCAAGGCAAAAGGCTCTTTGATCATAATGGTTCTAGATGCTGCACTGGTGGTGAAATCTCTCTCTTCATCACTGCAACGCTCTCTCTTTCTCTCTGTCAGTGTGTGAGTGAGCAGGGTGGGGAGTAGTTGAATCATTTTTGCTTGCACGCTGGTGAATTGACTATATTGCGCTCTCTCTCTCACACACACACACATACACACACAAACACACACACAATCACACATATCAAAAGCAGCCGCAGCAGCAATGTCTCTGGCTTTGCAGGAGCAGGTGGATGGCTAGCGAGGAGCATACGGGGGCTTTATCCCTACCAATCCTGCAGCAAATGAAAGGGAATTAGCGTCTTGTTGGTTTAATTGATCACTGGCTTGATCCCGAGCAAACCGTCCGTGGCTCTCGTTGCCCAACGCCACAGCCTTCCAAAAAGCAAGCGGGTTAGGGAAAATGTCCATTTCCCCTCCGTCGTCGTGCGCTTAGTGCGCTTGCCCAGCCTCGGGGACATTTACAGCGTAGATTAGAGATTGCAAATGGAAGAGAGAGTTTTTATTTATTTTTTACTCCCTTAGAGAGGATCGAAGCGAACCATATAAAGGTTTAAAGGCGTGTGTGTGTGTGTGTTTAAGGGGAAATCGGTTCTGGAATAAAAGAGGTCCTGTCCACAAAGCTGAGTGTCGGTGGAAACCCCCCTCTTCCCTCCCTCCCACTGATTTATGGCTAACCTGATTTAGTAACCACCTCCCTCCTTCTCTAACCCACTCCCCAGCACGTCAAAACACGCAGAGGCTGCAGACATTGGCTGCCACACACTCTGGAACCTACAAACAAATAGCACACATAGGAGACCATTCCCAGAGTATAGCGCGTCCTATTAAACACACACACACACATACACACCTCGCATTTTAAAACTGTCTCTCCTCTGCTGAGGCATCCTGAAAGGTCATGTTCCCAAAGTAAAGTCTTCGGCCCACGTATTTGACGGTCTTCCTCAGAACCCCCCCCCCTTGCAACCAAGTGTGAAGGGTGGCAATGACGATGCTAACCGGATGAGTGCTAAGAATAAGCGCCTCTCCTCTCCCACCTGTTCAGTTGACCTGGTCGTGGTTGCCAATGGAAGGGAAGGGATCGTGTAGCAAACAACATTTTGCTCCTGAAACTGACCACCATCCTGCTGTCCCGCTAGAAAAACCGCCAGCACCTCGGAGAGCGCATTCCCGCTTCTCCTGTCCATCACGTAGGGTCGTTTGCTCTTATGAAAGGTTGACAAAAACCTCATTCACAACAGCGTACAAATCGCACACGTGATTCGGGCTCTTTTTGCTGTTTTTTTTAAATGAAGCTAAAAGAACGGTAGATGTGAAGAATGTGTGGCAGACACACAGGCACGTGTGTAGATGCGTGTGTATGAGTGTGCGCGGGCACTCTTTTTGCACCTCGCAGGTCTGTTTCTGTTTTTCCGAACGTCTTCATCTCCCCCCAGCACCCGGAGTCCCTATTTTTTTTCTGCCTTCTCTCATTCAGCAAGCTTTTTTGCCCCAAAAGGTCAGGCACATTTGAGGCACCAGGGTCAACACGCAAAGGAAGGCATATATTCTGAAGCACACACACATCCTTAACTCATCGTATTTCCCATTTCCAAACCCAAATTCCAGCACTCTGCCGATAGAAACTATATCCATCCAGATGTTCAAAACCCAATGTTATGTTATTATCTAACACTAGGCAAGATTGTCTAATGGTCATGTTGTGAGGGGGGGGGAGTGATCCCAGAAAGACTGCTTTGTTTTTCAATCAGTCCATCTCGATAGCTGCCTTTCCTACACACACACACACACACACACACACACACACACACACACACAGTACATACATATATTTGCGTGTGCGTGTCCCTCCCCATTCTAACGTTCCGAATTCCTGCATGAGGACTATCTTGACTTGCAAATGGTGAAAGAAACAAATTGACAAATTCATTTCGAGGACAAGGGCAATGCCGTGTCTCTTCCTGGAAAATAACCTTAGCTAGAGGTAGAGGCTATTTCTTAAAATGGAAATGCAGACAGAAGTAAAATTCCAACGTTGTCAAGACACAACCTTAGGGGAGCTTTACACACACACACACACACACACACACACACACACACACACACACACAAACTCCCAGGGTGGCCCTGCACGCAATTAATTCCATTCTTGGTTCTATTTTTACGATAGTATTATTTATTCGTCTGTATTTATTATCATTATCATTATTATTATTATATTACTCCAATGATCGCTTTTCCCCACCGCTCCCCAGCCGCCTCTATTTTTCAAAAGCTGCAGAGACAGGCGACAGAGCGAAAGAAAGTGAAATAAACCCGAGATCTGCAGATTTGGGACAGGGAGCTGGAGGGGAGGGGAGCGTTTCCGAAGGAGGGGAGGGTTGCAGTTCTTTAAATCTACATCCATGACAAACGTAGAAGGGCACGCTTCCCAGTTAAGCTGCCAGTCGAATTTACCTTTCCTGCCACCGCAGCAAAACAAGAAGGTTTCACCTCCAAATGTTGCTCAATGAGAACCCGAAGTGATGCTAACTTCCAAGGAACCTCCGAGGCATAAACTCCCAACAACATTCAAACGAGGACCCTTGAATAGCACATCAAACAAAACCAGGGGCAAACCGAAACCCAGGTTCCCCTCCCCAACGTGGAATGAAGTCCGTGCTATTTTTAGTAAACCCCCGTCCAAATATAAGTATTTTAAAACAAATCTTTTAGGGAGAGAGGCTCAGAAAACCCGAGCCACCTTAGCCAAAGATCGCCTTGGTTTCTCCTTCTTTCTTCACCTTTTGCTACAAGATTCTCCCTCTTCCTCCTCTCCTGTATACTTTAGTAAAACGATTGCAGTTGGGACAGAAACTTCAAACTGCCTTTTGATTTTCTTTCTTTCTTTCTCCCCTTTTGCAATTCGGATTCCCAAGTAGAGGAATTACATTGTTTTGTACCAATCTCTCTTAATTTCTCTTCCCTATCCATTTATTTCCTCACTATTTCTCGGCCCGGAGGTTGAATTTAGCTTTGGACAAGTAGGATGCAGCCCTCCAGAGATGCAAGCTTTTTGTGTGTGCGCGCGCGCGAATATATTTGGGGCAAGAAATAAGCAACACAGCAATGCAATTGAGGAAGGGGTCTTTTTGGGCAGGGGGAAGGGAACTAAAGGGGGGGGGACACACCGAGATTTTGAAGCAACCGGCAAACTGTGTTTTTTCAAACAAAAACGAGGAGACATTCCGCGCTGCAGACCTCGTATTGCAGAGTCTTGTTGTCACAAATTAATGGCAATCTTTGGCCAGCAATAATTTGCCTATTACGGGTTGCTTTGCATATTTTTTTGTTTACTTTCTCCATGCATACTTTGGTGCATTTGAAGACAACCCCCCTTTCAAAATCCTCCCCCCAATCCCTTGCTTCTATAAGAAAGTGTGAGTCCACTTACCTAACTGCACAGCGAGGACCAGAGAAATGTATCTGCCGTTCAACTTAAGTCCCATCCTATATTGAGTACAACCATTTGCGACTGCAGATCTTTCGTATCTCTTTCTCTTCCCTGTCTTTCTTTCCTTAAAGTGTGACTTGGGGAAATGTGGGGGGCCGTTGCACCCTAGGCATTGCCAACAAGTTCCGAGCAGCGGAGAGACTTTTCCTTTCCTTTCTGCCCTGCCCTGTTCTTTTTATTTATTTTTATTTCCCCCCCCTTTTTTTCTTCCCTCCTCTTACAACACACCGACACGCACACCGAGCTGGAGAAGAAGAAGAAGAGAGATCGAGGGAAAGGGGGCAGAAACAGACCGATAAGGAGAGAGGGAAGGGAGAGCAGGGAATGGTTCACTCCGTTAGGAGGGGGCGGAGGAAGTACAACCTCACGCCCACAAACAGCCCTGACGCGAGGGATGACACTGAGTGATATTTTTTTTTTCAAAAATAAAAAATGTGCGCCTTGGAAGAGAGAAACGCCATTTATAGACATTGCAAACTGGATTTAGCCAGATCTCCCCTCTCCTTTCCACTATTACGGTTTCCACTTTTGCAGTCGCCGCGCTCCGAGTGACCCCGAAAGACCTCTAGGGAGCGCGTTGGCCTCGGGGTGCACCTTGGCGGGCGCCAAAGCGCAGCAGCACCCGCCCCCCCTCCTCTAGCTTCGTCCAGCCCCCTTTGGCCCTGCGCTCTCCCCATCTTAGTGTAGTCCCACCTTTGCTTTCCCCTTGGCTGGGCAAGGCTCCAGACAGGCCTGCAGGGGGCGCTCTCTCTCTCGATCACCGCCGGCCAGCCTGTCTCCTGGAGAGCAAACAGGCCAGGGGCTAGGCGCGCATGGAGAGAAAGGTGGTCCCAGGAGGAGAGCAACAGGCGCAAGAAAGGCGCAACGCAGTGGGTGACGGGATGGGATGGGATCGGCGCCCCCTGAAGATTTCTTCCAGGCAAGCGATTGCCCTGATTGTGCAGTGAGGATCAGTGGAAAGATGGAGCAACGTTTGCATACGTGAGGAAGGAGAGAGGAAAGCGGCGGATAGCCCCCTTAGGGATGAACCACACCGTACGTAAAGCAAAACGCCATCTCCAGCTAAGTTTATTTGTGTCCACACGCGCAAACGTGCCTCACCACACATCATAGCTGCCAAGTTTTCCCTTTTCTCGCGAGGAAGCCTATTCAGCATAAGGGAAAATCCCTGTAAAAAAGGGATAACTTGGCAGCTATGCCACACATCTCCCGATTCTCATCCATGTCCGTGTGTCCCTGGCTAACTCTGAAAGGCTGCATCTGCCGCCGCCCGGTTATGTAATGCGGGAAAGCAGCGCCCAGGTGGGGAAATACCAGTCGTAGCGCCCACGCTCTTGGCTGCGTTCCTGCTGGGGGTAGCTGGGGGTCAGGTGGCTGCAGTCAGGGCAGTTCACTTGAGCGAGAGCAAACCCACAGCGCCTGCCAATTCAGGAGTAATGTGCCTGTTTGAGCGCAGTGTGGTTTACTCTCGGGGTCGGCGGGGGATGGGAGTGGACTGCAGTCTCAGTCGGTTCCGAGTAAACCTGCGCGCTGGATTGGGTGGGAGGATGCGCAAAACTTCATTTTTTAAGGGTTAGGGTCTCCCCAAAAGGCTTCCGCTTGGAGACGCAAAAAAAAAATTGTGTGCTCGCACCCATCCACACCCGTGTGTACAAATCAAAGGGGGGGATTTCGAGTGCTTATCTGTCTGATCGCGTTGCAAGCTAGCGATAATGTGTTGAGGTGGACAAGACGTGCTTGGTGATGAGCTCTCTCTCTCTCTCTCTCTCTCTCTCTCTCTCTCTCTCTCTCTCTCTCTCTCTCTCTCTCTCTCTCTCTCTCTCTCTCTCTCATGGCACCACTGCAGAATGTGAGAGCTGTAGCCGGAGTTTTATAATCAGGTGAGGCTTCTAGAGGCGCCTCGGGGAGGGGGATCACGGAGGGGAAGGGGGAGCTTTGCAGAGAAAGATGGAGAGGAGCTACAGGGGAGGGGGTGGTGGGGTGGGGAACACGAGCGTGAGCAACCGCCCGTCCTTCCCTCCCTCGCCTAGGTGGGGATAGCACGGTAGAATCCCCCTCCCCGCCTCCCCTCCCTCCCCCACCCACTTCTCCGCAGCAGATGCGGGGGCGGCTGGTGCCTGCCGTTTGGTGAATCTGTCCAAGTCCATCCCCTGCAGTGAGGAGGAGGAGGAGGAGGAGGAGGATGATTCTGGAGTTTCCCCTCCCCCACACTCTTTCAGCTATGACGTCACCTGCAAGTGGCAGGAGGGGAAAGCTGGTTTGTCCCGGATCTGGTGCCTGCTCAGAATTTTAATAGGCCTCTCCTTACATCAGTATAGGGGCCTGCTTCTCCCTCTCTAGCTCTGCCGTTCTGAGGTTTGGCTCAGGAGGTCCCTTGTCTTCTTGCATGATGCGGCCTAGGTGAACCACAGAGGTGGGCAGGTGGGTGAAGGAGCGGGATCCATCCTGTCCCTTCCTTCCCCAAAGGGCTGGAGCAATTGCCTGGCAAGGAAGTGGTGTAGGCAGGGCCATCGTAAGCATATCGGGCGCCCGGGCCCCGTGGTGCGATGATCGCTCCGGTGCCCCCCCCCTGTTTCTCACCGCGGTGCGCCACCCAGGCTTGCCTTAGAGCCAGCCCTGGGTGCAGGGCAGCAACAGGAAGTTCTCTCAGGAGCAGAAAGAGGATGCAGCCATCTTGTTTCTGTCAGAGGTTCGTTTTTGGGTTGTGAGCCTTTGAGTGAGAGTCTAGACCTCTCTTGGTGCTCAAACAACAACAAAACAACAGCAACAGCAGCAGCAACAGCAGCAGCAGCAGCAACAACAACAACAACAACAACCAGCAATGGTCCGGAGCAGGGGTCTCTGAAGAAGAGTTTGCCCGCCATGAGTTTGGCCGCTTCCAGCATCTTGCTGACTAGCAAGTGCGATTCAGTCATATAGGTTGCACTGTTAAATTGGCACGCTTGTGGACTGTTCATGGTAAGGAAAATGACAGGAAAAATGCACTGGAAAGTGTGGGATCATTAATGGTGATGTTGGACGACATCATCTAACCACTCAAAGAAATTGGACTGAATACGCACTCAACAGTGATGTCATTTAATTTCCACATGAATGGGGTGGATATCATGCAGGCTAGATGCTTAATAAACAGCTTGTCTACTCTAGAACAGCTCTCTCTCTCTGCAATGCCCAGTTGCATATTCAGGGCAGCCATTTCCATTTCATGGGGCAACAGCAAATCCCAACAGGTCTGACTCGTGGCGAATAGTCCTCCTCCCACATCTGTCCTGCAAGCCACCTTATGATCCTTTGCATAGGGGGGTCTAGCACACATGCAAATGGTCCTTCACCCTCACAGAATTACAGAAAGAGGATCCCAGAGGCTAGTTGGTGTGTGTGTGTGTGTGTGTGTGTGTGTGTGTGTGTGTGTGTCATATTCTTTTTCACCCATTGTACATTGTCAGTTTTGCAATAGAGGATGGTAACTTAAGACACAATCTTAAATACAATAAGCTGTTGTAAAGCAATCCGGTGTAAGTTACGCTTGTGTAAAGTTATACCAGATTCAAACTCAGTTCAGCTGTGAGGCTGCAGCTGGCTGAACTGGCCCAAGCCTAGCAAAAGCAAAACATGCCTCTAAAATGGTGTTTCGAGGTACACCATCATTTATTTATTTATTATTATTATTATTAAAGATTTTCTTGATTTACAAAAATATATGCAATGTTTGCTGGCTTAAATTACACCAGGTTGGCAGATCACATGAAGGAACAGAAAGGGCTTCTGTTGCCCTTCTGCTCCCACCCAGAATTCCCCTTTTGGAGGGCTTTTAAGATCCTCTGGCACAGCCAGCTGAGTCCTGGCTCAGTCAGGCTAGGGGAGATAGGCTGACATATCTCTGGCTGAGCTGAGGGTGAGTTAAGCTGGCAAAGCCCAGCTGTGGCAGGAACCCCCCAGCTCAGCCATAAATCCATTTACTCAACCAGCAACTACATTGGAAGCTTCCATTGCAAATGGGAGCTTTTATTTCATTGCAAATAGCAGCGTGCTCCCCCCCCCCTGCAAAAGGATCAGAACAGGGGGAAGAAAGGGTTAAATCCATCAAAAACCCCATTGAGGGCCCAAATTCAGGTCAGGGAGCCACTTGCACCTACTCTTTACTTTAAAAGAGACATCACTTTTTTAAAAAAAGCCATTTGAGATCCAAATGTTCTCACGACAAACCAGTTGCACCAATGCTTTTGTTTTTAAAAAAAGACTGTGGATTTGCTCACTGCCCCATAACTGGATCTGCTTCTAAAACTCCTTTCAGATTTTAGATGAATTAAAAGTATGAAAAGAAACCAAGGGCTGCTAGCTGTAACGATGGTCAAAAAGTCATTGTCTCTCCTGTCCACTAGAATTCTTTGCTTTGGCTTCTCAGCTGCTTACTCAGGTAGAATCCTTTATTACCCAGTACAGATCATAGGCAATACACACTGTGATTGCCCAGGAATCCAGCTAAGAGGTCCTGGAGATAGACAGCTGCTGGTTATGTACCCAGCAGGGTGGCCAAACATCCAGGATTGGTTTTGCCTTTGCAAGAACTTGTCTGATGACCAGGAAAGGGATTGCACATAATTTGGGAACTGAGGTCCCAGGCATTTTTTCAGCTCTGTTAGGAATGCTGCTCATCTATCAATAGGAAGTGAGCAATCCACCCTGCCCCCCTCATGCCTGTTTTCAACTTTATTGGGTTGTAAGCTGTCATAATTCAATTGATGCTTTTGAATTATGGTGCTGGAGGAGACTTGAGAGTCCCATGGACTGCAAGAAGATCAAACCTATCCATTCTTAAGGAAATCAGCCCTGAGTGCTCACTGGAAGGACAGATCATGAAGCTGAGGCTCCAATTCTTGGGCCACCTCATGAGAAGAGAAGACTCCCTGGAAAAGACCCTGATGTTGGGAAAGATTGAGGGCACTAGGAGAAGGGGATGACAGGGGACAAGATGGTTGGACAGTGTTCTTGAAGCTACGAACATGAGTTTGACCAAACTGTGGGAGGCAGTGCAAGACAGGAGTGCCTGGCGTGCTATGGTCCATGGGGTCACGAAGAGTCGGACACGACTAAATGACTAAACAACAACAACAACAACAACAACAAGATGTCACCTGAAACAGGTTGTGGGCATCCCTCTGCATCGAGAGACCATGGAGTGTGCCTCCAAGGGAGAAGTCAAACCGCTGTATTAGCAGCACCGAAGTGACCTTCCATGGTGTGCAAGCCTGGGCAGTGTGCATGGAGGTCCTGGGCTGCCCAGATGTCAAGATGCCCCCTCTCAGCCTCACTGATGTGCTCCAAAGGAAAGCTGAGCAATAGGCTTGGCACCAGCTTGGCTGCAGGAGTTGCCAGAAGGAGGCGTACAAGGCGCCATCCAACCACCTTAGGGACTCCACTCTGGATTTAATCCTTCACCTTTTCTCCTCCTGAACATATCCCACAGGGCAGTGGAGGTTTAGGATCAGAGTTTTCCCTCTAGATGGGCTAGCTTCCCAGGTGACGAGCCCCATCTGCTCCTCACTTCCCTCTACAGCACATGCAGAGACTGCTCTCTTGACCTTCAAATCCACAATTAGTCTTCTCCACTCAATCCACTGTAACCTGCATTCACGTGCCGAGGAACTTCCTAACTCACTGAGGGTTTGAGACCGATTGGCTCCTCTCGCCTGGTTTAGCCAGCCAGTCAAACATCTTCTCAGGGTGCGGCCACTGTCCCATGCTGACAGCTTCTCGGCACCACAGGAGAGAACTGAGTGCAGGGTGGGGTAAGGAGCATGAAGTGTCCCCCACCAGAGGTACTACCTAACATCCCATAAAACAGGTAGGGCAGGTAATAAAAGGTGTGGCACGACTGAGGGGGAAAAAAGTGAGCATCTCGGTGACGGTGCTTAGTTTCATTTTGAACAGTGCTTCTATACGGTAGATGCTTTCTGCAGCAGGCTGGCATCCAAATGTCTCAGGAGATTTCTTCAGCTCACTTTGCTATGGAGAACTGTACACTACAAAATCCTGTGCTCTGTCTTAGAGCATGTGCTCTGCATGCCAAAGGGCCCCAGGTTCAATCCCTGGCATCTCCAGGTAGGTCTGAAACCCTGGAGAGCCACAGCCAGTTGTGTAGACATGACTGTGTTAAATGGTCCAATAGTCTGATTTGGTCTAAGACATCTTCACATGTCACTGCTTTCCACTTTCTGCTGCATCCAGACATTTTTTACAGCAGCATAGCCCGGCTGCACGCATTTCCTCAGCTGTTGTTACCAGCAATTACCTAGTTATCACCGCAACAGCACAACTGCTCTCCCTCCGGGTTCACGGTACCAAATTACCCCCTTTCCTTCTATTTCCCTACCACCAAATTACCACCTGTGTGGTCAGCTTCTCCCTTTGCTGCATAACACAGCACAGATAATTACTGCCCTTCACTCAAATCCCATGGCTTAAGCAGCAGGTCGTAGGTTTTGAGAGTAATATGAGGCTGCTGCTGTTTGCCAGCCCCTGCACTTCTGATGAATAAATACAATGAAGTGGTTGTACTCTAGAAAGAGAGAGTGCCAAACAACACAGTCCTGCACTAGATGCACCAAAAAGGGGGGGCTGGAGCTTGTTTTGTTTTGTTCTGTTTCTTTTATTTTAAGAAGGGAGACTTTTGAATGACAGGGGAAACAAATAGCAGATTGAAGCTGCCCCATACGGGGATCGAACCTGCAGTCTTGGCATTGTCAGCACCATGCTATACCAACTAAGCTATCCAGCTGACAGGTCTATGATTACACTATGAGGCTACAATCCCAAACATGTCTAAAGCCTCATAGGAAACAACAGGACTTACTTCAGAAGAAACATACATAAGATGCCAGGGCTTTTTCCCCCCAGGGGGAACTCACGGGAACTCAGTTCTGGCACCTCTCAGGTGGGCGCCATTGCCATTCTAAGAGAACAAGGGAGGTGTTCATGGTGAGTTCCAGCACCCCTTTTTCTAGAAAAATAGCACTGTGTAATACCATTTTATCAAACCATCCATTTTCTGCATGCAAAAGTTGAGCGTAACGTTGACTGTGGCTAGAATGCACATTCACGTTAAAACCCCCACTTTTGTTGCTGTGATAGCAGGATTAGCAAATGTCGTATTACGGCTTACAAGGCATTCTTCCTGTATATTTGGGCAGAGAACAGTTACTAAAATTTACCTATTTTGGTGCAGTGCAACGTGACCTTTCTGGGACCTTGGCCACATAGATTTTTGCCTTGCCGGCATATGTGAGATAATTCTTCGTAGGTATCGGCTGACAAAGAGACATGTCCATAGCACCCTTGTGATTTCTTTTTTTTTTAGTGGAGGGGGGGCAGCTTGTAGCTTGCACAGACATTGCATCAAGAGAGGTGGGAAGAAGTGGGGACTAGGGGTATTGCAAGTCCTCGTTTATTTGCTTATTTATTAGACTGGTTAGTTGCTTGTTCCGCAAAGGTCTCCAAGCAAAGGTCTTCACATTTGAAGACCGAAACATTAATAGATTGTGCCACTAACAAATTCAAACAAAACAAAAACAAATTCATACAGCTCCAACACCCACAACCACACACCAGTATGGCTAGCATAGAAAGGTAAAGTTAAAGGACTCCTGGACAGTTAAGTCCAATCGTCTTCGGGATGCTGTATTCTTCTCTGCTTTCAGGCCGAGGGCGACGGCGTTTATCCACAGACAGCTTCCTGGGTCATGTGGCTAGCATGACTAAACAGCATCTGGTGCACAGAGGACTGTGATGAGTGCCAGAGCACGTGGAAATGCCATTTACCTTCCTGCTGCAGCTGTACCTGTTTATCTATTTGCACTGGTATGCTTTCGAACTGCTAGGTCCGAACTGCTAGGTTTCAAACTGCTAGGTTCCCTGTTTAGGGAAGCTTTTAATGTTTAATATTGTATTTTAATATTCTGTTGGAAGCCGCCCAGAGTGGCTGGGGAAACCCAGCCAGATGGGCGGGGTATAAATAAGAAATTATTACTATTGTTATTATTGTTATTGTTGTTGTTATTATTATTAGTTGGCAGGAGCTGGGACAGAGCAACGGGAGCTCACTCTGCTGAGCGGATTTGAACTTCCGACCTTACGATTGGCAAGCCCAAGTGGCTCAGTGCAGGGGTGCAGGTGGGGCTGTGTCGCTTTTCTGTCTTCTCAGCACCATGTGTTGCTGCCAGTTACCAAGAGGGGGAGGGACAAGCAGCAGGGAGCTTAGCAGGGAGCAAAAACATCATTGGGAGTGTTGCCCAGTACAGTGTCCAGTTAAACTATGGAATTCATTCCCACAAGAGGTAGCTAGGGCTTGCGAAAAACAGAATTTGACAAATGGATGGAGGATAAAGTGATCAATAGCTACCAGCCATTTACTTCCACTGTCTGAGGCAGAGTGCTTTTGAGTACCAGTTGAAGGGACAGGTGGAATAGAGAGACAATGAGGGATAAACTAAATTGATACCAATTTTGTGTGTGTGTTGGGGGTGCGGAGGAGGGGAAGACTAAGAGGGTCTGGGACAAGCATACCAGATATTCCATAGCTAACCAATTTTGCTTTCTTAATAACAGCTCCTAGAATACCGTGTTTCCCCTTTTTTAAGACACCGTCTTATTACTTTTTTTTCTCAAAAAACCACAGGGTGGCTTATTTTTGGTGGGATGTCTTACTCGTATTTTTATTATGAGTCTGAGGGAAGGGAGGTGTGCGTCCCTGGCCCAGCCCTCTCTCCCCAGCCCTGGGATGTTCGCAAAGGGCTGCTCTCTCTCTCCTCTGATGTGGGGACTCACTTAATAGCAATCTGCTACACTGGAGCTTCTTAAATCTAAACCAGTATAATGGAATCTATCTGTGTGATACAGTCCTAGCAGTAGCCTATAGTAAAGCAAATAAGGATCTCTACTAGCCAGCTGCCCAAGACTTAAGTTCCAACAATGTAACACTTTGTAGTGCTAAAATAAAAAAATTCCTTCAGTAGCACCTTAAAGACCAACTAAGTTTTATTTTGGTATGAGTCTTTAAGGTGCTACTGAAGGAATTTTTTTATTTTACTTCGACCCAGACCAACACGGCTACCTACCTGTAACCAGAACTTTGCAGTGCTATCACTGATAGCAAAGAAGCTACCTGCTGAGAACAAAGAAGCCAGCTAAACAGCAATTAAGATTGCTGACTTGGTAAATGGTAGCAATTAAGAAGCAATTGAGCTAGCAAGGTAAAATTTTGTGGGTAAAGGAAGCTAGGACCGGCAGTTTAACTTTTGTGCTCACAAACAGCAAGAAGGAAAAAGTCCTTAATTTTTTAAAAAAAGTCCCCAAGGCAAGGACTGCGATCCAGACTACTTACAAATCCTTAAAGGGGCAGCTCCACAGACAAGCAAGCATAAGGTAGAAAGGAAGGCTGCAAGGAGACAACAATCAGACACAGGAGACTGCCGTCAAGAGGAAATCAACAGGCAACTCATGGGTGGACGCATAGAATGGAAGGGAAAGGTGGAGGGAAGCGAGAGGTGGGTTCTGTGTGTGTGAGAGAGAGAGAGAGAGAGAGAGAGAGACAGAGAGACAGAGAGACACAGACGCGCACACGGAGATCTCTCCCTTAAAGGGAAAACAGCCTTTGCATTCAATCGCTCCTCTCCCGTCAAGAGGAAATCAACAGGCAACTCATGGGTGGACGCATAGAATGGAAGGGAAAGGTGGAGGGAAGCGAGAGGTGGGTTCTGTGTGTGTGTGAGAGAGAGAGACAGAGAGACAGAGAGACAGAGGACACAGACGCGCACACGGAGATCTCTCCCTTAAAGGGAAAACAGCCTTTGCATTCAATCGCCCCTCTCCCGTCAAGAGGAAATCAACAGGCAACTCAGGGGTGGGCGCATAGAATGGAAGGGAAAGGTGGGGGGAAGCGAGAGGTGGGTGCTCTCTCTCTCTCTCTCTCTCTCTCTCTCTCTCTCTGTGTGTGTGTGTGAGAGAGAGAGAGAGAGAGAGACGCAGGGGGCGGGGGGAGAGAGAGAGACAGACGCGCTCACGGAGGTCACGAGGCTTCGGCAGCCAGCAGCTACGGCTCTTCAGTGCATTTTTACAAGCTTTTAAAGGAAATACGTGTCTGTGGAGCGACAGCAAAATGGAGATATTTTTAAGGGGGGGTTGGCTGGCGGGAGGGGGGTTATTGCTACTGGGTGAAGGGTCTATCAGTATGTCTTATTTTCGGGGTATGGCTTGTATCGCGCAATTGCTTAGAAATCCTGCTATGGCTTATATAATGACTACGTCTTAAAAAAGGGGAAACACGGTACATGTCACTTTGCAGCTGCTTGACTTGTGGCAATAAAATATCTATTGACTGCAGTTTGAAAAGGGGCAAGGCCTTTAACAGTAATCAGTAAACCGAACTGTCCATTTATTTGATAGATTTATTGAGCTCATATTGCCAGAGCCACTATTGAACTCTAGTAAAAGCCAAAAATGAATATTTGAAAACTTCAACCTGAGTTTTCTTGTAGGGGTCAGTATTGTTTTTGTCTAGGAGGTGAACTTCGAAGACAGAGAGAGCTTTATTTCCCTTTAAAAATGTTTGTTTGCCACTTCCTCATTCTTCAGCGGTGCATCCACACATGAACTTCTCAGTCTAGTTTAAACTGGAAAGACCTACAGTCAGGGAATACCAAATGTCACAAGAAGGTGATCAAGCTTTCGAGTTGTTTGGAATTCTTAATCATGCTGGATGTCAAGTATGGAGAGCAGGGGAGAAAAAGCAGGCATAGTGTTAAAGGCATCAAGTCTGCAGATATAGTAGTGTGAGACAGAGTCTTATACTCAACGCGGGTGGTGCTGTTGTCTAAACCACTGAGCTTCTTGGGCTTTCAAATCGGAAGGTCAGCAGTTCAAATCCCTGCGACGGGGTGAGCTCACGTTGCTTTGTCCCAGCCCAGCTCCTGCCAACCTTGCAGTTCAAAAGCACGCCAGTGCAAATAGATAAATATGGCGGGAAGGTAAATGGCATTTCTGTGCACTCTGGTTTCCATCATGGTGTCCCGTTGCGCCAGTGGCATTTTAGTCATGCTGGCCTCAAGACCTGGAAAGCTGTCTGTGGACAAACGCCAGGTCCCTTGGCCTGAAAGTGGAGAAAAGTGCCGCAACCCGATAGTCACCTTTGACTGGACTTAACCGTCCAGGGGTCCTTTACCTTTACCTCTATTTTTTAGTGTAAGACAGAGTCTTGGAGGAGTTTTGCAGGCTTGCAGGACCATCTTATACATGGCTGCACAGGTGTAAGTTCTGTTGGGTTCAATGGGGCTTCCAGGTAATTGGGTATAGGATTGCAAGCATAGATTGTTTTTGTTTATAGCATTTATTTACTTATTACACATATCTACCACCCATTCAACCAAGTCCTAGGAGTGCTTTACACAAACAAACAAACAAATGCAAAATTTGCCAGTCTAGGTGCCAACAGATTTTGGGATGTGTAGGGGTCTGCTAGGACAAAGAAACACTAGTAGCTGATCTGCATTCCATCACCTTGCCCTATTTGGAGTTTTCGGTTCCCCATCTCTGGTTTACAGGGTGTTTCACTGACATACACCCTGCTGAATTCCATGCAAGGTCCATGGTGGCCTACAGCAATATGCCACAGATTTGCCTGTGGTTGACTTCAGGGTGTCATCCTGAAGTGGAAACTATGTTGTTAATGTTTTGTCTCTCTCTGGTTACCCCAAGCCACATTCTGCCACAAGCCAAAAGGAAGTGGTAGCCTCGGGTGATGGATTTGGCATATTGTTAAGGAAAACAGTGTGGGAGACACAAAGAACTGAGGGCTGCTCCACGGAGCACAGTTTCTGCAGAAGCCTCATTGAAATGGACGGGAGTTTCATAAAAGGACAGCAGTGTTCACCCAAAGCTCTTGTTCATTTCAATGAGGTGCTTTCACTGAAGAAAGTCCCAGAGAAATGTGGCCTATGATTCACCTTTCGGAAGGGATGCCATTTGGGTTTTGTATCTCAGGCCCAGAAAGGACTTGGGCTAGCCTTGCATGTGACTATAGCGATGTTTAGTTGCTGTAGCATGGATCTGCGCTCCCACAGTAAGGTGTGCTGCGATGTCATCCTGGCCACTGCAGCGTATAACGAACAATTCTCTGTTACAGCGGCAGCCAATAAAGAGATATATGTCTATACGTGTGGGTATGAGTGTATACATACAGATATCTATTCTGCTCATGCTTGTCACATTCTTAATCTGTTTTAGGCACATCCTATTAATACCATTGTTTCAGGATAAAACGTGGCTAACGGAAATGCCATGGTTAAAATACGACAGCTGCTGCTCAGGAGGTGGCAGGCAGAAATTTCAAGAGTCACTCAGCAACCTGTCATCTATCTAAATCGTCTGGCAGCCTCCAAGGTTCGTGTCTGAATTTTTCGCTTTGCGGAGTGAATCAGTAGGATAATGGTGTAAGAGGAGGGACCCAGACATGGGCGGCATATCCCTCGGAGGCTTTTCTTAAAGCGTGTTCCTGGGATATCACCTGGGAAAGGCTGGTGGAATCTGCACTGCATCCCAGGTCAACTCATTGATGAGTGCTCTACCACCAGGAAAGGACTTCTCATTAAGGAACTCGCTTTCCCATTATGTTTATTTATTTATACACTGCCTTTCCTCTACAATGGCTCCCAAGGTGGTTTACGATAAAAAGAAGCTAAGACAATGTATAATTACAACAATTAGGTGGTGATTCTTCTTCTTCTTTTTTCTTTTTGAAATCCAAATAGACAAAAAGCCTACAGTAGGCAAATAGCATCAACAGCAGGGCAATCAAAATAGCATCAGAAGAAGCAAAACAAGAGCAAAAACAACTTGCTTAATCTAATTGCTGGAGATGAAGTGAAAAGGTATGATCACATGGACACACGGACGCAAAGAGAGGAGAACGTATCCTAATGGAATGTACTCTAATGGGTGTTCCATAGAACAGGGACCACTGCTCCCTTATTGAGGGCAGCTGTTTGATAATCCATAACCAATCATATCTAGATCAGAGCCTCATGGATGGATATTAATGGCAAGAGAATGTGTGCTTCCTGAAATAGGAGCAGAATGTGCAGTATTTCAGCAGCATCACAATACACCAGGTGTGCCATCTATGGGGCCTGTTGTGCCCTTCCTCTGCAGCAAAGCAAGGCATAGGTCTTGGGAGAGAGGTGGTGGCCTGGAGAGAGTCCCAAGGGCCAGACAGAGAGACTGAGAGGGCCACATTTCACTCACAGACCCAAGGTTCCCCATGTCTGACAGCCCAGCCAGATGCCTCCCAGGACCCTCAAGGTAATAGCCCTCTTCCACTCTTGCTCGGTGCCAATTGGCATCCAGTGGCAATCTGCTTCTGTACATAGAGATTCCATAAAAAGGCATCATGATGAATCACCACCCAGGGAGGATCCATGTGTGAGCTTACATTCGAACCCGTGTGCCCCAGTCCATATCATCCTCAACCAGGGCTGCAGTCCTACTTAGGATGAAATCCACATGGACTCGGTAGGACTTTGCACCCAAGTAAATGGGCGTAGGATCGGGCTGCCATTGTGAAGATGCAGCTTGTGAAAGGCTTCATAGCAAAGCCACAAGTCTAGATTTCCCAATCAGCACTCTGGACAGCGACCCTCCCCAAAAGTGTGTGTGTGTGTGTGTGTGTGTGTGTGTGTGTGTGTGTGTGTGCAAAGTACAGAATCCATTGGACCTTGGGATTTCTTTCAAGGGGTGAAAAGAATTAATGATGGGTAAAATGGCAGTAGTAGGTCCTTGACATCTAAATAAACTGACTCATTCTAAGAGCTGCCCTTCATGCTGCCTTCCACCCACTCAACGACAGCCCAGTCAACGACAGATTTATTAGAGCCCGGCTCATTGGTTTTTATAAGGAAAAATGTCCTTCCCTGTGTACACGTGGCAGCAAAGTCCCATCCTTTTGTCAGAGGGGTCGACTGTGTGGGTTAGAATGAATGAGCCATGCTCGCAAATGAGTGATCACAACCCTAACCTCTCACAAGTGGTTCTGAATCACAGCAAACTGAATGAAAAATGGCCTGGATTTGCTCTCCATTCCTTCCATTCCCAGACAATGTGCTCAGAACCTGTTGCCCATCTTGGCATGCAGAATCAAGGCAGCAAAGATTTGCGAGAGCAAGCGTGTTTAAACATATCTAAGTTCCCCATCTTGGAGTCACTGGCCTCTGACACCTTGCAACAACACAATTTGGGGAGCCTCATCAGGGCCATTTCACACATTACAAAAGGTGGATCTGGTTTTGCCACCAAGCGTACCCTCAACACAGAGCTGCAGTCAGTTGGGACTCCTTGATTATATGTGTTTTCAAACTCTCCCCCCACTCCACATTCACAGTTTATAGTTTTACTTTTAGCGTTATGCTTATAATCACTTCAGCGTATTCTTCTCAAAAGTCTAATGTGTGAAGTGACCCCAAGGAACCCTCTGAAGTGTAAATCTGAAGTGTAATGAGCTTGAGTACTGTATTGGTCTCGATTGCAAAGGTTTGGCTTAGACTGGCTTTAAAAGAATCAAATGCCATTTGGGGAGATCTCCAACCTTGCAAAACACTGGTGAGTATTTTCTATTCAATTTCCTGTCAAACACAGAATGTTTGACACATTTGCGGATTCAGTTTGGGGTTGGGTAAATCTGTCAGTTATGGTTACACTCAGTTTCTCATTTTTCCAATTGTAAATTCAGTTCTCAACATTTCCACGTGATTTTGCAGATTTTTTAAAAAAGTCCTCATGAAAAATCATGAGCATTTTAGTCAAATTTCTCCTAGCACACACATTTTTGTATACAACGTTGTGTACACATAGCAGTCTCCCCTAGAATGTATTATTATTACTATTACTATTATGTTTTTATTTTGTATGCTCTTTTCACAAATCTATGCTTTTTTATCCACATTTAACCACAGTTTGTGCATTTTTGCACACATTCCTCAGCTAGGGAATTGCATTGCAAAATTCAGAAAAGGGGCAAATTTTGAAGAATGGATGGCTGTGTTACAGGTTGCATATTGTTTCAGAAAGTGCAAATTAGGGAGATTTGACTTTAAATGTGAACTGAATTGAATTACCCCCCCCCTTTGGGAATTCCCTTTGGGATTCTCTGTATAGTTTGTTGCACTCCTACGCCCAATGTCATTCATGCTGATTAGAGTGTGGTGCTGATAACAACAAGGTTGCAGGTTCAATCCCTGTATAGAACAATTGCATATTCCTGCATTGCAAGGGGTGGGACTAGATGATCCTCAGGGTCCCTTCCAACTCTTTCAAACAGGTTTCAAACAGGTTAAATTTGCAGGGTTTTGCAGAAGAGGACAGTATACCTTACACCAGTATTTTGTGGATATTTATGTCTGTCCTGAGTCTCTGTCTCTGAGTCTGTGTTGGATTTCAGATTTTATTGTGATCTGCTTTTTTTTTTGGTATGGTTTGATATGTAGCTGCATTGTTCTGCTTTTTTGTGCACCGCCTCAAGCCGTTGGATCGGAGACAATTTTTTTTAAAAAAATAATCCAATTAAAAAACACAAAATAATAGAACGATAGTTTTGCCAGCCTTCTGAAAAAGACAGGGATGTAAAAATGTTAGCAGTGCTGCGCTCCAAACCTTTGCAAAAGGAAAAAAAAAAAAGGGGGGGGGAATTACAGTCTCAGCCTAGTAATAGATTCTCTGAAAAAAACACTGGTTTTCTTTCTTTCTGCTCCTAAGGCAAATCTTTGGAAGAGGCATTGCCTCCTGGGAACCTGCAGGCTCTTATTAAGCACAAGTTTAGAGATCTGCTAAGTATGGGCTGTGATTCTCAGTGTAAAATGGCCATAAAACAAGTTGAACTGACCCCAGGAGATTCTCCCTTGGAATGGAAAGAATATTGGAAATGGCCTTCTGCTGCGTCAGGGCATTGGTCCATCTGGTTCAGTGATGTCCCCACTGACTGGCAGCAGCACTCTAGAGTTTCATAGAATCACAAAACCATATGGGACCAGCTAGTCCAACCTTCTGCATTGCAGAAGGAATATGCAGTTGTTCCATATGGGGATCGAACCTGCAACCTTGGTGCTATCAGCACCACATTCTAACCAACCAGGTCTTTCCCCCAGCCTTACCTAGAAATGCCAGGAACCGAATCTGGGACCTTTTGCATGAAAGCTGGAAGCTACAGCCTTCTGTCAGAAAAGTGGGTTCAAGTTGCATCCCTGAGCACACAGCTAAGGCAGTAATGGGAGCCTGGGCATTCTCCATCAACCAAAAGCCTTGCTTGAAGGACACTACAAAGTCACTTTACCAGTTGCCAACAATTGGTAATTCGGGATGCCCAAGCCTCTAAACCGGCCACTGCAGTGGGAGACAGGCTCCATACTGCCGCTTCTTCCCTAACCCTAGTCCTGTCACCTGTCTTCTCCTTACCTGGCTGCTACAGTAAGCAGGTCTCCACAGAAGACAAGGAGTGGGGCAGGTGCCATGGAGGTCATGGGGAGATGCATTGGAGGTGCTGCACTGGGAGACCAAAAAGGATCTTCTGAAATCCAGTCACAGGTCAGCATCTTTATACTCGCACTTAGGGAAGGGCTCATTGGTCAGTTTCAGTTTCTCTCCATTTCTCTCTTGTCCAGTCTTGAGTTCCATTCCCCTCATCTCCATATCAATTTGCAAAAAAACACACCACCTCATGAAAATTTATCAGCACTGCAGATTTCTACTAATAGAGTTTTGCTTGCATTTTTGCCTAACAGTCACATTTCCCCCTTAATATAACATGTTCCTGTATATTATTTTCACTAATATATACATTTTAATGCACGTTTCCCCAATCTATGCATTTTTGTACACATTAGTTGACTGAAAAACCGCAGTGCAAAATTAGAAGTGTTTTATTTATTCATTTTATTTCTTTATTAAATCTGTATGTGTGAAGAATAGGCATGTTTTGGTTTGTGTATTATTCCAGGAAGTGTGAATTTGGTGGGTTCATCATTAAAATTTCTCCTTTATTGCTACTTGCACTCAAAGAGTCTAACTTCTCCCTGCATTCTTTAAAGTTTGTTAAAGCTCATTATTTTAATTATGGCAAGCAGAGACAGAGGTTAGAGGCAGAGAAGTGGTGCCTGTATTTTATTGGGATGGGTAGGATATTTCCCAGTAGTGATGTATGGAAGTGAGAACTGGACCATAAAGAAAGCTGATCGCCGAAGAATTGATGCTTTTGAAATATGGTGCTGGAGGTGAGACTCTTGAGAGTCCCATGGACTGCAAGAAGATCAAACCTATCCATTCTGAAGGAAATCAGCCCTGAGTGCTCACTGGAAGGACAGATCGTGAAGCCGAGGCTCCAATACTTTGGCCACCTCATGAGAAGAGAAGACTCCGTGGAAAAGACCCTGATGTTGGGAAAGATTGAGGGCACTAGGAGAAGGGGACGACAGAGGACGAGATGGTTGGACAGTATTCTCGAAGCTACAAACATGAGTTTCACCAAACTGCGGGAGGCAGTGGAGGACAGGAGTGCCTGGCGTGCTATGGTCCATGGGGTCACGAAGAGTCGGACACGACTAAACGACTAAACAACAACAGGATATTTCCTTATTAATATTTACTAGATGAGCATTTTATGTAGCATGTATTTCTCATTGTTTTAATTTTTCCTGGTTTTAAATTGCTTTTATTTGTTAAATGCAATAAAATGCATGCATACATATAAATAATCTACATGAATTGCATACTCAGAAACCTACTTCCTAATAAGGGTCACTCTTGGTGAAAGTTGTAATGGTTTTTGCATTGATCGTGACGGTATGTGTTACAATGCATATTTCCAATGCCAAAAAACATCTCTATCTATTCACAGACATGTGTGCATGTGCACACACACACACACACACACATATATATATGCGATTTAGTATAAACATACACACACTATATATGCTGATTAATAATCAACACTTTCTGCTCAAATCCCTACCCCTAGTAAAGATGACAGTTTGACAGACTTCACAAAAACAATAAAGTGTCTCAGAGCTTAGAAATAAAAATAACCAATAAATACATCATGACATCTTCAGATAAAATGTGACAGAAAAAATGTACTTATTTCAGTGAAACAGCCAGAATGATATGGATTATAACTCTTTGTATCGCAGTCAAAAGAATATCAGATACGAACAGTATAATTTATTATGATAGTAAAAACTGATTGGAAAACCAGTTAGGTGGAGGAGGAACTCATTTTTTTTTTAAAGTGAGAAATTCAAATGATGGCTGAAATGTATCTCTGTTGTTGTTGTTGTTGTTGTTGTTGTTGTTGTTGTCAATATTCAGTGGAAGTTTTGTCATAGGAAATAGGACCCCCTGGACGGTTAAGTCCAGTCAAAGGTGAATATGGGGTTGTGGCGCTCATCTCGCTTTCAGGCCGAGGGAGCCGGCGTTTGTCCACAGGCAGCTTTCTGGGTCATGTGGCCAGCCTAACTAAACTGCTTCTGGTGCAACGGGACACCGTGACGGAAACCAGAGCGCACGGAAACGTCATTTACCTTCCCGCAACAGCAGTACCTATTTATCTACTTGCACTGGTATGCTTTTGAACTGCTAGGTTGGGAGGAGCCAGGACAGAGAAACAGGAGCTCACCCCGTCGCAGGGATTTGAACCACTGACCTTATGATCTGCAAGCCCAAGAGGCTCAGGGGTTTAGACCACAGTGCCACCCACATCCCTCATTGTCATAAGAAAGTGAATGGGGGGGGGGTTACAAGCAAGTAAGAGCAGGTATGGGTACCTTGATGTTTGTATGGCAAATGACAAGATCATGGTGTGCGACTGTAATCTGCATATCAGCTTTGGGGAAACTCTCTTCCTGACCCCCATGGCTGCTATTACAGTTTTGCAATTTCCCCCTTCGCTTCCACAGTCAGGAAAACTTCAAAGGTGACTTCAGTTTGGAAGTCCTTCATTTATGCAGAATTTATATATTCTGCACACATTTATTCTCTCCCGTATAACAGATGAAGCTGTGGGCTAATCAAACACTAAAAGCTATAAAGTGTAGCTGTTTTTTCCTCTTTTTTCCCACCTGACATTGTGTAATGTTGCCTATCACCGCCAATGCCAAGAGCCAGCATCTGCTTGTGTCATTCCTCTCCAATTTCTTGTGCAGCTTGAAGGAGACCCTGTGCTCTTGTCACCAGGAAAACACCTGTCCCATGGGTCCTTGTCACCACATTCTTCCCAAATAACCTTTCCTTCCTCCTTTCTATAACCTTTTATTTACACAGAAAAGGTGCACAATTGGGCATTCAGGGGTTCTGTCACATAAGTAATGTGAGGGCCTCTCCTCATGCTGTTGGCTTGGGGCCCTCACAGTCAACTAGTTATGTGCTGGGGGCCCATAAAAGCAGCCATTGTTTCTTCCTGAATAGGGTGGCCAATATTTCTTATGCCACATTCCCTTTGTGGATAATGGAAGGGACAGTGCATGCTGGACCAAAGCTAGCAGTGAGTGGAGCCAGTCAAAAGTGATCAGGGACACCCAACTTCTCCCATGCCAGCCTTCCCCATTGCGCTCTCTTTCTCTCTCTCTCCCCCCCCCCTCAGCACATACATGTACAGCAGTTCTCCAGTGGTCCCGAGCCGAGAAATTGGATGCAATTAAGTGCCTGTGAGTTGTTCAGTGTAAGATCAGCAGTGCCCTCCACCAAACCAACAAATAAAAGCACAAAGAATGGCTTGTTGATAATAAAGAAAAATACTATTTGAATTAGAAAATGGGCTGTTGGCTCGGGCAGGAAGGGAAAACCTTGTCAGCCTGGCTAATAAACTTCAGTCACAGCGGTGACCTGCTGAGAGGCTCAACAAACCACAGATGTCTTATGTCTTTTAAATGACATTTGTACAAGCTGCTAGCTGGACATTAGTGGGAAATGGTTGGGTTGACCTGAATGGATGTTTAAGAAGATGCAGAAGAGGATGTGCAAGGCTTGAAAGCAACACTGGAGAAGGACACTTCTGGGAAAATACTGCGACCCCTTTAATCATGTGATCTAACTCCGTGTTGTGGCCCTCCAGATATTGTTGGACTCCAACTCTCATCAGCCCCAGCCAGTGTGGCCCATGGTCATGTATGATGGGAGTTGTAGTCCAGGAACTTTGGAAGACCCATAGGTTTTTCCACCCCTGATCTAATTGCATAGTTGATACAGACATGCAGACATCTCCCTTTTTAATCGGATGGATGTGTCTGAATGGATTCACACACACTCATGCATCACCTGGGATCTCATCACTTGATGTCACTCGGAAGCTCGCGGCCAAATGGGTGAGCTACTTCTGTTGGAAAGTACCATGTTCAATTAGTTAAACTTGCATCGAAGGGATGTGAGAGTTCGTCTGCGGAATGTGATGCACCTGTGAATCAGGCCACAGATACAGAGGCTGAGGTAACCCCCGCTTTCTGGGACTACTAGCTGCATGCAATAAATCGTAACCTGAGCTGGATCTGGCCTTTAAAAAAAAGTCCGTGTGTTCTCCTTTCCAATTGATCCAATTAGTATACTGAGAACCTTGAGCAGCTACTATTCAGTGCTCTTTACCAGTTAAACATACATTTGCTTTTGGAAACGATACAGCATGTACCCGGAGTGAAAGCTTTATGGAAATATTTGCTTAACAAACTATAGCAGGCACAACTGATGTGAGGGATTGGTATTCTTAATGCCAAGTTTCTCTTGCAGAGCCTCACCACTCAGACACCTCTGCAGTGCACCAATGCACAAAATTCACACAGTGAAGCTAACCAAACTGAAGCTAGAAAGTGAACAGAGCAGATATCCTCCAAGCCCTGAATTCTACAGTCATTGACTAGTGCAGACCCTCCAAGTGTCCCTATTTTCCAGGGACAGCCCTAGATTTACAGAAGCCGTCCCAGTTTTTGATTGGATCCTGGAATGTCCTGCTTTTCCTTAGGACATCCCTATTTCCATTTGAGAAATGTTGGAGGGTATGCTAAGGCCACTTTGCAAGGAAAGTGGAAGAGAAAGACTCTACTTTCTGGATCCTTCTAGGGGGCAGTTGCAATCCAAAAAACTGGATTGAAAGCAGTCCTTATTAGTGCAAGTGATAATGGCTTGATGGCCATTCGCAAAATGAGAACCGGATTTCGGCTTAGCATGTCATCTGAAGCTGGGATTGTGGTTAAGGTCTCTTCTTCTTAACCAGAACCTGCAACCATAGGAAACGGTTACAGACTTTGTTTTGCATGGACAGGCGGAGTCCCCCAAACCCCCAGGCGACCCCCTGAGCGGAATAATGACGCAAGACAACGTGCTATGGGATTCAAATTGGCCACAACTTTATTAAGATTCAGATGTAGGGAGACCTTGGCTCAGGCATTGGGCGTTATCTTCCCCAGTCCCCAGCCGGGGTTCTGGGAGGCTTCGGGGTTATCCACATTTATGGGGGTTGGGGCTGGCTCTGGAGAACATATGTTCAAGCAGAGAGAGCCCGCCCCCTGTTGGCTGCTGCTGGAAGGGGGAAGCGATGACACCTATTGGTATGGTCAACGTTTTCCCCAATACCCCGATCTTGTCGCTGCAAGGGGGTGAGGTCTCCGCCTCATGCCCCTCCCTCTAGGAAAATCGCCAAAGAATTCTGCCCAATGCCTGAACCCGCCAAAGTTGTGATGTATTACTACAGGAAAGGCAAAACCTACCAATGCAGGAAAATTCCTTTCCGGCCCTTCATGTAGCAGTGCCTATGTACCTGTGAAAAAAGGTTAACCTGAAAAAGAAACTTGAATGAGGGTGTGGAGGGTGGGAGAAGCTCTGGAGCCAACTGGTGCTTGGAGGTAAGATTCAAATTCTATTGTGTGAGCTGGAAAGTCCCTCCCCTTACCTGGCCATCCCCTTGCAACACCTCCCCAGGCAGGATTGGACGCTAGGCTGGGGTAGGCGGAGACCCCTGGCATCCTACCTGGGAAGGTGGTGCCAACCCCAAACTACCAGGGAGTCGCCTTATGGGATCAGGGGGTTGTGCACGACCACGCAAAGCTCGCCCACCATTTGATGTGTGGAGCGGTCATTTCCATCTGTGTCACCATCCCGGGCTAATAATTGAAATTACATGAACAGTAATCCTGAGGCCCATTGCTATAACTTTCAAGCCAATTAGAGCTCTTTATTCTGGAAACATAGCCAGTGGGTTGTTGTTTTTCGGGTGGTGGGCGATGTTGTGCAGGGGGAAGTAAGCAAATAGCCCATATGAAATGAACAGGCTGTTGAAAAGTTAGTTTTTAATTATTTAAAAATTGTTATTAATTTTTCAGCATGCAAACAATAATACAAACTCCCCTGCCAGTCACCTCATAAAATTAATAATCAAGATACAAATACTATATATTAAGGCATGCAATATAAAAGCAAACAATGTTAAGAGGTAATGAGAAAAGGAGGGGAAATACACAGAAAACTGAGCAGAGGGAAGCAGTCCAGTGCGGTTGAGAATTCATTGCTTAAGAATCACGCGGCGTATTTTTCACGTCTCGATTGCAACCATCATGGCCGCCTGGTTATAAGGCACCAGAATAAAGTGCCTGGAGTTGCCACTTACACACAATTCAGAAAATGTCGTGGAAGAACCATGCCTAAGACCCTGTGATAGTGGTTTAATGGCGAAGTAATTAAGCCCAGATGTATCACGGTGTGTTTGCCCTGCATCAACCTCCCTGTCTCCTCTCTCCTCCCTCTCTGTAACCAGCAGGGACTTACTAGTGGCTCAGTCCCACCTGGCAAACTACTTCTGACTAGAGAAAGCTACTTTGAAGGACGAAATGGAGAACTAAGTGCTCCTCCACAGAGTGGTGGTGTCAGGGCAGGGCACTGGGGACAAAACCCAGGGCCCCACTCAACCGAAAGAGCAGGGGGGGCCCCATTGCACATTATTATTTTTTATAGTTCTATTTTTATTTATTTTTTGTATTTTGCATGAACATAGTTTTTATTTGATTTTACAAGTATAAAATTATAAAAATAACATAACACATACCCACAATTAAGAGATTCCTCCGAATCTCTGGACTTCGCACCTTCCCCTTCATGGGTTCTGTTATTAAATCATTTCTACTGCATTTTTTTCTGTATATGTGTGTGTATATGTGTTTGTATATGTGTGTGTGTGTGTGTGTGTATGTGTGTGTCGTGTTTCTCCAAAAATAAGACACCCTCTTATATTTATTTTTCCTAAAAAAAAAAAAAACACGGCGGCTTATTTTCAGGGGATGTCTTTTTTTCCCTCCTCCTCCTGCCGCAGCTGGCATTGCTGCTGTGCCTTTCACTATGTCTTTTTTTCGGGGTATGGCTTATATTCCTTGAATGCTTAAAAATCCTGCTATGGCTTATTTTATGGCTACGTCTTATTTTTGGAGAAACAGGATATATACATACACACACACACACACACACACACACACACACACACACACACACACATTATCTCCATAATACCCATTACATTTCAAGTGTTATTGCAATCCTGCTAATGTTTTCACCTGTTTACAGTGGTCTCCAAAAGAAATTATAAAATTTTCCCATTCCTTATTAAAGTTTTGGTCTTGGTTCCTGAGCTTTCTGGTCAATTTTGCCATTTTGGCATAGTCCAACAGTTTAATTTGCCATTCGTCTCTGGTAGGGACTTTATCTTCTTTCCATCTGGCCCCATTGCACATCAAGCAGGCTCCCATAAAATAGGAGTGGAGAAACTCACTATTTGGCTCATGGGATACTCCTCAGGCCACACTCCTCACCCCAAGTATTTTTGCCTCGCTGGCATGTCTCCTTGAACTCTGATAATAACCCTTGCTTGCAGGAATAGAGAGGGTTTGCGTGTGTCAAAACCAGCCTGCCGGCAGTAAGGTAGAATGTACATTTGTGTTCTGCCTGCTTTTACCTCAGACCCCACCCGTTACTGGTATGTGGCTCTTCAAAAATTGCCTAGAAAAGAAAGCAGCCCTCAGTAGGACAAAAGGTTCCTCACCCCTTCTGTAAACCCGTTAAAGTCAGAGTTTGAAACTAACTACATCAGGGGTCGACAAGGTTAATCTTGCCTGGGCTGGATCGGTCCCGCAGAGATCCCTCCATGGGCCAGATCACGCGTGAGCACACCTGCGATTTTTGGCATCTGTGCATGCGTAGATGCTATTTCCGGTGCCGCAGAAGCGAGTCCCCGCGCCACGCTGTGCCGGTTTAGCACAGTGCAGGAGCGGGAGGCTCGGTTCGGGGGCGGCTTGTGGGCAGGTCAAACTACCTCCACGGGCCGCTTCCAGCCCATGGGCCTTAGGTTGGTGACCCCTGAACCACACCACTACTGCTACACAGGGCTTTTTTCAGATGGAACTCACTGGAACTCAGTTCTGGCACCTCTCAGGTAGGCGGCATTGCCATTCTAAGAGCGAGTTCTTCGTGGTAAGTTCCAGCACCTCTTTTTCTAGAAAAAACACACATAAACACACACATTTGAAGCACATCATACACCCTCAAGAATCCTGGGAACTGTAGTTTAAGGGTGCTGGGAACTGAAGCTCTAGGGGAGCTTAGCTGCCAAGTATCCCATTTTTCGTGGGAAACCCCCAGATTTTTAATCCGTTTCCCGCTGTTCTCCCCAATGGAGAAAAATCCCGGAAATCCCCAGGATTTCCTACCTGCCCGGGAGCCTCCATTTTGGGTGCCACTCTTCCCATGTGTGGGCACCAAAAATAGGGCAGAGCGGCACTGGAAGTCCCTTCTACGCGTGCCCGGTGGCCATCTTGGTGGTGGCTGCAAGACAGTGGCCATCATCAAGATGGCCACTGGGCATGTGCAAAAGCGACTTCCGGTGCTGCTCTGCCCTATTTCCGGTGCCCACACATGGGAAGAGCAGTCCGGAAGTTGCTTCTATGCAATTTCCGGTGCCGCATCCTGCTCATGGATCTTTCCTGTCACGTCAGCTTTGGCCCTCAGAGTCTTATTACCTGCTTTTTGAAGGAGCAAAAATCCTACCACGAAGAACTAAATTTATAGCTAACCTACAGGGAGCTAAATCTATAGTTGGTTTTTAAAACTTACCTTAAGGTTTACCCTTGGCTTAGCTTTCAGGATTGTAAATGAGTTAAGGCAGTGGCACTTAAATACTCTCTCAGGAGACAAAAGAGGCAGAGCACAGCTAGTTGAGCAGCCTTTGTTATGAATGAAAGCCATGGCTGGGTTTTATTTTGCCCAGGTAACCAATGCCCCATTTCCAATTAGTAGTACAGCTTCATTTCCCTATCAACATGAGGCCTTTATGGCGAAATATGAGCACGGGGATCAGATGGAAATTATCTTCAGGCAGGATCAATAAGGACACCATAAAGCAGAATGCATTACTTTTTCTCTGCTGCTGTAGTGCTTTCCCTTGAAAACGTCTTCACAGGCTGCTGGGATTCTGATCAAGTTAGTTCTTACTACAGCTTTGTATTTAATCATTAGCCTGGTAGTCATCGGTGACCAGAAACCACTTACAAACCAGTGTTCAGGCTGGTAGAGGATGGGTGGAGCATTGAAATAAAATGGGCTGCTAGAGGAGGATCCCCCGCTCTGCCCCATATGCAGATTTCCAAATCCCCCCCCCCAACACTTACTAGATACCTACGGTACTAGCGGATTTTAATCCAGAGTGCACTAAGAATGTAGCTAAATTCTGTTACTACGCGTCAAGACTAAGACACGCCGTGACATCAATCAGTAACAATGATAAAGCCGCCTATTAATTCTCAGCGGATAATAGTTAAAGGGAACTATCCCTCATTAAATTTTAACCCAATTTTAATTTAAAATAGGATGATGAAACAGTATTGTTCAAAGATGATATTCAAGAATTATCTATTTTATGTATTATTGGTTTTTTTTTTTTTGCTGGTCTATGACCATAATAAAGATATTATTATTATTATTAAATCCCCCCCAAATCATACCATATATTTGGATGAGCTCAGACAGCCACCTGGACCTCTTTGGCCTCTCAGGGTCAAACATCTCTCCCTACTCTCCAACAGTGTTTTGTATTTAGGTTTTGTATTTAGCCTCTACTAAATGCAGTTCTTATGTTAAATGCAGCTGGGAGCGTGGGAAGAGTGAAGGTTTGCTTGATCTAACACATGCGGCCATTTCTGTGCTCAATATCCTGCATGCATACACTTTTACTGTCTGCTTTTGGGCTTCCCCTCATGTCTAATTTATGACCACAAGACAAAGAAGACAGCGATCCAGGTAACAGTCTCTGGCATGTGTAGCCTTTTCAGACAGCTGACTTCTCCAAAAGTGCTCACCTGCTTCTGTTACCTTTGCACCAGGGGAGCAGGAAAGAGTGAGTGGCCTTTAAAGATTCGAAAATACTGCTGAAGGGGGAGAAAAACATTTCAGTAGTTAAGATATTCAATCTTAGACAGTTTCTAAAGACTTATATAGATTGTATTGTGCACCTGTTCATCACACACACACACACAAAATCTGAGAGGGCAAATCCTGGAGGTGTCATGCTGCCAAATGCAGAGTATATTCGCATTTTTAGAAGTGGACAAAATTATTAGGGTTCATCAAGATGCAAGTCAGAGCTGGCCCTATTAGGCAGGCTGGGGTAGTCACTTCAGGTAGCTGGTTTGGGGTATCATGAAAAGCCAGCCTGGTAGTCAGGAAGGTATTGCCAGTGGTTCTTCTACTTGGTAGTAGCCAGCAGAAAACCCCCAAATGGGGTGGAGGTGGAATGCTTGTAGTTTTGGATTGACTGGTCCTGTGAAAAATGAACCCAAACCCATCCCATTCTGCACCCTGGCAGCAGATGCCCCATTCCACTCCACCGTCTGCTCCCAGCCAGGATTTAGGATTGCTCTGTAAGTGGGTAAAGTGATCCCAGTTTGAAACACTGTAGGGAGGAAGGGGAAAGAGGCTTGGAAATGGAGCTGAGGTTTCATGAGACCTCTCCCCGCTTTGGAGAATCAGAATTCTACTTTACGCTTTTATTCCACTTTATGATGTATTGATTATTGTAATTATGCCCTTTTGAATCTTCCAAAATCATATTAGATTCAATTACAGCAAGTGCAAATGCTATTACAATATAGGTTCTGGACGTGCTAGAAAACTGAAATGAGATTATTTTCAGAGAGCCACCTGTGCTTTCCAGTAAGACATTTTGTACAAGCTGCATTTATGTTTTCCTCCTCCTCCTCCTGGTTGTCCCACTCTGATGTCTTTTTGAAACGGGTGCCAAGAGGGCCTGCAGTTCCAGGGCAAGATGATCCGCTTTCAAAAAGATTGGAGTAGCAGGTATTCTGTTCTCTAGACCAGCCTTTCAATCTGCCTTTCAGTGCTTTGGGAAATGCATCCACACAAATCCTATTAGCCGAAGCCTAGTTATCTTCATGTGTAATCAGGGTGCATCCCTCATATAGACCAGCCCTGCACTCACAAAAGGTGCTGAGACAGGTCAGTGGCAGAGCACATGCCTTTTGTACAAAAGATCCCAAATGCAAATGGTATTTCCAGGTAGAGCTGAGAAAAGATGCCTGTTCGGGTGCATTTAGATCTAAGGATTGTTTTGCTAATTTTCCTGGTTACAATGCTAGTACTTCTGTCCTAGTTTCCAATGTTCATTTTATGGTATAGTACCTGTGTGATGGGAATGTATTTTTTTAAAAAGCTTTCCTTTTTGCCAGGATCACAAATATTTGTAAATAATTTGGATTTAGGGTGGGTGGGATGTTAGTGATGTGACATAAATGGGCCAATAGGCAGCCACCACATTTGACTTTACTTAGTCAATCTAAAAACTTATATACACACACAAAACCTGGGGCTTCCCCACAAAATTTGAAACAGGGCAGAAAAAGGAACATGTTTTCAGGGTCACTTTCAACTCCCCACCACCAAGCACACTTAAAATGTTACATGTTTTGTCACCCAAATAATTGGTCTGATCCATGGTTTCTAGGAGGCATTTTCAGCCTATATTGAGACCAGACCTTTTGTACATGCTAGCAAATGGTAATTCACCGGAATGGATATAGAAATAGAGCGTGGTTTCCTTTCCAAATGTCAAAAAATATTCATAGATTTGGAAAAAACAAAACAAAACAAAACATGAAACCCTGTTCTGCATTTAGCCAGCTTTGTGGATTCACTGTGCGCTGTTACGCTAATACCAGTAGCTGAGATTTCTGCACACAAATAAATAAACTTATGTGGCAAGCTCATTAGTGCTTTGCTGCTGCATTCTACTTGGCTGAGTTTCGGCTTCCTGATTTAGGGTACTGTGACACTTAGCAGCATGCTGGGTTTTTCTGAGCAGGTGGCTGGGCCAGAATAGCACAGGAGTGAGCTGTTAGCTGAAATAATAGCGAGCAAAATATAATCTCTCCTCCAAAAGCAGGTCGCTCCCATGTGGATTCTATTCTAAATACAATGTAGTGCAAGTGTTCTTTTCCGTGTAGGCTAGAGGAAGAGGAAGCCTCCTCGCATCAAGATGTGATCACAGCCAGACAAAGAGACAGATTCGCCCATGGCAGTGCCACACTGGAGAACTCATTTGTGTGTCTTGCCTGCTCAGGGAATCTCATAACAAATCAGTCCAAAAGCCCCCCCCCCTCTGTCCAGCACTGAGACCATCCCTCCCTCCCCTGTGTGTGTACGTACCTGAGCTCTGCTCCTTGTAAAGTCATGCTTTCTGTACTTAGCAGTGCTTCTAAATGCACTTGGAGAGATACAGATCTCCAAAAAGATGTTTCATTTTAAATCCGTAATCCCCCCCCTGTCTCAAGCCATTATCTGGAAACAATAAATAATAATCGAAACAAAAGAGAGGAACTGGAACTATATTTAGAGAATCTTTTTTAAATTTGAAGGGTTTTTTTTGGGGGGGGGAAGCAGGGAAACAGTTATATTATCCCTTTGGGTAGCACATAACTTACCAGGAAGAAAAGAGGCATCTAATAACTAAATTAAATTATGTCCCTGTTGTTACAGTCTTGGGCCTCTGTGGAATTACTGGATATCCATTCCTTCAACACTTGAGGAAAACTGCTAAAATTCTCCAAGCTATGAAGCTCCAAAAAGGCAGAGCTGTGAAGCTCTTAAAAAGGATCTTTGTAGAAGAACTGGCTCTTGTTGACTAATGGATCTGGCAGATAATAGTCTTCGTTTACTATTCATTGGAATCAGCAGAGTGGGCAGATTAGATTGGAAATTTTTTTGCATGTGTGGGGCGTTTCTGCTTAAAAAAACACCCTTAAAAATAAAATTAAAAAGCCCATAAGAAGGGTGCCCATGAGGCCATTTCCCCCAAACCACACTCACCTGGCTCCACCCCTCACATCATTTGTGTCATTGTGTGGGAGACAGGTAAAGGTGTGGCTTCACTGTGTAGTGCATTTCTAAGCAGTTCCCAGAGAAATCACTTGGGAACACACTTCAAAGCCACGGTTGCCCACCTGACATCCTTATGAAGTCAGGAGTTTGGCACCCATCTGCCAAACTTGGCCTGCAGGGCTTGTGAAAATAAAGATCTCAGTCTACCAGGCTGAGAAAGTTCCTGAACCCTGGTCTATAACTACTGTCAAGTGGTTAAACCAGTAACCTACTGGCTGGCTAAATGGCAAGTTTTGTAGGCCTGCCATTTGCCTTCCAGAACAAAGTTGTCTGGGTGTTTTTTTTAAAGCTTTCTTTAAACTATGCTTTTTATTTATTTAAGGAACCCATCAGTTGATGAAAAATGTGGCATGCACTTAGTGCAACTCAACCTTATTCCATGCTCTAGTCGCAGATTTCATGAGTGCCTGTTTTAGGAAATGTTATCTTTATCAACCATATTTTCCTTTACAAACTTAGGCTTTGAATTTAGAGAGTTCCCAACTGGCTGCATCTTTGGCAGCCCAACGGTTAATGCTCTGCGTATATGATACATAATGTACTGAAAGAAATTGCTTCTATGCTGGGAAAAATATTATCGGCATGAATTAATATTTCCAAATCAATAACAAGTTTCCTTTTTAAAAGAAAAACAAAGCAATTGGCAAGACCTTTACATGAACACGCTGATGGGCCAGACCCATTAGAGAACTGCCAATACTTGGAGAAAGTTTCTAATGAAAGGCAATTTGGTATGATGCTAAGTTGTAGCATTTCTTTATGAAGATTCCGAAAAGGACTTTAGTTAAAATGACCATTAGTTATCCATCATGCAGAACCTAAGGATCATATGTTTAGCTAAATGTTTAGCTAAACTCACTCTACCCCAATAACTTGGGTGGGTTAAAAATAAACTGGGATTGACCCTGCAAGCTTCAATTGACTTGCCAGCATCTCCTATAGCAATGGTCTTCAGTTGATGGGTTGGGTGGGTCATGGCCTGATCCAAGCTGAGTTGCAACAGCAGCACTACCACCATGCAAATATATGGTAAAAGATTGAGAAGTGCTTCCCCAAATTTATGTTTGGGTCAAAGGTGAGTCCTGCGCCTGAAAAAGTCGAAGACTACGGTCCAATGGTACCCATGACATCCTCTCTAAAATCCACAGTGCACAAGAGTCTGTTTGCTTTTCCTGTTCAGTTCCTGTTTGCACTAGCTCAGACTCTCCTACACTGAACATACCCACTTAAACATGCTCACATTTCCTTGGGTGCCTGGATTGGACTCTTCCATCCATTCAGAATAGATGAGCAGCACAAGGAGCTTCTCTCTGTCAGCGAGTGTGCTGGTGGCTGATGTAGGAGCCTCTCCCAGCTGATGGGGACATTCCTATACCATTTCAGATGTGGCAGCCATTATGCCACAACCCGAAATAAACTATTTTGTGTTATGCCATCCCTCCATGGAAGACCTTTTCGTTACCATCCCTCCATGGAAGACCTTTTCATTACTGGCGCCCACAGCACTTTCTCAAAATTCCTAATGTGCCCAGCAGCCCCCAAAAGTTGATGACCCCTGCTTTATTAAGCAGATCAATCATTCAGTAGATCAATCAATCACTTAATCAAAACTTTAGGCAACTCATGGATGAGAACCAATATTGATCGATTGATTTTCAGTCATTTCTATACCACTCACCACCATACAGTCACAGGGCAGTGTACAACATAGCAAAGCACACCAAACAGATATTTCTAAAACAAATTTAAACATCGATGCAAAATGTTTGTCAGCAGAAACTAAAACAACAGAAAAAAAGAGAATAAAACAGCAATGGGTACCATGCAAATGGATCTCAGTGAATTGCACCTCCTGATCTCCAAGGGCTTAGAGGAAGAGGCATGTCTTCACCTCCTTCCCGAGAGAGCATAACGTTGAGGAGAGATTTGCTTCAGTGGGGAGTTTGTTCCAGAGTTTGGGAACTGCCACTAAATCTGGCCAGTGCCAAACCTCAGCAAGGTCATGCATGTGTTGGAGCACAGAGATAAGCAAACAGCCCACTGCGTCAACAGTGCTGTCAATCTCACTTTGCAGGAGAAACCTGGAAAAGGATCAAATCAGACCTGATTGATGTGGCGAGTGGCGGCAGAGGCGAGGTTTGGTTTGTAGTCACAGCCCAGGAGATCTGATCCATGTTCCTCCTGTCAAAGCCCAAGACCAAATCTCTTCCTCCCACGGTTGGTCTGCCTGTGAGGTAGGTTGAGGGAGCCACCTTGGGCAGTGGTCAGTTCCCAGGGAGATCTTGGGCAGTGGTCAGTTTTCAGGAGCCGATGTGCAACCCAGGTAAGGGAGACTTCAACAGGGGCAGGGCAGCGACACGGTTTGGCAGCGACACGGTTTGGCACTTTCCTCCTTCGCCTCAGGGGGTGAAACGGGACAAACACTGCCCCTGCTCCCCATCTAAAGTGTGTATATGATGGGAAGGAACTGCCTGTAAGTTTTTTCCTTCCAAGGCTAATAGCAGCTTAGCTTGCCCACCTACACATCACTAAAAAAGACCACACAGCTTTGCGTGAAATGTGCATAGACTAATTTACAACACATCTCACCACAGTAGGGAAGTCTGAGACAAGGCAGCATACACACTATAAAGCACAGCCTGGGAGTCATTTTGGACTCACAGCTGTCCATGGAGGCGCAGGTCAGTTCTGCTGTCTACCAGCTCCATTTTGTACGTCGGCTGAGACCCTACCTGCCTGCACACTGTCTCGCCAGACAGTGGTTATCTCCTGCTTGGACTACTGGAATGCACTCTGTGAGGGGTTACCTTTGAAGGTGACTCAGAAACTACAACTAATCCAGCATGTGGCAGCTAGACTGGTGACTGAGAGCAGCCACCGAGCCATATAACACCAGTCCTGAACAGCCTACATTGGCTCCCAGTATGTTTCCAAGCACAATTCAAAGTGTGGGTGCTGATCTTCTGTTATGTACTGAGCTTGAAGGAGTGTCTCCACCCCATTGCTCAGCCCACACACTGAGGTCCAGCGCTGAGGGACTTCTGGCGGTTCCCTCACTGTGAGAAGTGAGGTTACAGGAAACCAGGCAGAGGGCCTTCTCGGTAGTGGCACCCGCCCCCGTGGAACGCCCTCCCACCAGATGTCAAAAAGAAAAACAACTACCAGACTTTTAGTGGACATCTGAAGGCAGCCCTTTAATGTTTAATGTTTTATTATGTTTTTGTATATGCTGGAAGCAGGACCGGATTTAGGTTTGAGGAGGCCCTAAGCTACTGAAGGTAATGGGGCCCTTTATATGTCCAGCTGTCCTTTGTCAAATTGTCACTGTTTTTTGGAACATATGCTATATGGTAATTTATGGACCTAATAGGTATCTAAAGCCATTTCACATAACAAAATATGTATTTTATCAAAGTAATTGTTGAACTGAAATACAATTAAGAAGAAGTATATTAATAGTGAAATACAATAAAGAAGAAGTATAGTAATAGTGAAATAATTATTAAGCCCTAACTTAAAATGATTTTTTATTCATAACAAACTTAATAATGCAAACACATTGGCATTTGGCAATTAACAAAAGTTCCTTTAGAAACACAATTTACAAAGACTCATAATTTTTTGGGGCGCCCCCAAGAGAGTGGGGCCCTAAGCTATAGCTTGTTTAGCTTATACATAAATCCTGCACTGGCTGGAAGCCACCCAGAGTGGCTGACGCAAACCCATTCAGATGGGCGGGGTAAAATAAAATAATAATGATTTGTTAAGGCCTCTGGGACTTGTAACTCTGTGAAGAGTGAGCTACAGTGCCCAGAATTCTTTGAGGGTGGAAATGTGCCTTGAAGAGTAAAGGTATACTGTTTAAGCAGATTGTGTGACTTCTGTGCTTGCTGAGTTTATTCTCTAAATGTTGATGGGCATCTTCAAAGTCTTGTCTGCTCTCCTTTCTGTTGTTTCTTTATGTTAAAAATTGGACTGGACAGTCTTTCAAACAGAAGACTATCCTCTGACCACACTTCAAAGTGATAACCGTCAGTTATCACATGGCCATCCTATGGCAGTTTCAAGCATGTATGTGTGTGACTATATTCGATTTAAGCTGGGGAACCAGACAAAAGAGCAAAGAGTTTGGCCCTCAACCAAATCAGCTCCCCACCACCATAGCTGCTTTAAAACCAAACAAAGAAAGCGCCCCTTAAGAGATTTCTTCTCCCACATAACTTCTTTTGTGCCAGGCATTTTGTGTGCCATGAGAATTCAAACTCTGCTCCTGCCACCTTGCACTGATCCTGGTCCACAGGTGGAAGAATCCTGAGGGTGAAGTGTGGTTTGTGCCACTTCAGACTGAAGGTGGGAGAGGGGCACATGTGTTTAAACACTTCCCTGTAAGAGGAAAGGTAGCACATCAGGGGATAATTTCTCTACTGTGCTGGTTTTCTCCTTGCAAGGAGGTGTTGTCTATTTTGCATAGGGAAACTTTCAGAAATGTGAACCTCCTCTCTACATGGTGAAGTGGTAAAGTGTGTTTTACCATCTTAGATCAGCAGGAACTCGCCTCACTTCATGTTATTCTTTTTATCTTCTCCAAAGAGACCCTGCTATCGCCTGTGTCCAGAGAGCAGGATCAAGTTTAGATAATTGCTTAAAAACTTCAGAAATCAGTAGCTAAATACCATAAATAAAGGATTCACCCATACACCATGAGGGGAGGGGGGGGGAAGAGGGACAAATGCCAAATTCTTCAATATTCTTTAGGCGTCTTGATGATAAACTGCCAAGCCGGGGAAGAGAAACTTTCTGAGTCTGCTCTAACCCAATAGTGTCTGAGCTGGGCTCCTGCAACTTGGAATCAGATTAGCTGTATCAAAGCTACAGTTTAGGCATCCAGTTATTGATTGCAGACAAATCAAAAGCAAAGATGTACAAAATGGGTACGGAACTTGGGAGAGGATCCCAAATTTCATGGTTTGTGGTTAATAAAGTTCTGCAAGAACCTGGAGCAAAATCACAGCTCCCTGATAGCACCTCATCCTGCAGTGCTGCTAAGTGGGTGCAGACCTGATTGGCCCTTTGGAGCAGGACTGGGGAACCACAGTCCCAGGGGCCAATTGTGGGTCCCTCTAGTGGGACCCAGGTGGCGCTGTGGTTAAACCACTGAGCCTAGGGCTTGCTGATCAGAAGGTCGGCGGTTCGATTCCCTGTGACGGGGTGAGCTCCCGTTGCTTGGTCCTAGCTCCTGCCAACCTAGCAGTTCGAAAGCACGTCAAAATGCAAGTAGATAAATAGGAACCGCTACAGCGGGAAGGTAAACAGCGTTTCCGTGCGCTGCTCTGGTTTGCCAGAAGCGTCTTTGTCATGCTGGCCACATGACCTGGAAGCTGTACGCCGGCTCCCTCGGCCAATAATGCGAGATGAGCACCGCAACCCCAGAGTCGGTCACGACTGGACCTAATGGTCAGGGGTCCCTTTACCTTTACCTTTACCTAGGCCCCTCAGAACTCATTCTTTTTTAAAAAAATTTAATTAATTTTTAATTCCTTTTCAGACAAACAAAAATACAACATACACAAATAAAAATACATAAACACACAAAAAACCAAAAACATAAAAATATTCTTATTTCTCTTCTATCTTTCTTTAACAGTGTTAAATGACTTCCCTTGGTCCCTTCCTTCTTTCTATGTTTCACTTTAACTCATCTTTAGCAATTTAATTTCTCACATTTCTTTCATCCTTCATATAAAATTTACCATTTTTCTTATACTTTACCATATTACCAAAAAAAACCCAACACCTAATTTCTAAACTAGATTCTACATTTATGCTGAAAGCCTATTCTTCTCCTCTTAGAATTTCAAATTTCTATATATTACAATATTTTTTCAAATAAACTGTAAACTTCTTCCAATCTTCCTCCACCGTATCTTCTTCCTGGTCACGTAGTCTCCCCGTCAGTTCTGCAAGTTCCATATAGTCCATCATCTTCATCTGCTAGTCGTCTATTGTAGGTAACTCTTGTGTCTTCCAATTCCTGGCCAGCAGTACCCTGGCAGCTGTTGTAGCATACAAAAAGAATGTTCTATCTTTTGGGGGGATTTCTCCCCCTACTTTTCCAAGTAAAAAGGCTTCTGGCTTTTTAACAAATGTGTTTTTCAACACCTTTTTCAATTCATTATAAATCTTTTCCCAGAAGTCTTTTACTTTGGGGCACGTCCACCACATGTGGTAAAAAGTTCCTTCCTTTTCTTTACATCCTCAGAACTCATTCTAGGCCATTTCCCCTCTGCAAGACACACTCCTCACCAGCCCTGATCTTCATCCTCCTTGAGTGGTGCTTTTGCCTGGCTAGAATGTCTTCTTGAACCATGATAATGCCTCTTGCTCACCTTGATACAGAGAAGTGTGTGTGTGTGTGTGTGTGTGTGTGTGTGTGTGTGTGTCCAAGCTTCTGGATTTTGCACAGCCAGAGCGTAGCCTCATGTACAGAGGTCTTCCACATTGACAAATACTTGATCCATCAAAGTAGCAATGCCAAGGCTATGAAGACTTTCATTCTAGCAATGAAGTACAGTCCCTTCTCTAGAAATACTCATTATATCACAATGTGTCATTAGCAGAAATCCTACATCTTGGGAGGAGGTATAGGATTGTGATGATAATCTCATGGCAATATCACGTCCTAAACAGCAACATTTTGCCATTTTGTTCTTAAAAAAATAAATAGATTAGAAAGAGTTTTTTTTTTTTTAAAAAAAATTATGTTTCACCTTTTTGTTCCCTAGCCTTCTTCTCTGGTTCAATTTTCAATTGTCCCCCTTAGGGCTTTTTCAAGAAAGGGCTAGGAAAGGAAGAAGAGAAGAAGAGCAGAAATACAAGACCATTGACATTTGTGAAAAATGCAACTGCTACGTAAAGGAGGAAAGGCAAGCTCAGTGCTTTGACTCAGCAGAGCATCTCTTGCAAAATAAGATGAATGAAAGGGGAGAGGCGAGAGCACTGTAGAGCTACAGATGACTTGGGGAAAGGGAAAAGAGGAGAGAGGCGGCTTTATCCTTCACGTGAGCCAAGGGCGTTTAAAAGCAATCTGGCTTTTTCAGCCAGAGGTGCAGAACTCAAATCACTTTTACATTTCTATTCGTTCAAAACAACAGAATGTTCACTATCCATTTCATTGCTTCCCATCCCTCTTGCTCTGGGTGGGAATGGAGGGGGCGGGGAGATGGTCCTCTTTGCATTATAATACGAAACTACACTTTTCTGAATTTTGCAGTGTTCAGCCTGCAACCAAAAAATGTGTCTCACAAGCAGGCATATTAGGGAAAAGTGGGCATTAGGACACAAATATTAGTGAAAGCAACAGACGAAATGCATCACATTTGGGGGGGAAAACATGCTTGCAAAAAAATTGCCTATTAGGAGAAATGCGCACTAAAACTGATGAATTCAAAGTAATGTAGAAAGGGGTGACGCTGAAGTTAAGCTTGGAAAAATGAGAAAGGGAGTGAAACCAACAGCAACCTCTTCACCCATCCCCCGGTACACCCTTATTGAAACTGGTTGGAGGCCTAGATGGGTGACCAGGTAGGAGCCTTGGAATCAATGAAAGAAGAAAAGCAGGATGAAAATATAATTGGGCGGGGGATAAATATTAAATAGGTCTGCACCACATCTTAGTTTCCCCCTCATATTCTCATTTCCCAGCCTACCTCATCCCTCTATTCCTCTCCAAATGCAGTCTACGAGTGCAATCTAGGAGTGCAATATTATACAAATCTTTCTTTGTTGTTGTCATCCATCTGTCTCAAGAGAAAAAGGAGTGCCCTCCCAGGAGGTAAGTCAAGCCACTATATTAGCAGCACCGAAGTGACCTCCCCAGGGTGCAAGCCTGGGTCACTTGTATGGAGGTCCTGGGCTGCCCAGACAACAAGACACCCCCCCCAAAAAAACCTTGCTGATGTGGTACAAAGGAGAGCAGAGTAATGCATCTGAAACACCCCTCCCCACTTGACCGCAGGAGTTGACAGCAGGAGGCGTACGAGGTGCCATCCAGCCATCTTAGGACTCCACTCCAGATTTGTATAGGATTTACTCCTTAGCCTTTTCTTCTCCTGAAGATATCCCACATGGCAGCAGAGGTTTGGAACCAGAGTTTTCCTTCTCCTAGATGGGCTCGCTTCCCAGGTGGATGAGCCCCATCTGCCCCTCACTTCCCTCTACAACACATGCAGAAACCACCTTCTTGACAGTTGGACCCACTATTTGGTCTCATCTGCTGAATCCACCAGAGCCTGCCTTTGCATGCAGGGGAAGTCCCTAACTCGCCGAGAGTTTGAGACCCACACCTGGATTAGCCAGTTTACTCGGAAGTAAATGCATAGAGTTTAGTGGGTCCTTCCCCCAGGTAAGCGAGTACAGGATTGCCCCTTACACCTGCAGTCCTATATAGTATACACACTTACCTGTGGATTGTGGGCCATGAACACTTACGCCATAATAAATTTTGTTAGTCTTTAAGGTCCCCAAAACTCTTGGTTGTTCCTTCTGAATTTTAACTCTTGATCTGATGTATGTTTGGGCTTGCTCATATCTCTCTCTGGGCAGACTTTCATGGGCTATTTCTAAGCTGGTCTGGGATAAAAAGAACAGGTTTTTGAGAGCAGGGCTGCTAAATATGCATCTGGGCCAGCAGGCACTGTAGCTTTGCAAGAGCACAAAGGAAACCAAGGATTGGTTCGCCCTTGCATGTGGCATTTCTTGCATGCTATTATGCTTAAGCCATATGAGTTCAGCAGCTCCCTCATTAAGGTCCATCCAATTTTCTGTTCTATCTATAGCTGTATCTCCCTGTATTGGCAGCTATGTCTGTGAAACCAGCCAAGGGATAGAGAATGAAGGCCATTGAGCAGCAGCAGCAGCAATTTTCCCCGGAGTTCTGTGGTTTTCTTAGAATCGGTACCATGAAGTTACACGAGAAACTAGTCTGTAGCAAGAAAGCAAGATGAAAAATGCAACGTTTTAAATTGCAGCACACTATCAGTGCTTGAATTTTCGAAGGAAAGGTATGGGGGACTCTTGATGCAACCCACAAGCCCTAACCCGTCACTCTGCCCAATTCTAATTGAGTCGTGCCCACCCCAGTAGCCATCTGAAAGCAACAGCTTTGAGGCACATCACAAAAGATAAGTGGGGGCAGGCCCCACCTGGTTATTTGAGCACTGCGCAGAAGAGACATAAATGAATTGTGTCTCAGCTCAGCTGTGACACCTCGAGCCCCGTCCAATTAAACAAGATTAGCTGTAACCCAAAGGGGGGTAGAGTTGGGTTTTGCTGTCAGCTGTTATTTGCAGGGCACACGCTGGCAGAACTAGTTTATCCAGCAACAGGGTTTACAACAAGGAGTGAAGACCTCCTGCAACCAGCATTTCCTGATCTCTGGCAAAATGAGGTTTCCTGTGCACAGCCTGGCCTGTTAGCTACTGTCATTTGACCAGAGACTCTTTAGCCCCATCTAGAGGCAAGAGGCCAAGGAAGCATCTCCGCAGTCACCCGGTGTGACCTATATGCCGATATACAGATCAAGCTCCTCACCTGACTCCCATCTTGGAACCAAGGGCCTGCTATATGGAGGCCCTTGCAGACACAAACTCTGTCCATGCTTTCTTTAAAAACAAAAGACCTTCTCTGTATCTATTGATCTTGTAGCACAGAGGACCAAGGAAAGGGCTGAATGTCTTTATCAGCTGAAAGGGAATCAACATTTTCCAGAAACAAGCGCAAAAATATCCCTTAAGTGTTTTTAAGCGTTACAGAAGTTTCGGGATTCTTTGCAATAATGGGAAACTTGATTTGCAAGCAAGTAAGCATACCTGTCTGTTAACAGACACCAGGATCGCATCCTAACCCTCTTAAGGACTCTTGGTTTCAAGTAACCTTCAATGAGGTGGTTAGGATTGCAATGTTAGGGGCGTGGTTGTTGTGCTACATAATTGTAATATAAAGGTCGGGCTCAGTGAAACTGCCTTAGCTCACACCAAGCAGCACTTAGCATCATAAAAAGCTGCCTCAAACCAGGTCAAGTGATTTGACCACCTAGCCTAATCTTGTTTCTTCTAACTGGAGCAGCTCTCCTCCAGGTAAAGGTCTTTCCCATCACCTGCTGCTTGATCCTCTTAAATCTGAAATGCCAGAGATTGAATTTAGGGCATTCGGCATGCAAAGCATACCCCTCTATAGAAATGTTGATCCAAATTCTTTGTGCACACCCCCTATGGCTCTGGGTTTGAGACTTCCCGACTTCCCCAGAGAGTAAGAATCAGGCTGCATCCTTTTCTTGCATCTCTGAACACCTGGGTACCCCGATCCTGATGCCCTGTGCAAGCTGCCATACATCAGCCTTCCCCAACATGTTGCCCAGCCAGGATGGCCAATAGGCAAGTGTAGCTATAGTCCAAATTACTAGGAGAACGGGTTGGGGAGAGCTGCCTTAGACCAAGCCAACCCATAGGTCCAACTCAGTTGGTAGAGCAGGAGACTCTTAATCTCGGAGTCGTGGATTTGAGCCCCACATTGGGCAAAAGTTTCCTGCATTGCAGTAGGTTGGAGTAGATGGCTCTCATTGGTTCCTTCCAACCCTACATTTCTACAATTCTTTCTAGCTTGGTTTTCTCTTTGCTGACTGGCAGCTGTTCTGCAGAGTTTCAGATAGGAGTTCTATCTCATACCCAACCTATGACCTTTTGCATGGAAGCCATGTGTTCTTCCACTCAGGCACAGCCTTTCTCCGAACAACTGGAGAGTAAGTAGAAGCTTACTCCTCTCAATTCAGAAAACAGTAGGTCTGGCTGATGTATAATATCTGTCAAAAGCATGCAGGTGGGGAAGTTGCTTAGTGCCAGTGGCGTAGCAAGGGGGGCGATGGGGGCGGATTGCCCTGGGTGCCACCCTGGAGGGGGGTGAAACTCGGCGCCCCCTAGTGGGGAACAATTTTTTTTATTTTTTGTTGTTGCATTTTTCAACTGTTCTTATCTGTTCTTTCAATGCTAATTTCATATCTGAAGTCGGTTTTGTTCTGTAAGCTCTAGTTTTTTTTTGCAATTCATGTTTTTCACTTTTCACCAGAGCCAGAGCCGCATGGGGGGGGGGGGTGACAAAAAAAATTCTGAGCCGGGTACCACCCGGGCTTGCTATGCCTCTGCTTAGTGCAATGGCCTCCCAAGCCATAAAATGAATTGCAAGGGACGGCCCTACTCTAAGATGGGGATGGGGCAGAAATGTGATTCAGTTCACATTTACAAGTGAACCTATCTGATTCGTGCTTTCGAAAACGTTACTTGAACCAAAACACTGCCAACTTTTGAAATTTTGCAGAGCATTTCTCCAGTCAAGTAATGCTTACAAAGATACATATTTTTGTGAAAGTAGCATACAGAAATGCATTGTATCAGGGGAAGTTAGTTGCTTTGCAACTATTAGTTTTGCCTGTTAGGTCTGTCATTTCCTTTTTGTTCTGTAACTTGGCTATTATTTGATTGCTTAGCTGCCTCAAGCCTAGAATGAGCCACCTTAGAATAACAAGGTGTTTCTGACAAGGAGATGATTTCCATGTAGAGGAAACTCTTGCGTGTGAAGAGGTCAAAAGAGATGCCTATGATATTCATCTAATAAAATTGCTTCTCAACACAGCCTCATTTTGCACCCGCAATTAGGGAGATTAGAGAGGAAGGGAAGAACAATTATACAAAGCAAGTGTTTTCGAAAGAAGTCTGGGATAATTGGCTGCAGAGTGAACATTTCAGAGCAAACACACTGCCTTCCTTTGGCTCCAGAGCTCCTGTGCAGGAGAAGATTGCTGGTGCCTGTGTGCTTTGGTAGGTCGGTAGGAACTGAGCTCATTAGACTAAGCTTTTGCCTTTCCTGTAAGTTTCACATAAAATCACCTAATGCAAAACCCTTCCTTTGTGAAAATCAATGGCATCCCCTCTGCGACTTTGAGGAGGCCTCCAGTGCAAAGGGTCAGGATGGGAAAATATCAGAGGAGTCAAATTGGCTCTGTGGCCAACGTGAAACATTCTGTGACTGAGGTAATTGTGTAATTGGGACTGGATTCCATAGCTTCCACCGGTCCCTTGTGCACTTGTGACATGTCAAAGGCAAAACAATCGCAGACCTTTCCTAGCACTTAGTTAAATAATAATAATTTCCTCCTAGGAAATTGCATCTCTCACCCACCCCTTCCTCCAGCTCATGGGCAGTATTTTGTTTTTACACAGAGTAGACCCCTTGAAATTAATGGACCTAATTTATCAATGTTCATTAATTTCAGTGGGTCTACCTTGAGTAAAACCTGGTTGAAAAGCACCCCATGCTTCCATTTTAATTGAATTACCTCTGTGGACCAGCTATTTGTTGACTAGCAATCCAAAAGCCCCGTTTGCTCTGCTGGAGGAGTAGAATGAAGCCCAGCCCTGCCCTGCCCTGCCTTATTCCACTGGGCAAGGTCTCTTTTTCATGGGTATGTGAAACAAGTGTCGTCGCAGCAATCCATAGTTAAAAGTAGAAGTCGGCAAATGGGTCCTCTATTTTGTTCTTCAAAATATGGCGACCCTGGATCCAGCTGCCAAGAAGCATCCCAATGCACGTGCCCAAATGTTGGGTTAGGTGGAAACTGCCACTTAATTAATGGTATCTCTCCTGGCAGTAGTCAGCAAAACGCCCACCCAGAAAGAGGGGTTCCTTAGCTGAAAAGGCTCCTAGGGTGGCCTACAAAAATGAACAGTAGGACAGTCCCAGCAGGCTTGCCATTGAAGAGGCTCATTCACATTTCCCTTTGTCCAACAATTGATTCCATTTGAGAAACAGTGCTATTTTTCTAGGAAAAGGACATGCCAGAACTCACCATGAAGGCCTCTCTTGTTCTCTTTTAATGGCAATGGTGCCCACCTGAGCGGTTCTGGAGAGTTATGGCTAAAAAAAAAAGCCCTGGATTTATCTATCCATACTCCTTGCGAACCTTTTCACTGGGCCCATCCTGTGCGCCATGTGCTTTGCTCCTGCGCACATCCAGCAACTTGCCATAATTAAGCACCTTTCTGCTGAATTTCCAGAGAAGTAAATCCCAAAAGAAAGCTGTGAACTTCAGTTGGGGCTCATCCACCCTTCTGTTTGTCCCACAATTTCTTCACTTTGCCCTTCAATTTCTAGGCATGTGTCTGAGAAGTTTTTTTCCTTTTGTCCCACCACTTTTCCCTAGGAAAACCTGCCGTTTACTGCAGGATCAGGGCAAATGTTAACCTGCAGAAAACCTGATTGATGTTTGTTCTGATTCAGCAGTAAAATCCAGGTCTTCCCAGGAAAAGCGGAGGGGCAGGAAAAAACAATCCCTCTCAGACCCAGGCCTAGAAATTATGGGACAAACAGAAGTGTAGGGGAGCCCATAATTAGATAGCTCAGCCTACATTCTAGCTGTGACATAAAACATATGACCTCGTGGGTAACTCTTATTGAGGCTTACGTTGGGAGCCTTCATTTGAAGATCAAGCCACAGATTTTTGGGTTGCAGGGGAATGATCTGGCCCCAGCCCAGTGGCAGAACATTCAGCTTTGCATGCAGAAGGCTCTGGGTTCAATCCCTGGCGTTTCCAGGTCAGAGTGGGACCGACCCCCCTCGGACACCCTGGAGAGCTGCTGCCTGTCAGTGTGGACAATACTGAGCTAGTTCTTACGTTCCTATGATCATCCTGCGATGATGTCAAATGTATGGCTCTTCCACTCTCCCTGTTCCCCGGAGCCATCATCCTCACTTCCAGCTGAATGCACCGAAAATCTGCTTGCCAAAAGAAAGATGGAAATTCAAGGCCGGGAGATTTCTTTTTGAAACAGGACAGGTTTTCTGTTCCAGGCACAAACGTTTTGTTTGGATGTTTTATTAGGATTTATTTATGGGGATGTTTTATTCTGTCATGTTTGTTTGCTTGCTTTTGCTTATTCGCAATGATGTGAAATAGCTTCCTTTCCCCCTTTAAGTGCTTCAGTAAGACTGGATGTTACTGGAGGAGGCATGAGGCTGTCTGTCTCTCCTCTCCCTCCTCTCCCTGATAATGTGTTGTAAAGAGAAATATGTGGTGAGGATTTACTGTGCTTTTATTTTCAGCAGCACCCCCCCCCCAGCAGAAACCAACAAAGTGGAGGAGGCGGGGGATTTCAGAGGTGACATCGCATCACATGTTTTGATTTGCTGCGAGGAGGAGTAGATGGAGAGCTGCTGTTTTCAATGACATCAGCCTAGTTCTCCAAATTCTAGATGCAGTCGAAGGCTGTAGCTGCACACCACGTACTAGGGAATACACCCATTGGACTCAGTGGGATTTATTTCTCAGCAAAGTGCTTCAGGTTGCATTGTATGCCATGTCCCAGAGTGTAGGTCTGGGAGGAAGATACGGATGCAAAGGACAAAGAGTAAGATGCATGTTGAAAAATGTGCAGGTTTGCTGCTTGAGAGTCTCTGTTTTAAGGTTTGTTTGTATGTATATCAGCAATCTGTGTTGTGGTCAGGGGGAAGCACTTAGAAAGGTCTGGCATCAGCTTAGACAAGAAGAGAGCCAGTGTTCTGCATTAACCAGGCTTGGCATTTCCATTGTGCTAGGTAAAGGTAACGGGACCATTAGGTCCAGTCACGGAGGACTCTGGGGTTGTGGCACTCATCTCGCTTTATTGGCTGAGGGAGCTGGCGTACAGTCATGTGGCCAGCATGACTAAGCCACTTCTGGTGAACCAGAGCAGTGCATAGAAATGCCATTTACCTTCCCGCCAGAGCGGTGCCTATTTATCTACTTGCACTTTGACGTGCTTTCAAACTGCTAGGTTGGCAGGAGCTGGGACCGAGCAATGGGAGCTCACCCCGTCGCGAGGATTCGAACAGCCAACCTGTGGACCTCCAGATGTTGTTGGTCTACAACTCCCATCAGCCTCAGCCAACAAGGACATTGAACAGGGATGATGGGAGTTGGAGTCCAACAACATCTGGAGGGCCAGATGTCCCCATTATACAGGATAGATACCTATAGATGCTTAGCTTCAGATACAGAAGGGTATCAAGTGCACTGGAGGGGTTTTCGGCGCCATAGGCTATTGGTGAAAAAGCAGAATGTTTCAGTGTTTGGCTATGGCATCCCCAATTTTAAAGACTCAGTAGTACAATTTTGCTGATCGGCAAAACAAAGGATGCCAAAATACTTTTAAAACAGGCTTCCTCAACCTCGGCCCTCCAGATGTTTTGAGACTACAATTCCCAGCATCCCTGACCACTGGTCCTGCGAGCTAGGAATCATGGGAGTTGTAGGCCAAGAACATCTGGAGGGCCGAGGTTGAGGAAGCATGTTTTAAAATGTTAGCTGCAAGTCCTTTTCCACTTTGCAGAAACTTGGTATCTAAGTAATAGGAAAGCAAGCACCCAGTGATCTTTGTGGTGTGAAATATATTTACTGTGAAGTAAAATATATGACATTTTTTTGACGCACAATCTCAGAGTTTATTGTCAGAAAGAATGCGCAGAAGAAAGAGGAGTGCTCTGTTATGTTACTAACAAGAAACAAGGTTCAAGTCTCTGTGGATTTGAATTCTGGAAAAGGATGAGCAGGCAAACCAGATTGAGTCTAGACAATAATTAATCTAATGGTTGAGAGTGAAACTTCTGAACAGTTTCTCCCCAAAGCTGGTAGTCCATATTCTTATTGCCTTATATATATGTAAATGCATACATGCATATTTTCCCCCTTTCCTGTCTTCAGTTTAAGTACCAGGCAAAACTAATACAGCTTTAATACACTATGCAGGAAACGCACACCTAATTTAAAATAATTAGATAATAAAAGCTGGGAATTTTAACTGAAAAGCATAAAAACGTTAGTGCTGAAATCTGCACTCTGCTCCTACGGAATGGATAGACCATTTGGCATTCTATCCATAAGAATACTAACTTCAAATATATACCCAGCTGCTTTCACCTTCTTCTAAATATTGCATGCAAGCAGTTTCTTAAGAGGGAAATATGCGAAGACATTTTGTTGAAACTGGAAGATGGAAGACACAACCCTTTTAGAATATTACAACATGAAATGATGAAATCTCGCTGCAGTTGTAAAGGGAGGAGGGGAAGCATCTGTAGGAGTGAAATTTGAGCGTCCCAGAACAAAAGGCTTTACAAATTACCATAACCTTTGAAACAAACATGATTGTCAGACGGGAACCTCTGTGACCTTACTGTCACTCAGTGTGGTTTTGAGCACACTATGTGAACCTTGAGGAAAACATCGCTGTGCATCAATCCTGAAGTTGTCATACTGTACCTCGCTTGTAGGGGTTGCAAGGAAAAAGTCAGGCAGGAACCTGTGCAGCAGAGGGGAGATGCATCCAGGAAAATTCATTCTTTTATTGCATACATTTGGGTTGATAAACTTGAAGGAATGTGAGCTTTCGAGCCTCAGAAGGCTGTCCTTCAGACAAATGGAAAGCAGGTGATACAGCTCATTATAGCAACATGAATCAGAGCTTCTAAGCAAATGCAGTTCATCAACAGCACACATTTTAGTTAGATTATATTTCAGGAAAGAGACTCATGGGCTTGTCAAAGATAATGTCTGACATGGCTTAATAACAACTTCAATCTTATCTCCTAACTCACTTGCAGGATTGAATATGGGGGGCCTCAGTGCATCCACACAATGTTTTAATTCAACCCCAGACTCTCTGTCAATGTAGCCATATATGCCGGTCCATGGAATGGCAGCCGTGTTAGGGACAGGAGGATGGCCCAAGTGGTCATTGCAAGGGAACATCCTAGCAGGCCAGCATAAGGGATGCACCTTTCAGCTCTGACCTGCTACACTCTGTCATTTCTCAAACTGGCTATCTAGAAAAACTATGGTCCAGTGAAGTGTTAAAGTATTTGCATGACAGGCCACATGACTCCCCTGACCCCACCCCCTTCAGTTTGTGATGTCCTTACATTGACCACCATTTTCAAAATATCCAGAAGAAACGTATTGGACATGAAGGTGCCAAGAAGTGTTCGGAATTTGTTTGTGGCATCAACTCCAAATTTATGCATGGGCAAGCTTGTTCCGGGTTCATATCTACTTAGGCCATTTTATTACTCTTGGCAGAATTTTTAAAAATATAAAATATCAAGCCTTGATTAAAATTAAAGTTCAAAGTACCCCAGAGACTGGAACCTCTTAAAATTGTCCTGGCTTTAATGTAAGAGGCCATAATTACATATGAACAAGCAGGAAGAATATGGCCTACAGCTTCATTGGCCTAAATTAATCTAATCTTGAATAATTTTCTGCACTTTGAAATACATTTTTCATGGGTGTAGATCGGGGGTGCTGGATCCTGGGGCCTGTGTCCTTTTGGGGTCCCCTATATTTTTGGGGTAGGGGTTACAATTGTAGTATAGTGGCTAGAGAGTTGGACTAAAATGCAGGAGGCCTTTTACTAGGCTAGGCCATGTGGGAGGGGACTGTTATGTATTGGTTTAATTTGTGTACATGAGTTCCTCTGCTAGCCCTGTAACTACCTTTCCCACTCCAGGGCGATTCAAATGGGTGCGGTGACAGTTGCTATTAGTTAACTTGTTAGCACAATTTGGATCCTCACTCTGATAGGGTCCCGCCAAAATCTAAACGTATCCTTTCCCCAACCCCTGCTCCTGAGAGTATAAAAGGAGCTCACCCTTTCCCTCCAGTCAGTCAAGATTCCTACTGCAATAAAGAAGGTTGTTCTTGCTATACTTGACTCCTAGCAGTTCCTTGCTAGAGCTGACTTCACGAAGAGCTGAAATCGCACCCACGACATAACAGGGACCATATTTCTAACCCTGAACTCCTTGGAGTACCGGCAGGATGCAAATGAAATTAACCACCACATTTCTTGCCTGAAAAGCATGGGCACTGGTGTGGAAGAGACCTATTTTGCTATTGTGCTGCTCTTTTCCGGCATCTTAAGTTATGTTGGTGCAAGATAATTTCTCAGTACATGTTGCTGCCACCCACCCTTTTGAAAGTCTGGGTGTTTAAAGAGTGTGGTTTCAGGGTTTCTGTAGGATAGCTTTTCAAAGGAAACTGCAAAATAAGAGTAACCATACAAGTAGCCACACACAATGTATACATACAACATTTGGATTATGAATTAATTCGGATTAGGGTAGATACTTCTACTTTATGTTTCCCGGTAATGAAATTTCTGAAATACAATGTGTGGCACGGGGTGGGGTGGGGTGGGGATAGGGATGAAAGAAGAAGGAGAAAACCTTTCACACAGCACTTTCAATATTAACATCCAGCTCGCCATAGACATGTCGGAGAGCATCGCAATTCAAACTTGCAATCAGCTTTCGGGGGCCGGCCCGCTTTGGAACACATTTTTCTTCCCAGGTCAAGGTAGAATTCCTTGGAACTTCTCTGCAGTGAGAAAGAATAGTGTAAACATGGTGGTAGATAGGCTATAAATCTGAACTGTAATACATGAGTACGTATCTTGGTGATGGAAAAGATAACCTATGTTTTAAAGAAATGACCTATTCCCAAGAGGGTTTTGGGGTTTTTTTTGCCCTAAAGGGGGGAAATCTACAGTAGATACATCAGAATACCCCTAGAGAATTCACAGCTGTCATTCAGAAGCAAAGTAGACAACCCAAAGCAGAACAGAATTGTTTAAAGTTAACTGAGAGGCAGTGTGGTATGGTGGTGAGAGTGTTGACACCAGGGTTCAAATCCCCACTCAGCCATCAAGCTTGTAGGGTGACTTTGGACCAGTCACTGTAACTTAGCTAAACCTACATCTCAGTGTTGTTTTGTGGATAAATGAGGATGGGGCAAATCCATTCCTTGAAGAAGAGTGTGCTATCTGTTATATCACTTAAAGGTAAAGGTAAAGGGACCCCTGACCATTAGGTCCAGTCACGGATGACTCTGGGGTTGCGGCATTCATCTCGCTTTATTGGCCGAGGGAGCTGGCATACAGCTTCCGGGTCATGTGGCAAGCAAGACTAAGCCGCTTCTGGCGAACCAGAGCAGTGCACAGAAACACAGTTTACCTTCCCGCCAGAGCAGTACCTATTTATTTACTTGCAGTTTGACATACTTTCAAACTGCTAGGTTGGCAGGAGCAGGGACCGAGCAACGGGAGCTCACCTCGTCACAGGGATTCGAACCGCTGACCTTCTGATCAGCAATCCCTAGGTTCTGTGGTTTAACCCACAGCGCCACCCGCATCTCATGTTATATCACTTAATTATTAGCCATTCTGAAAATGCGTTCTCTCTAACATTGACTCTCTGCTTTGGGAGGGGGGAAACCACCCTTCAAATATCTCAACCCTAGCAAGATGACAAGAAATAACCTGGTCAGTATCGCAAAAAAGTGTCACTCCAGAATATCATTTTGCAGCAATAATAATAATAATAATAATAATAATAATAATAATAATAATAATATGTTACAGAAGACTGGAGGGTGCACTTCCAACAGGACCTTGTCCGGAGATAATTTTTTTAAAAAACCCTGCAATATATCCCAAAGGATTATTTTAATTTTAATTTTTTTTGCTAATAGAATAAAACTCCACTAATTCCATTTGCCTGGAGTAACCTTAGTGATGGATGATTCTCAGTAATGTGTTAAGCCATCAACACTGACTGGTCATTTATCATCTTCCATCCACAGAAACAAATGGGATTATTATTTAAATAATCTGCTATGATTTGTTTTATCTAAGTATAATTTGCAGCTTCTATCCAAGGCAAATGAGAACTCAATCAGCACTATGTGTTCTTCTTTTTCTAAAAGGCAGCTTCTAGTCTTCATGGTTTTGGAGAAGATCATGAAATTGCGCAAATCCAGAAACCCGCCGGAACTATTTATTTATTGTTAAAATAAAAATCTGGTGTGTGTAAAAACAAGACCTGTCCATCAAGTCCGTCAAATCACTATGAAAGAAAACCATCATAGCATTTATATAGCAGCCTTTATAGCAGTCAGATCACTTTATAAACATTGTTAGCAGCCTTCGCTGCAACCTTGTATGACTATCTTCATACTAAAGATGGTGGGGTTCATGAGTTAGGTTGCAATCCTAACCCCGACTAACCTGGAACTAAGCCCTATTGAATTCAATAGGATTTACTTTTGAATTGACATGATCAGGATTGTGCTGTTAGGTGATATATTAACAGTGCACCTCCTGGATCACAATCCACACTTTTAGTCTGCAAGCCTAACCACATCTACACAGAAGTACCGGTAAGATCTGTTGAATTCAATCGTGTTTACTCCCAGATAAATGCAGTTAGGATTGCAACCTTAGATTATCTCAGGGAGATACTATGACAGTGTTATGTTTTATATTGCACCGGCATGCATTGCGTCACTGTAAGTCAGGCATGTCCAAAGTCCGTTTCGGGGGCCTAATCTGGCCCGCCAGTCAATTTAATCCGGCCCATGGCAGTTTATTTCCTGTGGTAAAATCCTAAAAAAAAAAGCTCAACAACTTCAATCCTAAAAAAAAGGTCAACAATTCTTTGGTCGGCCCTCACGCATGTTCACTTCATCAAATCTGGCACTCTTTGAAAAAAGTTTGGACACCCCAACGCAGGTTGGGCAGTCAATGCTATAACCGCAGATTTCTTACCTAAACAGCTTTGTGGTTGGTTTCAGTAGACCAGGCCCATCAAGTCGGACCCAGACGTCAGTGAGTTTCTGTTTCAGTGGGTTGGCAAATTCCACTATCACTGCCATTTCCTTGCCAACTACCTTTTCCCCAGGAACCTGTGGAAAGGATGCAAATCAAAAATCAGATGAACTTAAATATGTAAACAAGTCTATATTAATGTATATTTGACATGAACGGTAGTCCGTGTTGCATTTGGCTGTCAGTGATTGATCCAACCCAATGGCTCATTTTGGCTTTCACAAAAATGCCTATGTGGTAGAGGAGGAGGAGGAGGAAGATTGCTATTGGACTTCCAGGCGTAGTGTGATAACCCTTAGACCTCGCCCTGGCAATACCTCCTGTGGTTTGGCGAGTCTTTCGTCTGACAAGGACAGAAGGAATTAGCACTTTTGAAACAAAAAGGGAAGAAAGAAAAATGCTGCCACGGTGCACAATGCATAATTCATGGCAACATCTGTGGTATGTCACATTTATCTTAACACATGAGAATCAGTCAGTTCAGCCTATGCTTGTTACGGCTTTATGAATTATATTAAACCTTCATTTCTTCCTCCCTGGTCTTTTTTCTCTTTCTTTTTTCTTTTTTAAAGAGAGGGATCATGCTTTCTCAGTTGAATCAGACGGCAAGCTGCTCCACAGAAGGAACCAATTTGAGTTTGTATTCAGAATATCTTACCTCTCCTCCCCTCATACTCAGATACACATGATACTCTTTTGACAGAAACCAGGGGTGTCAGGCTTCTTTTCTCCCCTAACCATTGGTTCCTTGCCCTTTTGCTTGAAGAAGACTTCCAAAAAGCAAAGGAAGTGCAGTAATGATGGGTAACAAAGCTGGCCAGGTAAGTCCAATGGTGTGTTTATTTGGATTTTGCTTTCCATTCACCAAGTTTACTATTCCTACTTCACAGCACTGGTGGTGGAAGAGGAATGCGGGGGGGAGCGCACCGCCCCCGGTAGCACAATCCCGGTGGGGTGCCATCGTGGCTGCCCCCCGCCCACGCTGGGCACCATGCCCCCGCAGGTGGTGTGCCATGCCCCCGGGGCACATGCCAGCCCTGCCCCCGCCTGCTCTCCACCTCTGGTGCCAGAGCATGAAGCCCCACCACTGCTTCACAGCAGATGGGGAGACCTGAGCAATCTAGGAGGTTTAACCCAGGGAAGCTGATATATGCTGCTCAGCTTTGGCCATAAATAAATAAATAAATAAATAGGTAAATAAATAAATAAATAAATAAATGGATTATACATTTTTAAAAATGTGGTTACTGAAGATACAAGCTCGAAAGCAAAGTTCATTTGACTTATTGGCTTCCTCTGCGGAATGCTCGGAAAAGGCACACTATCGGTTTGAGGACACTGCCGATCAACATTTGCCCAGGCTAATTAGATACACAAAGGCTGCAGCTGGAGGAGAGTTTTGAACCACCCTTCGTGTTTGGTGAGAAGAAGCCATTTCCCCATCAAACTTCCAAGATTTTCTGAGCTTGTATTTGTGGAACATATTGTGCTTCTTTTGGTGCACACATGCTTCTCATAGCCCGTACGGCTGTTGCCTGAAAAAGTGCTATAGTCACTCTGGCGTGCCCACTCAAGCTACGGTTGAGGAACCTGTGTGTTTTTCCAGATGTTGCTGGATGACCCCTCCCATTATTCCTGACAGTTGGCCATGCTGGCTGGGACTAAAGGGAGTCAACAACATCTGGAGGGCCCATAGGTTACCAAACCAAAGTATTGCCATGTATGAGGCCACCACCTTGCTGAAGTGGATCCAGGTCTGTTCAGTGCCTGGATGGGTGATCATCTGGTAACCACACGGACACCATCTTGGGTTCCTCTATGCAAGCAAGACAGGATATGCAACAAAAAAATGAATAATATATTCCCTCCCCTATCAGATTCTGGAGCTTCCTTATCCATCTCACTTCATCTTCTAGTACAGTGGTCCTCAACCTTGGGCCTCCAGATGTTTTGAGACTACAATTCCCATCACCCCTGACCACTGGTCCTGCTAGCTAGGGATCATGGGAGTTGTAGGCCATAAACATCTGGAGGCCCAAGGTTGAGGACCACTGTTCTAGTATACCAAGTCCCAATGGACAGATGAGCTGAGACTCAGAATACAACTGGAATCAGAGCAGCAGCACTCTGCTGGGGATGGGTGAATCTGTCGATTCTGATTTCTCCTAAGTTTCTAATTTTCTTTCATTCTTAAGTTCAGTTCTTCACATTTCCACATCATTTTCTGATGATTAGTATTTTAATAAATAAGTCCTCATGAAAATCCACTGGCATTTTCGTGCAAACCTCTCCAGATAGACACATATTCTCCCAAACATAATGCATTTCTGTACGCTATTTTCACCAGTATATGAATTTTCACGTAGACTTTCCCCGCAGGATATGCATTTTTATACAGGTGAGTTGGCTGGAGGACTGCATTGCAAAATCTGGAGCCTTTTGAAGGAGGGCTGTGTTCCGGGTTCATGTATTGCTTCAGAAAGTGCAAATTAGCTAGGCTGGCCTTTTAAAAAATGCGGCCTGAATCAAATCGATGCCCACCCTCCTCAACTTGTTGCCACCCCTGAAACTGACCTTAAGGAGCAGCTGGGGTATTTTCAACACAGTGCTCTTCTGCCTGGCCAGGATCTTCTCGGTTTCTTTGACACGGGCTGTGACAAAGAAATGTAGGGAGGCTTGCTCCAGCAACTGGCTCATGTACTCGCTCGACTTGATTAGCACCTCGACAGTTTGAGCTGACAAGAGGAACAAACAAACAGAGAAAACACAACTGAAGCCTGAAAGCAATATAGTTGCCAGTTATTACTTCCAGTCCTGCTGATGCCGTATTACCCATAGGCCATCAGATGCAATAAAGATGCTGCTCACAGGGAGGGTCAAAGCTTTCAAAGGCACAATGAAGCTTTCCAGTTGTAGAACTGCTGGATTCTTTGCTGTGATCTAAACACAGCAGTGACATTGGGGGTGGAGGACTAGAATGGAGATTCAGATCGTTTTTAACCCATGGAAATAAAAGCCATTTCTGCAGCTAGGAGTGCCGGTAATAGGAAGTTAGCCCCTGACGCAGAAGGCATTTCATTGGAGAGGCACTTTCCCCTTGTGTAAGGATGGGTCAAACTGGCAATTTCGGTTCTGTTCTCCAGTTCAGTTTTCCACATTTCCACACCAGTTTGCGATTTCCTTCCCTTTTCTTTTTTTTAAAAAAAGGTCATCGTGAAAATCCACCAGCATTTTAGTGTGAGTTTCTTCTAATGGACACATTTTTATATGCAATTTCTCCTAGTCTAAACATTTTTGAAAAGCAGCTTCTACTAATGTGTGGGTTTTTTTTTTTTTGCTATTTGCACTATACATGCAGTTATGTGCACAATTTATCCCAGTACGCGAATTTTGCACGCACTGCTTGACCAGAGGACCGCACTGCAAAATTCTGAGAATCGCAAGTTCCGAAGGACGGCCATGATTTTGGTTTGTGTATTGTTTCATGAAGTGTAAATTAAGTAGTTTCTCCCTTAAATGTGAACTTAATCAAGTTTCTCCCCCATCCATACTCTTGTGAGGTTTTGAATCCCTATAACAGAGGGTTTTTTGTTTTTTGACATGCATCTCCTAGGATGATAATAGGATAGGATTTTTTTCAGAGTTGCAGAGCTGGTCAGCAGCCTCAAAGAGCAGTACTGTATGCTTCTGACCTCTAGCTACATTTCCAGATGTAACAAAAAATCCCAACCCTTCACACTCAGGCTGCCATGTGAAAAAGATGTGCTGATTCTCCCTCTTTGTTCCACCCACATCAAAATGGAGCCCCTGCTTTCATTCTTATGACTATTCCCAGGCAACCATCTGACCTAGATTTCCAAGACCTGTCAGGAGCTGTTTGATGTGGCCCCTCTGCTGCAAAGGAATTACACAATACCCCTCTAAGTCTTAACCTTAGATGAAACTTAGAAATAGTCATGTCTAACACTCCCTGCCTCCACCAAAAAAAGGGGGGGGAAAGGGAAAGGAGATTTGCTACGGGATGAGCAAATCTTATTTTTTCACACTTTAGAAAAGAGTGAGTGGGAGAAACATTTCAAGATAAAACCAACAAGGAGTCTCGTGAAACCTTCAAGATTAACAAAGTTATTGTGGCATAAGATTTTGTAGGCTACATATTATGCCAAAACGAATCTGTCAATTTTTAAGGTGGCTACTAGCCTCTTTTGTTGTTTTTTGGCACAACAGACTCGGAAGAATAGCCCTCTGGAAGTCTGAGAAGAAGATTGCAAACCTAACCATCCTAAGAAGTTGTTAAGTATAATTGATTTAATTCACACAGAAAGAAAAGGTATGTGTATTAATGAAGGTTTAAAATGAAAAATAGCTAAATGTGTATTGCTAACATTGGGTTTTCTTCCAAGCTTGTTTTCTAAAGGATCCTGATCTCCTTAATGGGTTAATGAATAACTGTTGATAGTTACAGGTAGGTAGCTGTGTTGGTCTGAGTCGAAGCAAAATAAAAAAATTCCTTCAGTAGCACCTTAAAGACCAACTAAGTTTATATTTTGGTATGAGCTTTCGTGTGCATGCACACGAAAGCTCATACCAAAATATAAACTTAGTTGGTCTTTAAGGTGCTACTGAAGGAATTTTTTAACTGTTGATAGTTCTCTATTACTCTAAACTGTTGTGACCTTGGATCAGGTGACAAAGATATTGAGTTGCAAATTCACCATCTTGAAAGGGTGGTAGCTGATAGTCTTTCTCTGGCAACTGAGAATAAAAGGATGCAAATGAAGCTCTCATGAAGGGAGAATAAACAGCCTAAGTCAAGAAAGAGAGAGAGAGGCCTTTGCTTATAGGTCTGTTTGGATTATTTCATATTTTCTAAGATGCCGAGCCTGTGCTGGACAGCACAAGACATAGTATGGATATTTTGTGATGTATCTTTTGATGCTTATGTTTTCTTTTTGAAGAGTTCTGCCAGTAAAAGTTTGAATAATATTTTATGGAAGTGAGAGCTGGACCATAAAGAAGGCTGATTGCCGAAGAATTGATGCTTTTGAATTATGGTGCTGGAGGAGACTCTTGAGAGTCCCATGGAGTGCAAGAAGATCAAACCTATCCATTCTTAAGGAAATCAGCACTGAGTGCTCACTGGAAGGACAGGTCCTGAGGCTCCAATACTTTGGCCACCTCATGAGAAGAGAAGACTCCCTGGAAAAGACCCTGATGTTGGGAAAGATTGAGGGCACCAGGAGAAGGGGACGACAGAGGATGAGATGGTTGGACAGTGTTCCCGAAGCTACTAACATGAGTTTGACCAAACTGCAGGAAGCAGTGGAAGACAGGAGTGCCTGGCGTGCTCTGGTCCATGAGGTCACGAAGAGTCGGACATGACTAAATGACTAAACAAGAACAAATATTTTTATGGACCTGGACAACGATTCAATCCCAAAAGGAGTCAGTTCTTATGCTTCCAGTTGCTTCAAACTGCGCAATATTAATTTCTGCAACAGAAGTATGCCATACTGAAGTAGCAGCAAACGCAATACAGGCCACGTAGGACTGCACATGTAGAGGAGACTAGAATTGTGACCAGGAAGTTGCTAGTTCTGCTTAGGCCCGGGAAAGCCAAGAGAGGCAACAAGTGTCCTCAAATGCAGTGCCATTTCAGATGTCCGTCTGAGAGGGGCCAAAGAGATTCCATTGAGTGAGGGGCAAGATTCTTAGCAACTTTTAAAGGGCTGCTATGAGTGATAAAAATTTTTTAACAGCCATATATTTTTACGAATAATTGTTAGGTTTTCTTCTGTGTTTTATTTATCTCACGATAGCTAACAATCATATTGATACTGGTCAAAGAGTCACTTTTAACCTCAGGGAAACCTCAAACTCCATAAGGTCATTTTATAACATACAGTCTGAGAGTTGCCAGAAAAAAGATAGGCATTCCTGACAAAGACTCCCTTGTGGGGAAAGAAAGTGGATGACCCCCCCCTCTCCTGAGCAGTGCCTGTGTGCCTACTGTCCTTTAAAAAGCTAAATTTAACTGAACAGAACTGATAGCCCCTTTGAAGACATTTGAAGTATTCAGATTCTTAAACTTGATTTCCACCTACACAATGCCTTTAATCATGATTTGGAAGACCATGTGCTCGGTTTCTGTTTGAAAATGTGCTTTGCTCCTTTCTTTCCATAACACAAATGCACATAGATCACTGTAGGGTTCTTTTTCATTTGTACCTATCAAAAAGTCTGGCCAACATGTAACAAGATGGGTTGTTCAACTCTGCCTTCCATGCATAGGGTATGCATGTGGGTAAGTTGTAGGAGCAACCCAAGCCATTGGCTTTCAGGACCCTCTGCCTCTATGCAAAGAAACATTTTGTGTGAACTGATACCTATTGTCAGGGACCATGCTGAGGAGGAATTGCACTGAGGAGGAATGGTGGGAGCCGCCCCTTCCCCCTGACCCTGAGTCTTCCCAGGAGCAGGAGGACAGTATAGATTTAGAACAGTGGTTTGCAGAGGGGCGTAGTTCAGAAGGCAGAAGCTGGGAAATACTGGACAGGGAACAGCTAGGAGAAGAAACATGGGAAGAAAGAGGGTTAACAGATTCACAGTCTCTGGACAGCATTCCCCACCACCACAATCCCCAAGGACATGGAGAGTTCAGAGAGTGTCAGAACAGAAAGCGCAGAAGCTACAAACTCAGATTACAAGATGTAGGAGTGACACAGATTAATAGGGACAGGGGGGTGAGCCTTAATTGGGAGCACCGCCATTC